>NC_044030.1:65165776-65468807 GCF_900496995.4 Aquila chrysaetos chrysaetos
TTGGGACTGCTCCTTAAGCCACGCTAACCCAGAGAGGAAAATTTAGAAGGGCCATTGAAAGCACGCGGACAGCAAGACCCCAGCTGGCGTCTGTCGCAGCCCAAGCCTTCCTGCTATCTCCCTTGTACCAGCAGCACTGCAGGAGCAAACACATTTGCAAAAAACCCCCAAATCACAGATCAATTAAGGGAGCTTTCAGCTGAACCAGGGTGACAATATAGAGGCACAGATAGTACAGCAGGATCATCCTGGCTCTTTCCCCATGCTTGCCAGCTTTATGACCTCTGTTTCCTAGACAACTGCATTGCCACCCTCACACTTTCTACCTCCATTCCCCCATGCACAGGTGCCTCTTCAACATAAAGAAGCCAAAGTATTCGTAAGGGGGTGTACCATCTGCAGTGCTAATTTCTGTAACATCTAGATTTAGTTTGGCAGTCTCACACCTACCTATTCTTTGCCAGCTGCAAACCAGAATGAGTTTTCACAGAATATGACCAGAGGCCAGCAGCCCATAAAATACAGGGAAACACAGAGGATTCACCTCTGGCCTGTACAATTCTCGTTCCCCAAATTCCTCCCATATGTTCTGACAACAAATAAACCAGATAGTAGAAAAGCATTTGATCTCTGTAATGATTTTTTTATACCTTTAACTCATAGAACATTGTTTTTAAAGTCAAGAAAATTTTATATATATCAATGTACATATGTGTGTATCTCTCTCTATATATATGACTCAACCAACTGAAATGTTTCTTGGTGTAGCTCTAGGGAGCATAATAACAATTTCTTGCAGCTTTAAGCTTTAAAGCATTATTTGGTATGAAAAAGCATTGCAAGAAAATAAAATCTTATCAAGACAAAAGCATTACAGAGAGTAGAGGTAAGCATGAATGAAAGTTACCCCACATCATAAGCTAAGAGGCTGTGAAAGTAGTTCCTGCTTAAGAAAAAACTACGAGAAACAGCACTTGTGCATCCTTTGTGGCTTTCCCAGAAAGTTTTGGTGCTAAATCCTGAGTCCTGCTGACCTAAACTGGTCTGTCAAAGAGACAAATGTTCATTATTCAGCTCCCATATTTCAAAAAAGCACAAGGTTTTACTTAGTGAGCTTAAAGTGGTTTAGGAAATGCACCCCGACAAAGATCCCAAAGTTTGGATGCTTACCTAAAATTCAACACAACCAAACTGGCTTGCAAAACAGGACTGAAGTCCCACCAGAATTTGCTGTAATAAAAATTCTTTTTTGCCTTGACTCAGACGCAACATACAAATTCCTGCCTTCTCCTATCCCACATTAACTGGACTAAAGCAGCACACCTACCTTTTTTGCTCCCCATTTTAACATCTTTTTTCGCACTCCAGAATTCCCACCCTACAAAAAGAGTACAGAAGTGCACCAGTATTTATTTTATCTGTATGTATCTTTTACTATTTTATCAGCCCATTGCAATTTTTGCTCAGTGTGAACATTAAGTTCAACAACAACAAAGTTGATTCTGGTTCCATCAGACCTTATATTGTCTTTTGAAACTTTAGTCAAAATGAGGTTATTGTGATCTTTTTAAACAATATCATCAGCACTAACTAAATTAACCTCAGAACATGATATAACCTATGCAGCCATTAATGCCATTCACTAGACACTGCAGATGATGAATAGGACTTTCCTAAGGTTTGATAACCAAAAATGAGACCAAGATGTAGTTTATTAAGGCTCTCTGCCTCCTATTCTAACCTCCATAATATAAAAATCATCAGAATAAAGGGAAGGCACTGACAATGGTTTAGAAACTTACAGAACTATCTTATTGCAAATAAATGCAATACTATAAAAATAGGAGTGTCCATAATAGGTAATTGAGGAACAGCTATGAACCTCCCACTCAACATATGCGCATGCATACATACACTGCAATTATTATAGAAAAGCTGCAAATGGTAAGAAGTCCAAAGTGTTTACTGTTTTTTATTTTTAAAGGATTGGCCCTTGACAAGAATCATCCTATCAAGAGGTTCTAGAGGAACACAGGAGCTGAACTTCCAAATCTTCAAAAATTCTCCTGCTTATCCTTTTTTAAGAATTACACTAATACACTAACCTATGTGGAATGATTGCTGCAGGTGACTTACTGCTATGTCCGCCCGTGCCTTAAGGGAAGGTGAACCTCCAGGGTGGAATGCAGTGCATATGCAGGGAATCTGCTCCATAACAATTCCCTAAACAACATAACCTGCAACCTTAGATGTTAGCAGCACCAGCGGAGCTTGGTATGCTGAGTCTAAGAGAAACAACACAGAGGGTGGAGCGGAGTGGAGACACCGTGGCCAGGCTCTGTGATATCACTGCAGGGGTGGGGAACTGGAACTACTGGAACAAGAGTTGAAGGTCCCTGTGTTGAGTCCACTGAACCAAGGAGGTAAAACAATGGGGTTCTGTCAACACTATCGTCTTACTTCTGATTTATATCATAAGTGCCCAGTTCTGCAGTAGTGACACACTAAATCATGTTCTCTGGGTGAACTTTGCTCATTATAATCTCATTGTAATGCCAAAACACACCTCCATCCCAAAAGCTACCTGCCTCCAAGGTGCGACCACCCCTCCCTGAGCATGTGCCCTCAATTTTCTCTAGCACATACCTTTAAAAGTAAGGCGAGGAGATTTTACACCTATCACAGTAAAGGTATGTGTGACTAGAGTCACTCAAGCTCCACCTAAAAATAAGAAAATAGTATAAAAGGGCTTAAGAGAGGGGGAATGCTAGGGAAGACACCATCATAGACAAGTTGGGAGCACATTGCTGACTTCTGGGATCAGTCGACGGGCTGAACCTCTCTTCCTCCCCATAGGGACGCCTATTGTGTAAGATTCCAACCCTCAATTATACCAATTCTTCCCCAGGAAAATTAGAAATCTCTAGAGTTTTTCCATAATTCAACGTGTTTGTAGTCAACTGTATTATTCATATTCTTGCTACTTGCACGTGCTTTGTAGACAGTGTATTTCTCACTGGTAATCCAAAAGAACCTGTACTCCTGATGCTTTAATAAATGGTACTATTCATTATAACCTAGCCACAATAGTTCATCGAATGTGACCAAACTCCTTAAGTCTGGCCATGATAGTTCATTGAACACAACTAGATTGAAAGTATGGTTCACTAAAATCTAGCTGTGATGGTTCATTGAATGCAACTAGATTGAAAGTACATTATGCTATTAGTGCATCCGTAATCATGATAGTTCAATATATATTGAATGTGACAGGAGTTATAGCATTGAATTGGGCATTACTGAGAATCTAAGCCTAGCCACCCCCAGCCCCTGCCATACCTGAGGACAAGCTGAAATGCAAGGGGGTTTATTTTCTGCCAAACTTCTTTACCCTTTAACGCAACAGCCCAAATAAATAACTGATGACAAATTCCACCATCTCAAGTGGAATTTTCTGTTGATTTTTTTTTTTTTAAAAAAGGACATTTCATTTCTGTCTCGACTTTGTTCACAAGCACACTCAAACCACAGCATTCTCAATAAACCATTGCATTATCTTTG
This sequence comes from Aquila chrysaetos chrysaetos, assembly GCF_900496995.4. Taxonomy (NCBI): domain Eukaryota; kingdom Metazoa; phylum Chordata; class Aves; order Accipitriformes; family Accipitridae; genus Aquila; species Aquila chrysaetos. Next base: position 65,169,338 of record NC_044030.1, read on the forward strand.
TATCTTCATGAGCACTTCGTATTAAGCTTTGTCATCATTACACAATCTTCTGTAATACTATCATATTCTCACTAAAAACCTATCAAGAAAACCAGTTACTACATATGAAGGTCAGCTTTTGTTCACTCAAGAAGATTAAAAGCCTCCTAAACCCCTTTATGTCATCAGCCCTGCCACCAGCATACAGATTATCTCTCTCCGTTTTACAGCAAAAAGCCTTGCAAAGAAGAAGACTCGAAACAAAGGAAACAGAAAAGAAAAATAAAATAAGGTAAAGCAGCCAAAGGATAGTAAAGTTGCTGCAGAAGTCTATACTAACAGAAGTTGATTTTATTTGAGCCTCAGGTTTGGCTCATTGGTTAAATATGCTTCATCAGTGTGAGTGCCTGCTGTATTAGTACCTTAAGATTTGCACAGGTTGCAGAGGCACTGGCCCTAGGAAATCCCAGCTTCTGCATGGTAAGAACTACAGGTCAACCCAAAACTGACTGGGCTGTTTTGAGGTAAGATACAATTATGAAGAATAACACTAAGATTCACACACAGGAAAGAAGGATTTAAGAAAACTGTATAGCAAAATATATACCTGGAACAAGTTTATTATCAATTTCCCCTTATTGACAAATATTTGGAGGCCTAATTTTTAGTTCCAGGTCTGGCAGATACAAATGATAGCAAGTTCTACTTCTGCCTATACAGCAAAAGATTTGCAAATGTAGAATTAGTATTAATAGTAAAATGAGAATGAAAAACTATATCCATACATGTTAAGGGCCAGAGTATAAATCAGTGGAATACAGTCAATAGGGGCTGAAGCTACCTGGCTTGATCCCTCATTTCAGAGAGTTCACCATCCATAGGGGAGTGTCAAAGAAGTTTAAACAACTCCAGGAGAGACATCAGGAACAATAAACTATAAAGAAGTCTACTGCAGCCTTTTTACATATTTTATAATGTGCAAAAAGCTAGTTCACATTCCCCTAAGTACAAATAGTCCATTCCCCCATGGAGAAAATATATCTACATCTAGGCTGCTGTACTACTAATGCAGAGAAACTACTACTTCTGCATCTGACTTATCTGAATTATTTCAGACTGTCCCTTTCTTAGCAGCTAAGATGACCAACTCTGATGTACGAAGTATAAATACTCTGGGGCATTTACACTTCGCAAGGGTCATCTCACTCTTTGTGCCTGGATTAAGAATTATGAAATGTTACAGGTATTTGTATACATGAAAACTGTTCACACATTTCAAAAAGCTGGCCTGATGCGTCATAGCCAAAATCAAGTAAACTAAGACAGGTCTTGTTTGAATACTGCATACTGTTAAGCTTATGATGGGAAAAATACTATGCAAAGTAAAACTATTTTCAGACATGCCACATACTGGTGCTAAAGCTGTTCGAATACACACATATTGTCGCAGGTTTCTGAGTAATGATTCTCTAAAAATGCAAAACAACTCACTCTTCATTGCGACAGCCTTCTCCCCAATCATCATGAACTCCTGAGTGCACAGGGAAGGAAAAAAAAAAAAAAAAGCCTGACAACTTGGTTTAAAACATTTTGCCTAATAAACACCATCTCTTTGATCTATGACAGCTGTAGACTTAACCAGGTATTCAGTCTTCATCTAGGCTTTATCAATAAGGCTGCACAAAACAGATCCCCCTGAACTTTGCAGAGGCTCACAAAATGCCCACCATATCCTGTGGGATACTGCCTTCTATTTTCAGGTCATTGTTTTTAAGCATGCTGCTCAAAAGCACATGCAGCTGGTGAACAGCTTAGTTCACACTGCCTGATGTTTTTTCTGATACAAATATTTGCCCCAGAGAAAAAAAATCTCTTACTCCTACCCATCATGGCCCTCATATTTACCTCAAACGTATCACCAGAATTACCAGAAGCTTTATTCTCAACCTACGTGTTGCTTCATTGATGCTCAGAGGACTGACATTTGCAAGCAGTCCAGTAAATGAATTGCTGAAATCTTCCTTTGAAAAACTCAGAGCTGCATTCTCCTTGTGTGCTGAAACATCTCATACCACTAGAGAAGACAGCTCAGTATCTTTTACATAGTTTTCATAGTTCGTTTTTTCACACTGTGTGCAAAGAGGCTGTGCAACTCAATGAGACAGGAAATCTCTGATGACAGGAATTAAAGATTAAAAAGGAGTTTTGTAAATATACCAAGGGTTTCAAAAGTTGCTGTCAAGAACAACTGTATACTCTTTGTATATTCTGACCAAAGTTCTGGGATCCACAGTGATCCTGCAATAACTTGAGATCCAGCTCAGACACTGGAGGAGGGCTGGAGCAAGGGTAGCATTAAACTTAGAAACTTAAGTTGCATTTGTTGTTTCTTTGATTACATGGCTCATCCTACCTCAGGTAATACAACCGTGTTGCAAGCTTATATATATTATAGATATATATCTCTGCAATCCCTCTGTCATTGCTCACAGCAGACATTTGTTATTGCATGTAACTCTTGCCCGAGGATGTATGTGGAACTCACACAATTTAGTCTTGCAAGAGAGACAAATTTAAAATTCAGTGCCTCACAATTTGTGTGGAATTAAAAACCCAAACTATGATTCTTCATGTGAAACACAGAACTTACTTTTAGTCCTGAAACATCAATTCCTGAGGTCATTACAACAGTACAGAAAGAAAAGGAATTAGAAGTCACTTGCAGAAACTTTAAAACAAAAAAATTATATATTCTGGAGAGTTGAAGTTATAGTGACTAATATACATGACCTTCTCCACAAAAGTAAAAGAAAATAATAAATACATATATTCTGCATCCTACTAGCCTGTTTAAAAAAAAAAAATCTCAGGAAAAGCAGTTGTTTTGTTACTTATAAATAATAGGGACAACCTAAACTCCTACCTATGAAATCTTCATGAGGCAATTTGCCATCATATACTTTTCCCATATATGAAAAAATTACTGATTTATGAAACAAAGTATTAGTTAGAGGAAAGTATGTATAGGTTTCTACATTGCTGTTTTGCAGGGACTGGTGGTGTGTGTTTGTTTAACCAGCAGAACTTCTGCTGTGCTAACAGCCTCTATATTAGTACAGAAGCACCACAGCAGTAGTGCAAAGGAACACAAGATATGATCGACTGGCAATACTTGGGGTTAATGGCATTGCCCATATTCAGCTGTAGAGCTGAATAAAGAGGTCTGGTAAAGCCTGCTAATGTAAGCAAGTCCAATAGATTTATCCCCTTTGGTCCTTCCTGAACGTCAAAAGCAATAACCTCTCAGGTATGATTGTCATTCTGTATTCAGAAACATTCCATCTCAAAAGAGAGCTTCTAGTTGTGTCTTTGCGTTCATCAGTCACAGGGACAGAAAACAGCATCATGCTGTTAGGGTGTGCTATCATCTGTTATGATAATTAAACTCAATACAGGTTTATACCTCCTCCTCCTGTGTACTACCATTAAGAATTGCCATTATCCCATTTATATTGCTTTTGTTCTTCCTTTCTTCAAGTCCCTAAGCAGGAAGTTTTGTTCAAGTGAGACTTTCCTACTACAGAGGTTATTCTCTGCTTATGCACAGTGTCACTAGGCAAACATACGCTTTCAGCAAATTTTACAGCAACTAGCTAAACCCAGGACTAATGCATATGTTGCTTCTTAACTCAGACACATTGTCTGTAATTTACAGTCTGCTCCAAATTATAGCAATTTAACCAACAGAGGAATTTGCTTTGGTACTTCTGGTATTTTTGGTAGAGATCATTAGTGCCACATCAGTTAATAGCTCTTGAGTTAGCACACACCTGTTCATTTTTGCTTGTCAGTTTAATGTGATATAAAGCAAAAGCATAATCAAATAGAGAAGAGTCTTGTAGTTTTAGCTAAGCCATTTTACTAGAGCAGTAACAACCCTTACTTGTAAAGTATGACACACAGAGGAACACAACATGCTATGCCTAGGAACAGTAACAAGGTCCAAGAAGAATCTGGATCCAAAGTAAAAGATGAGAAGAGCAGCATTTCTGCCTGCAGTGTCTTAACCACCACCTCTGCCACCACAATGGGAGTGCACCACACAGTGCGATACGACATCCACAGTAGCCCTTGATGCTACTTAGCAGGAGCCTGCAATGCCCAACACCTGCCTGTCCTGAGGGCTGAAACAATGAGTAAAGTACTCAGACTGCAGCTATGTAAATTATATGTATAGTCAGACCTCCATACAGAGCCAGTAGGAGTGAGCATGAAGCAGTTTTCTAATTCTTTTCACTGTTCATCTGATCCACAGGGCTTGTACTGCTCCAGTAAGAGCCTCCCACCTCAGGAGCTGAATCATGGTTGCTCTTCACACACCTCTTATCCAGCTCACATACACTCAAGCAGCCACGGTATTGAGCTGGACTTCTAAGCTTCAGTATATTTTCTGAAAATGAGATGAGCCCAATCAGAACTAGGTGAACTACAAATTAAGGGGCGACACTTCATGTTATCTACACCCCTGTTCCCGTTGCACTTCTACCAGTGCAGGCCAACTGTGGGACAAGTTAGACCCATCAAGGTACTTTTAACTGGGCTTTAGTATTGCTGAGACACCATTTTCAGTGATGCATTAGAATATCCAGGCTGCAGATTAAGACAACAGCAGGTATAGAATCATCCAAATTGCCATCCTGTTGATTGAGCTTGATGTGGCAAAGTTTCTTAGCTCAGATATGAAGTAATTTGAACGTAACTTATAAATTCCAGGCTAATTCAGACAGATAAGCACTAATGCTGCTTCAGTGCTATGAGGGGCCATAACTAATAGGCCTTGTTTGAACCTACCCTAACACATGCAGATCCAAGCATGGTGTTTCTGGTCACCTTTCTTGACTTGGGAATGCTAGATACAATAGCTCAAGGACATCTGTAGGAAAGCCAGCTCTGGGGCAACAAAGATCATCAGTTTTGGCTCAGCATGGACTTCGCTAGAGCTGAGCTGGTTCTTGCAGAGCCTGCTGCCCATGAGCCAGATTCTGGGAAAGCACAAAGCAGCAGGCTGTGTCCAGCACTGGCACAGAGGTACCAGAACCCCAGAAGTCAAGTCCTGGAAGCACAGAACACTAAGCAGCTCTGCAGGAGCAATGACAGCCAGCTCTGACACGGAGGCTTAAAACCCCACTAAGGCTCCACTTTGTACAACTGAGATCTTTGCAGCATTTCTCACTATGTTCTCTAATACTGACATTATCCATGCAGTGAAGTATAATTGTTCTACTGGATGGGCCCCCAAAAAACTCAATGGGGAAAAAAAATAATCCTCCCATCCCTTACCCCAAGCACAAATAATTTGTCTATTCCTGACCTACGCTTTGCAATTTCACATCATGAAAGACAGACTGAAGAGGAATGGATCTCTGGCTTAAGTATCATTTACCTCTACTACAGTTCTTAACAATATCTTACAGATTTTATTGACTTTGAAGTACAAATGTAACTGTGGGCAAAGGGAAATAATACAGATTTCATTATCATTTCTACTGAAAGAAGTGTTAAAGTAAATTTGAGTGAATTTAGTATTTGGGAGACTGACAACTCCAGAGATAAGATCAAACAAAACACTCACCCTCTGAAGGGGGAGGCAAATATCCTCCTGCAGTTTGTTTTTTTTTGTTTTTTCTTAATCAAACCCATACTTCAAAGCCACATTTTTCACTTGTGATGCCTACAGTAAGGCTTTACATCTGTATTTAGGGCATGCGAAAATGATCAAGAACAATTGTGTTACTGTCACTTGGTGACCTACCACTGATTTGCTGCTGTTAAGCTCTGAAGCTCCAGTCCTATGCACCTTTGGTGTGAGTTCATAGTGTTTTAAGCAAATGCGTTGTACTTCTTATTTAAAACAGGAGGGGATCATACGCAAACAGCATACCAACTCTGTGAAGTGGTAACTTGATACACCATTATTTTTATTGCTACTGTATGAATATGGCTCTAATCACCAAACAGCTTCTTTCTCCAAAACTGGAGAAATTTTGGCAAACTTCTGAATGTGCTCAGATGCAAGCTTCAAGGACTTAGCTCACTGATGGAGCTCTGAAAAAATATAACAATCCTGGTAACAGTCACAGAAACACAGGTGAGTGCATGCATGCATACATACTAACATGTACTGAACAGAACATTTAGTCTGACACCATTGCCTGTGTTTTTCCTGTCTTCCATCCTTTCATATTTATCATTTTCATAGTTTGGTATCATTCACTTCTTGCCTCTGTTCCCATGTCAACTCTTATCACCTTCCTCTTTCCTTTTCTTTTCCACTATACTTTTCCTTCAGAACACACTTTTTCTATCCTCTTCTTCCCCAAGATGGTCCATTTCTCTTCAATGGTTGAAACTGTCCTACCCTGAGCTGCGCAGAGAAACCACACAGCAGAGAACGTAACCTGGTTGTGTTCAAACTCTGCTGAGGAGTCACTGGCAGCAACATGCAATTCAGAAAAAATTAATCTGCAGAAGTGACACTGTGAGGTCCATGCTACCATCCCAATCTCCAGGCCAGAAAGAACTAGTTTAAAAAAACAGTAAATAAGAAGGCACACCTGGAATAATTCTCAAGAGCCAACAGAAGCAAACAGAATATTTCTGAAAGCTGAGAAAATCTTCTCAATTTCTAACTACTAGTCCAAGTTTCCCAAGATCTAGGGCCAGCAGGATTCTCTAACACCGCTGTTTTTTGTTTAGTTACAGCTTTTGGCTAACTTGTTTATTCTATATATCTGTAAAGGTAATGAAGCATATTAATAATGGCCTAAGAAATACACATTGAATATGCATAGCTCTGTTTAAAAAAATATGGGAAAATGCCAGTCTAACACAGTGGTCAATCAGAAGCATCATCCTGGAATCCTTCACAATAAATTACAACAGACATTCAAAATAAAATATAAAAATAGAACATCCTCTGATATGGTCTGCTAGGTTTAAGTGTTCTGTACCACTCTAATGTTACTTCGAAATAGTGAGAAAATGACAAAACAGAGTAACATCTGTAAATGTCTAAAGCCAGTTTATGTCATTACTTCACTGTTTACAAACAGATTTTACACAAAGTGCAAATTAAACAAGATTATTCTACTTAATGCCTATGGGCAATAAGACATTAAACGTTTTGTATGTCTTCAGTGTTTAACTCACACTTATATCCCTACATATTAAAATAAGGGCCTTGAACTCCAAAGATAGCGAGATTCATAGGGGTTCTCATGCTGTCATGAAAAAATAGTCAGTACTCTTATCTCAAATTAAGGTAAATATCTTCCTTACTGTTTTACAAATGGTCCAAGCCAACACTGCTGGTTCTGTGTTGTAATGCAAGTATGCACATGGCTGGGTGCATATGACATGCCTCCAAACTCAACAACAGACCTGGGGTTCATCCATTTGTGCAAGTTCACATACGAAAAAGGACAAAACGATTCTGTCTTTCACTCTCCAGTCTCAGCACAGACTTTGTGAACAAATTCAGCCTTAAACACCAGGAGATCAAATCATTCCTTCCACAATTAATTTGCTAGCTGTAGGCCTCAAGGCTGAAAGTCTTTTCCAAATTCCATTCCATTTTTCCTCAAATCAGAAGTAATCTCTTTACAAGGGATCCAAATAAAATAACTACCTCACCTTTCCTGAAGAGGTCCTTACCTCCTTCTGGTCTTGCTCCTGAAATATCATCTTTATCAAGGTTCAGATATTTCTACTTGCTCATTACAGAATTTCTGTAAGACCCCTCCAGTCTGCTAAAATCCATATCCTCTTGTTACTATGGGTCCACCCAGTCTCCATACCCTAACACTGAGCTGTTCTCTGTTCTAACCTACAAACAATCATGTATCTTTTCCACAGCAAATAACCTTAAGATCCACTGAGTTTCACCATTTCACCTTCTTTAGAGGGAGGATTTCTCCAGCCTATCATTTACTCTGCAGTTTTTCCCCTGAAACTTCTCCACAGTAAGAGATTCTCAATCTTGAGGGATCTTAGCAGCATGTATAAATACCTGATGGGAAGGAATGAAGAGGGAGACAGACTCTTCAGTAGTGCCCACTGGCAGGACAAGAGGCAGCGAGCACAAATTGAAATACATGAAATTCCACCTGAACAACACTCTTTCACTGTGAGGGTGGTCAAACATGTTGCTCAGAGAGGCTGTGGAGCCTCCTTCTGTGGAGTCACTCAAAACGCAACCAGACAGGGTTCCAGCCAACCTGCTGTAGCTGACCCTGCTTGAGCAGGGGGGTGGACTAAATGAACTCAAGAGCTCCCTTCCAACCAAAATGATTCTGTGAAGTCTCATTTCCAGCTGCATGAGCTTGTTCAAATTCTCTCTCTCCATCAGCAACTGGACCTTCTAGGTTTCCATTTCACCAGCCCCAAGGAAAACATGACGCACCAGGACTGACTCTGAACATTTATTACAAGGCTGATCAACATTTCCCAGTACTGAAGCTTCATCTGCCTTTGGGTCGCTACACCACCCCACTCAGTTATGTTCCTTGCAGTTCCTATTTCACTGGCTATTTTTGCCAGTTCACTATTCATCAACGCTTCCAAACCATTAATCAAGTTTGAAAAGAATCTGTCCTAATACAGAACCTTGTGGCATCTTGCTATTAACCTTTTGCTGGGTTGAAAATTGCTTATTCACCTTCTTGTTTTCTACCTCTCAGTTACTTAGACATTAAAATTTCATCTCTGACTGCACAACCCCACAGCCTCCTTACTAGCCTCTGTGCCACAGCTTTCTGAAAGCCCAGCTCCTCTTATTCAGCCATGCTTTTGACATTGTGCTTGCAGAATGTCAAGAAAGAGGCACACATAAACTTGTTCATTTCTGCACGGGTATTTTAGGAGGTGGAGGAGGGAAAGGAACTGTTGTGGAGCAGAACAATTCTGCTTTCAGGGCTCTGGGCCTGATTTCAAAGGTGAGACAATACATAAGAATGCTTCAACAAATGAGCACAGCTAGCAGCAAAAAGCTACAACTCTTGGAATCTGGGGACTATTGACACATGGTGCATTACAGTATCATTGAATAAAGTGCATAAATAGCCTTGAAGGCAGACAGGAGAACATAGGACTCTCACTGCTTCCTACACCCACAGCTGTTGGATTAATCCATCACCTGCCTGTTTTATCCCTGATCAGAGTGCTCAGTGGCCAGCGTACAAGGATTTCATTTATGTATTTAAAAACTGAAAAACACAAGTGCTAGTGAACCTGCAGGCTCTTGCTACAGATGTAGTAAAACAAAAAGCAACTTCTGGTAGTAGAGAGTGGGAAAACACAGGGCAAAGCATTTCAGCAGTCGAACAAGACTAAAACGTTTTGCTGCATGTACAGTTTATGCCTGTGTGCTTCCTTGCACACTTGCCTGATGTTTAAAGATTGGGTAGGTGAACCGTGTCAGGGTGAAGGTAATGGTTTTAGGTCTCGTTTCCCTTGCAAGCTCAGTGAATCAGGCATCATAAGCTCTGTATGCATGTACAAATTCCCACATTCCTGCTGGATGAGTTTCTAGTTTTCCTCAGTATGCTGGAAAAATGGGGAAAAAGATCTGCAAGATACCTCTGTCAATTTTGTTTAAAAAAAAAAAGGGGGGGGGGAGAAAATAAAATTATAACTACTATAAATAGAATATTTCCCATTGAAAGAAAGCCTATTTGGTTTAAAATTCTTGAAGAACAACTTCAGAAATTATCCATGGTGTGTTTTTGAAACATTGCCATGCAGAAAAATAACCAGATTTACACTTACTCTGCTCAGAATTTACCTATCAGCAATTTCAATTTTCTCAAGTTGGTAAGTTAATAGATAATACTTGTCTACGTTGTAAGACTGATTCACTTGGTTTCCTGAATAACATGAAACATTCTCAGCTTAAACCACATCCACGGACCACCAGACAGGCGCCGCAGTATTCTGTTACTTTCCCTGAGTAACACCAAAGATTTTGCTGGTGCACATACTGGAAAAACACATGAAACTTTGGGGTCAAACATTTGCTTCATTTAAACATTTTCTGTCTATTTTTAAATGCTGCTTTAATAATCTTTCTTGCTAGGAAGCAGTTAAAATTGCTGTGGGAAGTGATGACAACCCACAATCACAGTCAACATGACTAATTTTTTGTTGTTGTTTTAAACACCAATGCGTCCCTTTATTAGCACTACATTCCATAATAGAATTGGATAAGCTTTCCAGGTTAATGAAATGCAGAAACTCAAAAACTAGTTTCTTACCAGCTGAAACAATAGGCAAGTTCAGCAAATTGTGTTACCTATGAATATTTATTGTAAATGTTCTAGGCTTTTGACACGTTTAGAAGCGACAGCTTGACTTCAAAATTGGTTTGTATTTTATTAACAGCAGGTTAAGACATCTAAAGAAAGAAATACAACATTAAACCTTGGGTCAAGTAAAATACTTTTGCCAACCCACCATTTTTTCCCTTCTTCAGAAAGAGAATGAAAAAACGTCAAATTACTTGCACAGCTCCAGCCCAGGAGACATGCTTTGTCACCCACTGCTGACTTCAGAAATGACACGTACCTCGATGTGGGATGTGATTTTATTCTGTATAATCAACTTTTAAAGGGCATGCTTCAGTTACATTTATGTATTGGTGGTGGAATTTGCTTGTTTGCAGCAAATTCACTTTTGCTCCTTCTTACTTCATTTTAGACCACTCTGTGGAAACTGATCACCCATTTTGTATAAACTTGAAAACAAATTCCTACATGATCAGTATTTTTAAGCAAGTCGTGTATACTGGTCAGTGCAGTAGCATGCACTCAGCCTAACAAAATGGTGCCCAACCAGTGTGGAGAACAGAGGATGTAACATTTTTAAGCATTCCTTATCAATCCCCAATAAATTTTTAAAGGGGGTTGGCTCCAGTTAATTTGATTTCATTTCCCCCAGTCAGCAAAATCTGGTATGAACAAGCTATTAGGCCTTATGAAAAGTTTCTACAGAACTAGTCAAATCTGATTATCTGATGATTAGTCATCATTATTAATCATAGCTAGTGGTAAGATGGAAATTATGAACATTTTAAAATTGGTAATCATTTATTTTTTAAGCAGCAGCATTGAAACACGGCAAGTAAATGAGTTTGGACAGCCTTCAAAACATGTACCTTAATTACAAAGGTGCTGCTTTTGCTAAGTGAAGATGTGGCATGTTCAGCAGTTCAAAGAACACCATGAACTGCAATTTAGGAGTATCACAAGAGTTTGGAACTAAATAAAAATTAAAAAAGTCAAGCATACTAAACATTATTGAATGATACTGACTGTAAATCTGATAGCATGCCTGTGTTAATATGATCTGAAGAGTGATTTTATCATTGCTGAACGATCAGCGAAATGAGTCCGTCTGTTACAATTTGCAGTTACAAGCTGTGACTCTGCTTAGGACTTCAGCTGTCACTGCTGGTTCCCTGGGAGAAGATGTCTGAACACCCGTTGGGACCAACAAGAAAGCAAAGAGGATCTTCATGAGCAGCTTTGCTAAGGAGTACACACTATACAGTGGTACCTTTCCAAACAAAAATTGTGGTTCAAACCTTGGAAAACAGACAACTTCACAAGAGGAAGGGTGAAACCTTGGCGCTCTAATATCCTTTTCTTCAGGGCAGTATTTGCTTAAATAATGCAACTTGCAGAGCAACTGCAACAGCTCTTCCTCAGCGAGACACTAGAGCACTGCAGGAGCTCGGTTTCCCTCCTGCAAATCCTGAGGTTTCCCTGGAACCGCCACACCACTTGTCAATCGAGGCGTGGCCGGCGGAACGCCTCCCGCCAATCCGTCAGTGATGCTGCGAGCACTCGGTTACCTGACAAGAAGCCGAGTTTTCTCCAACAGCGTTGCCCACAAGGGTTCCCGGGATGGCGCGCGGTGTGGCAGCAGCTACAGGCACCCACCGCACCGCGCATTCTGCCTGCACCCTCCGGGGCCGCCACAGCGGTGGAGGTTATTGGGAAATGGCCTGGCCCTTGGGCTTGTTCGCGAAGGACTCAGAGTGAAGGCAGGAGGCCACAACCTCCCTCCTGGCCAGGCAGGGAACGCTGCAACAGCACGAGACCGCTTCCCCCACCCGCTTCAAGCGTGGCAGGAGGGTGAGTCGGCCTCGCCACAGCAGCGGGGTGCCTGCCATGAGGAGGGAGGCCCGAGGGAGCACCCCTGTGGCAGCGGCCGCTGGCCGGCCTGGCCGCTGGGGCAGCAACGCAACTGCCCCCGCTGGAAAAGGGCGGCCACGGTGAAACACCAGTGCGTGTCACCTCCCGGCCCCGCGTATACACGATATACAGCTATCTACATGCATGTATTAGACACGTACCTATATAGACCGACTCTCCTCTTACTTCATAAATCCAGAGCTTTAACATACTTAAGGTTATCTATCACACTTCAGGTTATCTAACCTGAAACCATCTGTAGAAGTAAAATTAGTCCGTTAATTGTTTTGTATGAGACAAACACCTGGACTATCCAACAGGATTAAGTTATAGCGTGGATAAAGTTACCTTTAGAAGGTGAAAAAAAATTCAACAAAATGCAATGAGATCAGATGGGTTATTAACACTCCAGTTAGGCCAAAGGCCTAAAAATGGTCATTTCATTGATACACCAAGGTTAATTTTTTGAAGATGGAATCAGCAGAATTAGTCCTCTCAGTTTCTTTCAGCACATACCTTCAAAGACATTTAACTCTTATCAGAGATGTAAAAAGTTTGTGTTCAACTCATGGTCCTTGCCTCCTCTGAAAGGTAAACTGATAAAATTTGTAAGCCTCGGGAGTTCAGTTGTGCTGTAGAAAAAAAAAAATCCTGATTTAAATTATTTTTTGCCTTGAAAAACAAAGCTCAAAGGGCAACAGGATCCAAGATCCTTCCTCACAAGAATTTCAGAAACTGTATTTTACTGCTTTTGTGTCAGGCAATTTGTTACACTCAGTTTCCCTTCTTCCCCAAGGGGCTGAAGTCAGAAATTTCAACAACAGCCACAAAAAGGGCTAAAGCTTGCTGCAGTCCTAATCCTCCTCAACCTTCCAATGAAAATTTAATCCTATATATAAGGATTCAATATATAAGGATATTATATAAAGTTTTCCTGCTGTTTTAAGCTGAAATTTCTCTACTTTCTCAGTACTAGACCACTGCAGAAGCACAGACGCTTGTTTTGCAGTGTGCTAACTGACAGCGGGTGTCATATAATTGTGATGATAATTGTTTTCATTTATAGTCCAAGCCTTGGAGTAAAATCTTCCAAGATGAAAAGCTAAACACCTAGTGACAAACTCGTTGCCTAATGCATACGAAAATGAATACATAGTTATTCAGAGACATTACTCAGAAAGTTAATCACAATGTTATCATGCCATTATTAGCCAAAAGTATGTGCATCATTCCTGACAAGAGTCTGTGCCAACATCAGTTACTATGCACTAAAATAAACTGGAGTTAACACTCCACCACATGAGGTAATGGGTGCTGGAATATCACAGAGAATGATGTAGGCAGGCAGGTCTGGCTTAGCAGCACACAGCTGCGCTGACAAGTTTGACCTGACCACAAGATGCTGCACAGGGAGCTTGGAGGCTCGGCCATGCAGCAGAAATGCAGAGAGCAGCCTTTTGGCCAGGGCTGGACTACAGTAGGTGGGATCTCCCTCCCTCTGAAACATCAGGGAGCACCATTCAGCACCATGCAAGTGATTTTACCAAATGGCTATAGAAAAGTATTGCTTCCCGACCTGAGGTTTTTCTGCACGCCATGCAGTCATGCTGTGCATGGTCAAAGCTAGCAAGGCCAACCAGACCTGCGCTAATTTTACACTGAGCCAAAAGCTGAGGGTCTCTGCAGATTAATTATGCAACAAATGCAACTGCAGTCAAATGCCACCAGGTTCTGGTATCCCTGGTTCACAGCTGAAAGGGACCGTTAGCACATTAGCACATTGAGACCCCTCCCTTGCAAGTACCAAACATAATCAGGCAAACCTCTTAATTCTAAGAATTGTGTTGGTGGATGATTGAGAAAATGACACACTGGTAACATACAGACAAATTGTAACAATTCTTCTAACAAACCTCCCTACGCCAAGGTAAAAAGCAGGAAACAATGAGTTATCAAACAACTTCTGCAGACAGATGCTGGCAGCTGGGTACAGGGGAGGTTTTGCATTCAGAAGTGCAAGAGCCACAGCAGCCTCTGCCACTGAAGCCAAAGGAGGAAGAGGGAACAGTTAGGCAAACGGAAGGAAAGTTTCAGAAACAATCACTCCCCAAAGGGTCAGTAAAGAAAAAGGCTCAGATTTTTAAAAGCATCTGGTAAGATTATCAAAAGCATGTAGGTGTCTTTAAACAGCTAATACCCTCTGGAAAAAAAACAAAACAAACCTGTCTTAATAGCGTGATTATCCCTTCATGAAGCAAACAAAGTTCACTTCAGCTTTGAAGGTGGAAGATCAGAACTTAGAAGGAAAATCTCAAAATGGAAAAGAGCCTTCTCTCTCCCCTCCCACCTGCAAGGTATGAAAGACAAAGGCACATAGAAAGGAGCAGCTTTACCCTGTCATTCCTGCAGCTGTCCAGGTAACTAGTAAATAATTAAAACTCAAAGTGAGCCTCACGTTTGCAAATAATTATTTCAATTGTGACCATCTGGGCTCAAACTGTTCAGTAACAATCATGAAGTATCCTGATGATATGCCTTTGATGAAAAAAAGCAAAGAATTAAGATACTGAACAACAGCAATCTTAAGTAGCCCAGGTACAGCCAAGAATTAACTGGAATTAATTACTCATCTAATTCTGGTGCGTTTCTCTGTGTTATGACAGCTAGAAGTGAGATAGAAGGAACTCAAGAAAGCAAGAAATTTTTCATAATAGAAATAAAGCAGTTGGTGATAAAAATGAAATCCCACATCTTCAGATGATACCGTATAGAGATATACATTGATATTCTCTAACTCCTCTTCAAATACAATTTAAGCATTACAATCTAAGTTTCTTTTTCTCTGAGACAATTCAAATGGGAATTATCTTTCTCTCATGAAAGAATATTTCTGCTCAGTCTTGCTGCTTCCCTAACTCCTTCTGCTTGTACAGCTGAATGGACAATCAAGAAATGGTAATAGGAAGGGGAGAAATTTATAGGTAAACAGTATCAAGACAAGCAGCTCCTGATACTGAATTATACTGCTGGTGAATTATACTGCTGGATTAATAGACTCTCATTAATATACATTACTAAGTTCCTTCAGACCTCTCAGTTTATGACAAAGCTTTGTGAACCAAAAAGCCAGTAATGGTACCAAAAAAGTGGTACTATCTAGGACTGCATATACCACGTTAGGAATCATGGAAGTGTTACTCTGATGATAAAACCCTAAATACATTATTAAAAAAATAACATAAAGCGTTACCAAAGTTAGTTTAATAGCCACAACAGAAACTTATTTATTTTTTTAACACAAGTTATTTTCAGCTTTCAGTAGGCTCTTCCGTACAAGATGGAAGGCTAGAGTTCTTTCCTTTTTTGTTTGAAAGGGAAATTGGACATAAAAAAAATCTTGTTTCTGCTTATTTAGAAGCCTTGTAAAAATTCTTGTAGTTGTGCAACTATTTCTGTATCCACGGTTTCCATAAGTGCCTGAAAACCTTGTTCTCCGAGTAATTCCTGCTGTGCCTTCAGCTTCTCATAGATGAACTGCTGCAATGACACAGTGTGTACAGGGTCCTTCAGTGCAAGCTGTGGAAACATGTAAGAGAAAAATATATAATAATGCACTAAAAAATACTCTGCGACTTACTCATCTCTTTTATAACCTCAGCTCAAGAAAGAAATCTGCTTTTCTTTGTACTTAATTTAGAAACAAGAGGAAAAACTCCTGTAAAGCAAAGATCAAATTAATTACTATCAAAAGCAAGTATCAGTTTAAAACCATTTGAAACAATCTCAAATCATTGACCCAGTCTGCTGTAAGATTTCACCCTTCTAGAAGATAAAACAATTTCAAAGCTGCTTTGTTAATTACTGCTGAATGAACTTCTCATAACTCTTAGAAGACACATCAGATGTTACCACGATAAGCACTTTAGAGATGGCATGAACTATGGTCCATTATATTTTATTAGTAAGGAAACAAAACCCTGGAAAAGTTGAACTAGTTTAGATTATATGACAAACAACAGCTAAAATAAATGCATAAAGTCCAAATGCATAAAGAATACATACTTCTTCAGTAGTAGTACCTGTACAACCTCATTAGTCCAGCTGGGTTATACAATTTTCTTTCGGGCAGGGAAGGACAGAGAATTTGTGATTAATTTCCACATGTTAACTGCTTCTTAATGAAAGCAAAAAGAGGTAAACAAAGTGGCTACATTGACAGGACCTATTCTTAATTTCAGAATCACAAGACAAGTGTGGGCAGGCTAAGGACATGTACAGTTATGCAGCATTTGTCCCTCAGTCCATCAGGCTGGATGAAAGATGATGGGACATGGGGACACCTGGAGCTTGTCACATCCTAAAAAGTAGGATGTTGAAATAAATGGGCAATTACCGCAGACCTTATCTGTTCATCTTAGTATCAAAAACACACTACTATTTGTGCTGGAAGGTCAGGAAACAAAATATAATGCTAGATCTCAAAGCCCACTGAAATAGGAGACTTCTGAGCTTGTAATACCCTGCTATACTGCTATTTCCAAAAAAAATGAGGCATATTAAACTTGCACAACTACTCTTTTGGCATGATACAAAAAAAGAAATACTTGAATTTTAATATGGATTGGAAGACATTAAACCTTAAGATAATTTACTTATTTATTAAACAATGTTATACCTAAATGAGGGGGAAACACTGACTGAAACAGCCACATAAATATGAGACAGAGTAAAACATCTGAAAACACTGCAATTGCCACAAAAGAGAAGTTAGTCTTATTTCTTATGAAGTACTCCAGTGACAAAGTAGGCTGCTTTTTAGCCTTTTCCATCAGTGCTTTCAAGCTCTTCTTTCTTATTATGGTCACCCCACCTTTCATATTGTAAATCTCTTAATCATTCCCTCAGTATTCCTAATATTGGCTTTTTAGCCTTAGATCCTTCACCATCTTCTACTATCCAGCTATTTTACTTTTCAAAGGTAAAATACAATCTTTTCGTTACTTAATCCTAACATTACACTCTTTTGAAAAGGGGAGTAATTGCAATAATAGTTTAGTATTCTGTAATAATTCTTCTTAGTAAATGTAATCTGGTCTCTAGAATATAAACAGATTTTTCTAACAAAATTTCTAAACTACAGCTACTCTAATCAAGATTTGCCAAGGTTAGTGATATCCTTTTGTAACAGCATTAGCACAATCTACAGAGTAAAAAAAGACTGTCTTGCCAAGCAAAGAACCTACCAGTTTCTGAACAATATGCATTTGTTAACCAACAACTGTAATTTGGGACATATAACACATTTCTCCTTAGTTTGTTTCAGTAAGTTCATAGGTCTAAACAGTCACGTATAAAATTACTATAGGGAATTCTGCACAGAAAACAGGTATTAAAATTGCCATAGACAAGTGTTCTCCTCCCGGTGACCCCAACACAGCAGCAACTAGATGAATGGCATCCATTACAAAGTCACCTTGGGAAGCATGGCCAAAAAGCCATTCTTTAACAACCTTTTAACCCACAAACCAATTAATCTATATATTTAGTTAACCATATGATTTATGTGACCCTATCATAAACTCTTGTTAAAGTACTCAGAACGGGAAGTCAGAACAATTTGCCTTAAAACATCAGCTTCAGGTAATTTTTCTTTGTACTCTACCAAGACAAATTCATCTAACCAGCAATTTCATATTACAAAGTTTATTCTCCCGATACCTAAAAAACCCCCAAAACCAAACAAATGAAAAAGAAATAAAGAAAACCAGACTTAAGTCCATAGTAAATAAACCTCTCATTTCTCATATGTCCATGTTCACTAATAAGCCTCAAGTTAAGCCCAATTTTTTCCCCAATTTTACCAAGCTACTAGAATACCAGTGTGTGTGTAATGCTGTTCTGGCACCCCAATGGTAGTTTTCAAATTCTGAACAAAGTGCTGCATTGTTTTGAAAATAAAGGGTTTGAATCCTTGCTCATATGCAAAGCTTGCTGGAACTTCAAATCTGAGTTATCTCTGTCATCTCTCACAATACAGATGCTCTCTTGCATCTCTTAGAGGTGCTAACCCTCTAGCACCTGCCTCATGGCAGGTGACGATGGGTTTCCAAATAATCCTCTGAATCATCTCTGCAATACTACTGAGAAGTAATTAATCTCGAAAAAACAACTGACGTGAAGAAGATGACAAAACTTAATACATTACAGAATTCAAAGTTAATACTTTTTTATTCCTAATGGAGCTGCCAGATTTGCTCAATGCTGGGAATTACAGGAATAGGCTACCATATGCACTGCAACTTTGGTATGTAATTACTATGATTCTAGAAGTATTGTGATTCCACATTTTCTTTTTCATAAAACCTCAGTGAAGCTAGTCAACTTTATCTGTAGTCTTTCCATTACACAGGAAAGTAACTGAAACACTTCTGCTGCCTATTTACGAACATATGTTCTATCAGGACAAGTGAGAAATTGTATGAAACTGTGGTGGGTCAACCCTGGCTGGATGCCAGGTACCCACCAAAGCCCCTCTATCGCTCCCCTCCTCAGCTGGACAGGGGAGAGAAAATATAATGAAAAGCTTGTGGGTTGAGATAAGGACAGGGAGAGATCACTCACCAATTACTATCACGGGCAGAACAGACTTGGCTTGGGGAAATTAGCTTAATTTATTACCAATCAAATCAGAGTAGGGTAAAGCGAAATAAAAACCAAATCTTAAAAACACCTTCCCCCCCCACCTCTCCCTTCTTCCCAGGCTCAACTCCACTCCCAATTTTCTCTACCTCCTCCCCACCAGCAGCACAGGGGGACGGGGAATGGGGGTTGTGGTTAGTTCATCACACATTGTCTCTGCTGCTCCTTCCTCCTCAGGGAGAGGACTCCTCACTCTTCCCCTGCTCCACCGTGGGGTCCCTCCCACAGGAAACAGTCCTCCATGAACTTCTCCAACGTCCTTCCCATGGGCTGCAGTTCTTCACAAACTGCTCCAGCGTGGCCACGGGGTCACAAGTCCTGCCAGAAAACCTGCTCCAGTGTGGGCTCCTCTCTCCACGGGTCCACAGGTCCTGCCAGGAGCCTGCTCCAGCATGGGCCTCCCATGGGGTCACAGCCTCCTTCAGGCACCCACCTGCTCTGGCGTGGGGTCCCCCACGGGCTGCAGGTGGATATCTGCTCCACTGTGGACCTCCATGGGCTGCAGGGGGACAGCCTGCCTCACCATGGTCTTCCCCACGGGCTGCAGGGAAATCTCTGCTCCGGCGCCTGGAGCACCTCCTCCTCCTCCTTCTTCACTGACCTGGGGGTCTGCAGGGTTGTTTCTCTCACATGTTCTCACTCCTTTCTCTGGCTGCTGTTGCACAGCAGATTTCACCCTTTCTTAAATACGTTATCCCAGAGGCACTGTCACTGATGGGCTCGGCCTTGGCCAGCAGCGGGTCCGTCTTGGAGCCGACTGGCATTGGCTCTGTCGGACATGGGGGAAGCTTCCAGCAGCTTCTCACAGAAGCCACCCGTGCAGCCCCCCTGTTACCAAATCCTTGCCATGCAAAACCTATACAAAAACTCTGCTTAGTTTATTGCAACAAGCATAAAGCTATCCCTCACAGTTCAAAGCAGCAGCACTGTAAGCCAGTAGGGACTCTTGCAGAATGATTAATGCTTGCTGCTAGAAGCAGCATCCAGTGTCTGTGAGCCAAATGAGACTTAAGAGTCTTCAGACTTAATTAAACAGTTAATACACTAATTTGCTTTCATTCAGCTAGTCATGTCAAAAATATTTTGAGTAAATTAAAGAGATTCCTGCAACAACAATAAATTTGCTTTCCTTTCACTCTATGTTTTTGGAACTTGTATTCAGAACTAACAAAACAAATTAAATAGCTTGGTATAATTAGTTTGTCAACAATATTAGACAATCAGCTGCAGCCTTAGCTGAGTAAGCAAGCAAAATCCTAAGTTTAGAATAACAGTAAGCACTGCTCTTTACTCACTGTATTTTCGTTATGACAAAATTAAAATAGTATGTGGTTTAAGACAGGACCCATAAGATGTTTTCAGATTATTCTATTTGGTTTTTGGAGGAAAAATCACCCTCTTGAAAATTGAATCTCCAGCTTGCTAAGCGCTGAGCATCCAACATCAGTCCAGCACGGAACACAACCATATCAATATTAACACTGGCTACTTAGTCTGTAAACACTCGGTCAGGGACCATATTTCTGAATGTAAGTATGTATGCTGAGTTCCTAGGTGTGTGGCCAGAGGTTTTTTTTAATTGAAATGCTCCTGATTCTGATAAGAGCAAAACACACCTATTTTCCAGTTAAAAAAAAAAAAAAAAAAAAGAATCTGAGAAAATTCCAACAGCTTCTTAGTCAAAACAGCTACAGACAGGAAGCAGAAGTTTGGCAAGGAAATACACACTGTTGAAATGTGCGTTACACTGCTCAGTGAAAGCCTGATTTGACTAGCTTTTGAATGTAGTTACTTTACAAATTGATCTTGAAACTGGACACATGTGCCTACCTTGGGGCTGGACTCACGAAGCTAATCTTCCACCTCACTGGTTGTGAACAGCAGTTTGAATCAGAAAAATGGTACAGAGGTTTTACAAAACAACCATTTCCCATCCCTCCAAACTCCGCCTGCCAGCGTCAATGGCATTCTGCAGAATTATCAGTTGTTTGAACCAGTGTTTGTTAGGTGGATCTTTCCTCCACATTTTTAGACAACAGTCAAAAAAATTACACTGTTTTCAGTAAACAATTATATCTTGTTCTGTACTAAAACAGTGATCTAATCACTCACTACAAACGATAATACAAGCCAATGGAATGGCATTATAATGCAAGAACAGGTAATAAAAGTCTAACAAAACTCAAAAAACTGTGTTGGTGATATCTGAATTAAATTATTGAAAAGTTTTCCAGAACTTGAGAGATTCTCTTTAGTGTCTTAAACTGAAGAGGGAGCAAGAATGCGGGACAAAAAATTATACATATTTACCATGATGGTTAGTATCTTGTAACAGTGAGCCTCTGGGAAAGACTGGAAAAATAATTTAAAGGAGGGAGTGTATCCTTTACTTTTAATAGTGATTATGAAATGGGAGCCAGACGATATGAAAGGCTCCTAATATCAAAGCTTTTTAACAGATTTCAGTGGGACTCGCATTACATCTGTGGTTAAGTGGTAGATTAAATGTATAAGGACAAATTATATGCCAAACAATGAAATGAAAGTATTACTTTTAGTAAACCATATTATTACATAACACTTGATCATTTCACTTATTACACTAACTCATTTATTTTTTTTCCTGAAGATACAAAGTCACTGTTCATCTAGTTTCTGCCCATACTGCGGGTAAAAAAAAAAAAAACCTCCCAAGCCTTCTATATTTACATATATGCATCATCTAAAACATGTACCAGCATGGATAATGCAGGTTTAAATAAGATAGATTTTTACTGGAAAATACTTTACTTCACTTTTCCTCTCCACAGTTTCAAATAAGACTTGAAAAAGCTTAACTCCCTTTTTGAACAATGATACCGGAGTTCTTAAAAACATATATTAAGGGCATATATAAATAAGTCACCTAAGGTGACACTATGTGCAATGCAAGGTCATGAATCACTCTCCACCTATTTACATTCTCCTCAATATATTTGCTATGAGACTAAAATACAGCAGTATCTGGAAATGTCGATTACATAAAATTATCATAAACTTATAAAGCACTGTTCTAGTTGAAACTCTCTTTAGTAATTATGAGCTATGCATAATAATAGAGGTACCAATGACAGGATAAAGGGATAGATCAAAGAAAAATATCTAGACCCTCCACAAACATCTGGAAGTGATACTTAGCATGGACCATGTGTCCTGGGTTCAGCTGGGATAGAGTTAATTCTTACAGGAACCTGGGAGGTGGGGGGGCACAGGCGGGGCAGCTGACCTGAACTAGCCAAGGAGCTATTCCATACCATGCGACATCAGACCCATCATCCCCCCCAACTGGGGAGCGGGCTGGGGGGTGCACTCGGCTTTCCGCGGGGGAAGTGGCAGAGGGTCAGGTCCCGGGTGGTGAGCAGTTGCACTGTGCATCACTCTTTTTGTATACTCTTTCATTAGTACCATTGTTGTTGTTGTAACCTTTTTTTGTGTTGTCCCAGTAAACTGCCCTTATCTCAACCCTCGAGGTTCCAGTTATTTTGCTTTTCTCTCCTCCGATTCTCCTCCCTATCCCACCGGAGGGGGGTGGGAGGAGTGAGCGAGCGGCTGCGTGGTCCTTTGTTACCGGCTGGGCTGAAACCACGACACCATGACAGTTTATCTTTTTTCTTATATTAATGGCCTTAAAAGTTGCAAAGCATTATTATTTTCAGAGAGAGAATCCCATTTATCTTTTTATTATTGTTTTATGAGGTTTAAACTCTAAGCCCTGATACAAGCTGCTGATTCAGCAATGAAATATATAAGAGGGTAGAAACCTCTTGCAGGAATGAAGTGGGACAGGAGACTAGAAACTTTCTTAAATCAATTGCAGATTCCCCTTAAGTTATTCTTGATTTTCCTCTTCTCACTTCAAATATTTGTTCCCACTTTTATTTCACCAGAGGTATCTGCTACTGCAGTTGTTCTAAATGTCACATGAATTGAGTGTGTGCACTGACGCTCCTACAGAGAGGAAGAAACTTCCAGTACAGGTGGGTAGGAGTGGACTCAGGTGATGTTTTGTTTTTAATCCAGTTTTTCAAATTAAATGCTTGCTGTGCTTTCAAGCCATGATTAAAAATCCTGATTATTATTTGACACTTCTACGACTAGTGACCTACCCAAATGACCTGTATAATTTTGAAATAAACAGCCATGAGAAGTGGCAAGTCTCAATTTCTGCACCATCCACAAAAATGTATACTTAGCAATTTCAGATGGGATTCAGAATGAATTTATAGACATTTATAACAACTACTTTGCTCACTTTAACAGCTGTGAGAAATTGCATAGAAAGGAATAAGAATACAGTGAATACTAAAGTTAGCTGAAAAAATGATGGTATAGAAGGCTCACATCTGAAATATATCAGGTATAATCAGCTAAATATGGGAATGAGAAGAGTGAAACAGACAGCTATTCTTACAAAAGAGGATTGAAAGGAGAAAACCAAAGGATTTTCATAAAGCTTAGGAATCTAGAAAACACAGTAACCGTGGAAATAGTTATGTTTAGATTATGAGATCCAAAATGAAAACGAAGCTTCAATGTTTGTGTATGACAATCTATTCTGTGCAAACCTTCCAAGGAAACAGAGGCTGCAAAGGTGTTTAAGCTGAATGCTAAAAACCAGTTGAGGAACAAATCACAAGCAATTCCTTAGAAAAAAAAGGAAAGTAACATGCAAGGGAAGATATATTTCCCATGTAAATCAAAACCTGCCCTGTCATGTCCTTATCAGTTCTGGCTCCTCCTTACCAAAGCACAGCCATTTCTCTTTATTCAAATGGCCATTGACTCCATATTGCACGTGACCCCAGAACAGCTCCCTCATAATGACAGTTCATCAACACTGTACTGGTTTGTACAGCATTGTATTATTTAGGAGGGAAGAATGATACAGGTCATAAACCAATGTGCCCTACTTTTTATTTTGCTCGATATATCCGCATTGAAGGTAGTCCACAGCAAATGAACAAGTCTAAATTCCTAAATACATATCCAAACTATTAAAGTCAACCTGTAACTGAAAAATTAAGAGAATTTCTGCAAGAGTTACTAAAACTTTAGCCAGCCAGCCAGCAATAAAATTTGAGTATATTCAAAGAAAACTAAGAAAATGAAAGGACTGTAGATTTAAATTCACTTTATGTTTTTTAAATCTGATTAACAAACCAAACATATCTATCTATCAATAGGGAGAGAGATACATTGATCCCTATTGATAAAGATATATAGGTATCTATCTATATATGTCAAGAGATTATCTAAAACTGCTTATAAATATTATCATCCTGCAATAAACACCTGGAATTTAATTTAAGATAATTTAACCAAATTTAACAGAGTCTAGAGATGCTTTTAAGTGTAACTGAATTATAGAACTATCTAATACATTTTTAAGGACCATAGAAAATAATATTTCCATGTTTTGTTTAAATCTGAAATCGCAAGACACTAGGAATTTCTATTAAGGCCTTACTAATAGAAAAAGAATATGCAAACGTTTTTGAGTAATTTTCTTTTTTTTTTGAAAAGGAGCCATATATTGATTAGTATTTAAAAGAAAAGCCTACTAACAAACCAAAAGCATGCGGTGGCTTAAACCGCCCCCCCCCAAATTAGAACAAACTATCAAAAGCCATCCAAATTCTTTTCTACTCTTACGAGAAGAAATAAAGTACCAAAGGACTGTCTGCAAGTATTCTTTTGGATAGATGTCGTCATTTAAAGCAAATGTGTGACAATGCTACACACATCTACTCAATTACCCAATTCCACACTTTGCAATTACTCAATGCCAAGCAGTTCAGACTATTTCCACAGCATTTGTACACTGTAGTTTTCTGTGTGAGGAACCAGCTTCCCTGAACTCTTACAAAAATAAATTAAATTATGAAACACTGACAGATTAGGTTGGACAAAAATAGCACCATTGCATGGTACGTAATCCAGATATCTTCACCTAAATCAATACTCCTTAATAAGAGTTCTTTACATTGGAAAAAGATTCTATGCAAGCATACGGATCAATAGCTGTTCAGGTAAGACACAAAATCCAATATAGTAAAGTTTGTTTTAAATATGACAAATTTGGCCTGCCGTGTCATTTCCGTAAGTTTCAGCTCCCTGTATTTTTCAATAAACCCTTTTTACAGTGTCTGAGTATTATAGTGTCCAGATTTGTGAACAGATGATGTTTACTTTGGCAACATTTTCCAAGACGCAAAAGGAAAGCAGAAGCATAAGTGTTGTGGCTGCAAAGTTTGTCATCAAAGCATTTTCCTTTTTTGATTCAAGAGATGAATTTTCCAAGAACAATAGATGAACCAAATCCAAAGGTAAAGAATTTAGTGTGACATAAGTGAATCACATAATCAGTTCTATAATTGAACAACTGATCTAAAACTTACCATTTTTTTCCTTTTGTCTTGCTCTGTGGGAGGTTCCTCATCTTCTGTAGCTTTGGGCTCTTCAAAATGAGACATCAACATGCAGCTAAGAATGGGAATAAGAACAGTTTTAACACACATTATTAACATGCATATTTTAGCTCAAGTTGTGGCTTAAAAATGCATTTCTGCATATGGAAAACAGACTATGTGGGTTTAAAAAACTAATATAGAAAAACCTACTGTTCTTAACTAGAATTTCCCAATCTTTCCAAGGAAATGCAATATAAGCACTCTGTATCCTATCAACATGAAAATCAAAGTGGCATATATGCAAAACTAGCAAAGATTTCTCACTGAATTCATGAGAACTTTAACAAGAAGACCTAAAAACTAATATGGTCAATGCTCTTGGTTCTAGAGACTAAAATCTCCAAGACACTGAACAATAATGTTTTAGGTGGACAGAAATGAGTCAGCTTCTGCAGTAATTTATATAAAGAGTTTTTTCTAGGCAGGCAAAGCAAAGCTTTTAAACTTCTTATATTTTGTTTTGCTCCACCCTCAACTGGTAGGTACCAATACACACAAGTAACAGCCATATTTTAACTATTATTTTTGTAGTAAGTATAAACCAGAAAATATGAAAAAATAATTAAATGCCAGACATTTTTCTGTGTCTTCAAACAGTTTGAATAGACTTTGTAAAGACATTGATGAATGTTATCCTATAGCAAACATGCTTTCCATTCACTTTACATTCTCCGAGTTCAAAGAATACACAAATATTCTACAACTTTACCAAATTTTTCCTAGAAAATCTGCTTTAAAAACCAAAAGGATTTAAAAATCACTCAGGTGACAACAACTTGCCACCATGTATTAGGTATGTTTTATGGCAGGAAGGACACATAATCCAGATATTACAAAGCACCAAGACAGATGAACATTATTGCTCATTTTCAGCCCTGTACTACTATGCATTTTTAATTGCTGCATTCCACTAGCAGGTCAAATGTTCCTGCAGCTAGGTTGAATAACTTGAAGTTACTAAAATGAAAAAAAGTTGTGATTTTATGGGAAAATGTTCAGACTTACTTACTTTATATATTCAGTTTTCTATTAACGTGTATTTAGAGCTGTACGAAACACTTGCTAAATAGAACGGCGGAAGGGTCAAATGCTAACACAGAAGCAATTTCCAATGAAGGGATTAGTTATTTCAAAATAGTACAGCAAATCTCATGTCTCCTCTCCTCACAAATGGCATGATTTCTCACAACTCAGTTTATTAAAAAAAAAGGAGGCAAAAATATATCAATTGCAAAAACATACAAGATTGAATTAACTTTTTCAGACCTTGACAAATTTTAGGAACCACAAAGAGTAATTCAAAAAACTAAGAGAGGAGGCAATAAAAAAAGAGAAGATGGTAAAATTGGGAAAAATGTAAATATTGTTGAGACAAGACTAGAGCAATGGAATACTCCCCTTTCCAGAAAATCTGAGGTCTGTAAAGCTTTCTTGTAGTTATCACTACAATTCAAAACATAGATGCTAGGAAATCTGGCTGAGTGTAATTCCTTTGTATTGTAAACCAGGGCACTGAGTAATAATTTTCATAACCTGATCAAAATTCCATCTAAAAACTGGTAAGACCTTTATCTTTGCATTTGTATCTGGAAACCCTCTTCCAAAAACTCACTAATCTAACTACAACAGTTTCTTCAAATTTCCAGTTTAAATGTATTCACAGTCAGTTTATGCTTCAGCCAACACTATCATTTAATTTGTAGTCTTCCCTGTGCATGTCTACCTGCTCTTCATCCTTTAGTGGCTGCAGTTCTATATTGCTTCAGCCTTGATTTTCCTATGCTAAACATGCATGTTGTGATAGTCTCTGCACTACAGTAATTAGATATTATGATAATCAGTGGAGTATACAATTTTTTTTCTGAAGTAGTTCAGACTTAAATCATTCTTCTTCAACCTGGAGAGCCAGAATAGTGCACACACCCTCCAGATGAGTGCTCTCACTTTATTTACTTTCAGATGATGTCCAAATGTATAACACAAATGTCAGAATCTGTCAAACAGCTCATCCAGTATCTGTCAATAGAAATATGTCCTTGGTTCAGTGTGCCTGTATTTTATAAAGCAAAAATAATGTCCAGAGTTTGGAAAAGTAGAGTGACAAGTTCTATAAGCTTTCAAGGTTAAAATATGCAATTAACTAGGACAAAGTTTTATTTATTTCTCTGTCAGAACTCCTTTCAACAAGTGCTGACAAAGCAACATGTTTATAAAGAAAGGGACTATGTAACATTGTCTCTGATAGTAAATAGAACACAGGGTCAAAGCACATTCCCAGACTTTGGAGTTACATCTTCTACACAGAGAGTTAGGGGCGGGGGGGGGGGGGGGGGGGGCGGGGAAGTACTTTTGCAAGCAATTCTTGGGCATAGTTGAGGCTCAGAATGAGTGTGGACCATTCTCAGGGCACACTTGTGTGCATACCACCTGGTTTAAGTGGAAAAAAACTTAATAGATTGCATGAAGGCTTTTGTGTGCCAGCTGGCTTCAGTGCCAGCAAACATCCCCTTAAGCAATTAATTAATTAGTTCAGATACAGTCTGTTCCATCACCAGGTAATTATCTGAAAGTTAGAAAATGTTTGGTTCTTAGCATTCACTAAACAGTGTTATTAGAATATAGTATCTTGTAAGCACATCTTGCAGAGCACCTGTTTTTAATGTCTTACAACTCTCCATGATTCTAAAAATATGTAATCATTACAGAAAAAAACCCAACATTAAGATCTGTCATAAAAAATCCTTATTATTCAGTGAGGTTTTTTTACTTTTCCGGCTTTGATGGAATACCACCAGCAGCCTGGGAGTCAGCAGGAGATGAATGAGTGTGATGCTGGGTGGCAGTGCACTCTGAGCACCCCTGACACCACCTTCCTGTCACAAATGAACTCTTGGTCCCAGCTCTGGAAACTGTCTTTTGAGGTATGCCCTGTAGCAGCAGGTGTGTTAAGTGGAACAACTGAAGGGGGAAAATTATCCTTGTGGGACAGGTTTTCAAGTTCTCCAGGCCATAAAGTATTGTACATTAGGTCCACTCAATGAGGCTGAAGCATTTATGAAAAGATCTTGGTTAAACTCCAGATGTCACACTCAAAGAAACTCTGAGCTATCACCCTATCAACATACAAGCTTGTTGGATTGTAATTTTAGATATAATAGTCAAGTGAGCAAAAAGCAAGTCTAAGCATGTGAACATTTTAAGACATCATTTAGTAGATAACTTAATGAACAATATAAAATTATATTGACTGACATTCTAAGCCCTCCCTCCCCCCATTAAAATTATTTTTTAAGACCAAAAATTTCCTATCTTACTAAAACATTCATTCTTGTGAAAATGGAACTCTTACGAGCATGTCTTACCTGCCTACAGATTTCTCCAATCAAAACACTACATATAAAACAGTACTACTGTTAGACCCACAAAAATTAATCAGATTTTCCACTTACTCTTTGTATGTTCCTGTTTCAGGATCTTCAGTCATAACATCATGCAGCCCTTCCACTGAAATGTTGATGATACCACAAAATTTATCTTGGATAACACTGGAAAAGAACAAAATTTATCTTGGATAACTTTGGAAAAGAACAGGAAAGTGACTTAGCTGAAGGAACTAAACAGGAAATTTGCTCAGTAACTGTAGAGCACATTTACTAAGCAGTATTTTCATTGCTTACTGCTTAGCTGAGCATGCGGTCAAGCAGCTAATTCAATATTTTTTTTTAATTACACAAAGACTTCAAAAATGTGCAAGAAACATTATTCTTAAATAGAATAAAACCTTATGTGCCACTGTTGAAAACCTGGAAATAATTGCTAATGGAATAAAAGAAAAAATGCATTAGCACAGGACTCAAGAACTGAGTGGAGAGGGCATGATCATGCTAGCAGGGAGGTCAGAGTACTGGCTTCTATTCTTAACACATTTACACATTTCCTCCCATCACTATTCAATGCAAAATCTACACACAAACCCTTGAGAAAAGGGCATCTTGTAAAGATAGCACACTCTCCTATTGTTTTTTCTGTCCAGCCTTATGAGTATTTCTTCACCCTCCTAGCCAGCCGAATCACTCCCCATAAGGGGTGCAAAATATCTGCACCCAGTTCTGCACAAACGCCACTTCCCTGACTAGAGAGGGAAAGGTGGGGTAGGATTTCTCTGCTTTAACACAGGCACCTCCTGCCACTTAAAACACTAGGCTACTTAAGACAACTGCAAAGGGCTGGTAGGTATCACTTGGGACTTAAAAGAGATAAGCACCTTTAGCCACCATGAGCTGAAGGCCAGACTGGATACCCTCACAACACCCAAAATGACACTAAACACATTTAGACACTTGCCCTTGCCTTGAGAATTGATGTGCCTCTAGGGCAAGGGCATAGAAACATGATCTCCTCATGATTGATAATGTAGGTGCCACCAGCTCCTAGTTAATGGAAAGCAGCTGTCACTGCTGTTTCTGCCGAATTTCCTGCTACTGTAGGGCTAATGCCAGAGATGTGCTATTGTGGGACTTTGGTGCATGGACTCCTACTCTGTGAACTACAAAAGGATGAAGACATACTGCAAGTGAAAAGATGTTCAACCAGGGAAGACTGCAAAAGTTCCAGCTACAAACAGCAAAGAAACAGAAATGGTCTAACTGATGATGGTAAACTACAACTCTCTTCCTGGGACTGCCATTGACTGAAGCACTTTATTACCCTGTTTGGAATTTCAGGTTTAATTTTCCCCAAAAGATTCTGCTGCTGTCTAGTAGGCAGAAGCAGACATGTTCTATATTTGTTTAAAGGTACTGAACGCTAAGTTCATGCATTGTTATTTTGATCCTTTATGTTTTAACATAGACAAATCTATTTCTTAAGATTCTTTCATTTCCTTTTCTTATTTGGGATGAAAACTGAAAAAATGGATAAACTGTAGCTCCTTGTACATTAGTTATTGCATTTGAAAAACTTCTTGTCAGACATTCAAAAAAAATTTTATGTATATGACAAACAGACTTTATATAGCAATGGATGCTTTGGAAAAAAATGCATATCAAGTTAGAATACTAAGCATATAAAATATTTCCTTTTAATTTGTTTTTATAAGATTGATTCAACTCATGATCATTTTGTTTCCAAAGGTTTATTTTTGTACCCTTTTTTATTCAGCTACTGTCAAATCCTGGGATCTGAACTGTACTTTGTATAATGAAACTTGAAAGTCCTGAATTCCACAAAATGAAAATTGACATTTTCATTCAGTCTGGCTTATTCTTATTATCATTGTCAAGTACACATTTTAAGAGACTTTCTCCCTGGCCAGAAAGCTTCCCCATCTCATTCAGAACACCAAAGTATTAATTGTTGTGAGACTGAACCTCTGTGGGGTTCTGCAGACAGCAAGCAAATAGCCTACTGACCACACAGCACCACCGAGAAAGTGAGCACTGCCTGCTTAGCAGCCTGCAGAATGAGCCCTCGGAGACCGAGCAGGTTTCTTCACCGGAGTCAGAGGTTCCTACCTAGCACACCTCCCATTAAAGCTCTTTTGCCTCATGCTTATTTTGAAACACATCTCTAGGAAAATGCCATTAATGTGGTTAATATTTTCCAACATGAGAAAGGAAACAGCTGTCCTCAGCTTCATGTCAACAGAGGAAAAGAGGCATTCAACAGAGAACAAATGCAAACACTTCACACCTTGGAGAAGTAAATTATGGCCTGTATGTATGCACTATTTAATTAATAATACAGGTTGCTACCCATTACCTGATAGTTATATTTCTTCTTTCCAAGCTGCATGAAGAATCCCTAACTGCCACAGAAATTTTATAGTGGGAGGGAAGAGAAAGGTGTTTGACCCAATGAAGGCACAGCCTTTCCATCAGCTGCAGGGCTCATTATGGTCAATCTATTCAGGGAGGTTACTTTAATCAACCAACATGTAAATAAATACTGTAGGTATAGTGGTCATTAACTTTATGTTTTTTTCCAAGCTTGCAGATTGATAGAAGGAGCACATGGGGAGGCCCATTTCAGTAACTTGTGTTTCCAAGGATCTGTGATATTTCCAGAAAAAATTGAGCATAGTAGTTGAAGACCCAAAATACTGTTCTTGATAGTTAGCTCCAAAGCCCATAGAAAAAAATCACAAATTTCTTTACTTGGAGAGGATATTTTTACTTTATGGCACAAATAAGGAATGATATTTTACTTCTTTCTCCAGTGGAAAATAGAAATTTCATGGTAATTTTTCTTTTTTTGAGGAAAGCAAAGCTAAACAATGTAGAAGACCTTTCAAAATGCAGTAACTGTTGCCTGCAGCTTTCAGTAAAGACAATACCTTCTCTTTTCTCCCCCTTCTTTTTCCCTTTAAATGGGACATGAAGTTTCTTCCTACCAAAGACTCACTGAAATGTTTACCAAGTACGGAATCATTAAACAATGCAACTATTTTTAGAATACAAGACACATGCTGGTGAAAAATAAAGACAGCATAGGCTCATTGTGCTTTGAAAAAGAGAAACCTCAATTAAAGTTCAATGGCAATATTAAAATGCATCAGGCCTTATTTTTGTAGGAGAGTGAGCCATGCAAATCAACATAATACCTTTTTAAAGAGACTAAAATTAGCCTGCTTGTTTCAAGAAATACATTAGAAAGTCATGTGAGGACATTTAGAAAACACAGGGACACTGTATGTAGATGAACTTTCAAAACCGAACAGTTAATTTGGTCCATACAAAAATCTTAATTCAGGAGGAAGGCACCATTTAAGCAGTTCTGCCCTTGAATTGCATATAATCCAGATCAGCAATGGAACAAACAGCATCAAGTTATAACTGGTTTTATAACTACTCAGCTTCCCTAAGTTATCAGGACAAAACCTAATCTGGTATGCAGCAAAAATTATCAAAAGACAAGCCCAGAATTAGAGGATTATGACTTCTATACACTTGTTAGGATCTAAACCACTCCAGAACCCCGTCTCAAAGATGCAATTAACACATATTAACATTATTTTTTATTACAGATAGGATCTTTTATGCTGTCTGTAAATAAAATTCACCTTGCCTATAATGAAAACAAAATGTAGCAAACATTTAGGGCAGCTTGTACATGAATAATCTCAAACCTTTTATTTCAAAGTTTGCATAATTTGTCAGACAAAAGAATAAAAGCTTTGCAAAGGAAAAAACAGACCACATCTGTTCTGAAAAAAGTAATATTAGTTTTTTCTTGTTCTGTCTATAATTTCTAATACACTCAGCTGTCTATTCAACATTTTTATTATCCTGAGGTTTTATGCAAAAACTCAGAATCTGGATTTCAATTACATAGATAGCTACTGTAAAAAAAGCTTTATCATCACGTTAGTAAAACATAGATAATGATAAATTTTTAGAGCTACTTAAATAACATGGTCCCCATGTCTGCTATGCATCTTCCTCAGCCTATCAGAAAGGGAGGAAAAATTCTGCATGGGAAAACATACTTTTTTAGAGATTAAAAGGAAGAGGAGAAAATCTTTTCTGCTTTTCTACATTTACCAGGATGAAGCAGTAAACACCAAAAAAGGGAAAAGCTTAATTTCTTATCTTTACTAGTGTACAGTGGATTTGAGAAAGATTAATTCTCTATTATCTCATTAGCCAAGGAAAGAGATGGAGTGGGACAAAGAGAGATTACTTTGCATGTACTGTGAGCAATGTAAATGATTATTCCACACACCCCCTCCTCCTCAGGAGCTGCGCGGTGCTAACGAGCTGCTAAAACAGTAATGTAGCAGCTAAGAAAACATTTCCAGGGGAGTCGTATGGCTGACCATAAACTTGATGACCATAAAGAGCCATTTTGCTTCATGAGGGCAGACTCAACCAAGTCTTCCAATGTATTCTCTAATGATTTTAATAGTTAGACATTATGAACCACACGTGCACATGAAAGGATCTGTTTCCTAGTGTGAACTTTTAAACACAAAAGCTACTAACTGCAGAAGGCATTCCCCCACAACTGCATAATGAATGTCTCAATTCCTTGTTAGTCTAATCCAAAATGTTGACAAGCTGGATATTAGAGGATGACTCCACTCCAAAGGATGCAGTCCAACTGCTCCAACTCTTTGCTTCCACAAACAGCTCTGACAGCATCGGTTTCCTTTCATGTTCCATCACTACAGATGGTGAGACTCATACCTGGCAAACAACTCCTACAGCAGCTTGTCAGCGGAAAGGACACAACTTCAGAGGGAACCTCTTGTGCTCTTCTGTAGAGAGCAGCTGTGGAAATCAGAGCCTGAAACAACAGAGCTGTCCTCTCTCAGATTTCCTCAAGAACTAGGTTTGTCCACTCTCAACCTTTTCCCACTCCCAAAACTCCTTTCTAACAAAAGCACAGCAGCATTTCCAGCAATGAAAACTTGGTTAACTAGCTTCCACTCAATTTCAAGTCCATTATTTCTGAAGACATCCATATAAAATTGCAAATTTAGAAACACAGCACATAAAACTGCAGAACCTACTACTGTGCAATCACTGTGCAGCTGTTACTAAATGAAAACAAATTTAACACTCATCATGAGGAATTATGTAGGAAAGACAGAAAGTAACAAAAATGGGTTAAAGAGGAAGAGTCTGTAATGGATTAGCCACTCAAAAAATAATTAAGCATGAATTAGAGTCGATGTTTTCCCTCCTTGAAAACATTTACCCATTACATTTAACATCTGATCTACAAGTAGAAAATTATTAAAAAAATAGTTTTTACTCAAGCAATCCGAAATAGTTAGAGCTTTTGCCCAAGTAGCTGACTTCAGTGTTCCATAAAAGTATTTGATCTGTTATACAGTAAATTACAGTAAAATATAGTATTATGATACAGTAAATTGGTATTTCATTACATTCAATAGAAACACATAACAAGGAACAACAAAGGCATACTTGCACATTCACACCCACACAGTGCAGTCAAGGTCTATGTATGTACTGGTAGCAAATAATATGTATCATTACTGGAAATGAAATGGAGACAGACAAACAGGACATTAGGGAGCAGCCCAACACAGCCACACACGTGAGTTACACCAGCAGAAAGCAGGCAGGCTAGAACAAGAACCTGGAGCAGTTCTGGTTCATCTGGAGAATGCCCCGGTCTCCAGGCTGGATCCTGGAACAGCAAGATACTTCTACACAACTTAAATCAAGCCCATGGAGGACAGACTATCAAAACTGTGTTCTCCATTTTTCCTTGAGCAAAGTGATCTAACTGTAAATTGTGTTGCTTATAAATTAAGTGGTTGAAGTCTCCAGGGCACAGGCCTGTAGAAAACAAACAGCATCTACAGAAGTCCCATTCAGCTAGCTGAAAATTTTACAAGATTGGACTATTTGGAACATATTTTAATGACTTTCTCTTGATTAAAGTTTGAATTACTGGAGTAACAACGAGAAAAAAAATATCAGAAATTCAGGTGGAAAATACAGCTACAACACACTAGACATAACCTGAAAATAATGTAAACAGACATCAATATTTGAAATAGAAATAAAATTTAAAACAAATGCAAACTATATAGTAAAAGATCCATCTTTTGAAGATGAAGCCTAAAATTAGGTCTTCCCTAAGAAAACATACTTTGACCTGACACTTCCAAATATACAACACAAATATGTAAATATCTTCAGTAATTAATCTAGAATTATGTTTTTAAAGTGTAGTATATTTCTTCAGTTTATATCTCTTATCTAGCCAACCCCCCCCTCAAACTATTACTATATAGATGATAAAATACCTTTTATTGACAATAACCAGCTCTACCACCCTAAGACATAATAAGCTTGGTCAATTTTTCAATTCGATAGAAATTTAGTTTCCTAATTAACCCCAGTTTCAGGTATTATCATAAAATGATACAGATCCACACTAACAAAAAATTCACTTTAATATATTCATTATACAGACTGAATACACAACTTTGTATATTAAAAAATGTCATAGGTATGAATAAAATTTGTATATTTTAAATTTTTCTTTTCTCGAGAGTCTGAACATGCTAGATGTAAACATGCTCACTTTTTTTTCCAATATAATGATCAACAGAGGCAGAGTAGAAACCGCATTACAATAAATAAAAGAAACATTGCTTTTTTTCTCATTCTCCCAGATTTCTTGGCTTCATGATCTGCTAAAAACTGATGTTTTCCTTGCATCAAGCTTGCTATGTAATTTCTATAGAAACTTATACCATTAAGTACTGCAAAATAAAAATAAATGTATGTGTAGTTTATATTGCACATATACTTGAGTTATAGGCAAAAGAGTCCTACAACAGGGACACAATAATATACCTATCCATGTCAGATTTAAATGACATCTAATAAAAATCAATAAACCTCAAAACACGCAGGAAGCAAATGATGATGCAGAACCCAAATTATACCATTTTTCCACAATTCTATCATCCACTTGATTTTAATCAGTGAAGGTATTTTTAGAAAATTGAGTTCTTGATTTCTTGACATTTCAGATCACAGTAAAGTTAATATCAAATCAACTGAGATAAATTACAATGATGAATGTTCAAACAATATGACTTGCGCCTGACTTTCAGAAGCTGTTCGCTTGAGCAGCCTGATTTGGTCCAGTTCCGAATGCCCCATTGAATTCTGAGTCAGAGACTGCACTGGGTCAGTTATGTTGTATCTGCCAGGCTGATAAAAACCATAATATTCTATTCTTTTTTCCCCTGAGTTTTCCAGCACCTTTAGTTTCTGCCTAAATTGAATAATCTTACAGGTTAAGAACAGGATCACAGCACAAGCCAGAATGAAAAAGCCTAGTAAAATGTCAAAAGCCTGATTCAGCTTTTCAACCTGTTGTGTACAAAATAGGGATGTTTTTAATGATACAGGAGCAGCATCTGTTGGAGTTAAGCCTTTTTCTTCTATGGTTCTGTTAACAGGTATAATCTGTGCTGGTATTTGCACCGGTAATGTTGATAATACTGTAGTTGTCCGTGATGGAATTTCAGCAGCATTTTCTTCATAGGGCAGCGGGTGAGCCGATGTAGCTGTAGTTCCTTCTGAGAAAGCAATATATTTAGTTTCTGCACTGACAAACTGTTCAAATGTGTTGTGCCTGTTTCCCTTATGCCACGCCATCAGCAAAGTGGTAGAGCTGTGATGGACACCTATGGATCCTAGACTCCATGCTGTTTCTGGGCTGGCAGTAGGGCTACTGCAGTTTGCAAACTGAGTCCACTTAATGTAATGCAAAGGTCTACCACGCATACTCAGGGGACTCTGACAATGAATTTTTACAGAAATAGGAGATGATGCTAGCCAATTAAGTAACCCAAGCATTTTGCAGCTGCAGTTCCAAGGATTATAATTTACCTGTAGATCAGTTAAAGACACTAAGGGCTTGAGCACTTCAGGTTGTAATTCTGTAATATTATTAAATGCTAAACTGAGTATTTTAAGTGACTGTCCCATTTTTTCAAAGGTACCATCGCCAATACTGGTTATTTTATTTCTGTCTAGCTGCAGATACATTAAATTGTTCAATAAAGTAAAAGTGCTGGAATTTATATTTTCTAAGTCATTATAACTTAAGATTAACTGGCTAAGGTTGTTTAATCCAAAAAATCCATTTACAGCAATACGTTTTAGCTTTACGTTTTTTAAAGAAAGATATCTAAGCTTGTTAAGTCCTTTAAATGCAAAAGGATGTATTGATCCAATGGGATTGTGAGACAAAGTAAGTCTTTCAAGATTTTTGAGCCTTCCAATAGCATTCGATGGCACAAGTGTCAAGTTGTTACCTTCAAGGAACAAAGATGCAAGGTTTTCAAGATGATGAAATGCTGAATCTGATATCCGTGAAATCTTATTATCAGCTAGGTTAAGTGTTTGGAGACTTATCATTCCTAAGAAAGTCCCACTTCCAAGGACACTGAGACGATTTCTTTGAAGTGTTAAATATCTAACAGAAAGGAGATCACTAAATAATCCTCTGGGAACAAAAGCTATTTGATTATTCTGAAGGTATAAACAATGAAGATTGGAAAGACCTTCAAAGATTCCTGGATCTAGGCGTTTAATATTATTGTTATTTAGATGCAAGTAGCACAGTTTGGGGAGTTCCACAAAAGCTTTCGGGTGTACATACGAAATACCGGAGTTATCCATGTAGAGTGCAGCAAGCTTCTGAAAGCCTCTTAGTTCATTTGGAGTGACACGCGATATATTATTCCCACTGAGGTACACAAGAATTGTTGTTTTTGGAAAGTTCTGTGGGATGCTCAAAAGCCCTAAATTACGACAGCTAACTTGTCTCCCTGTGCAGAGCTGGCAAGCAGCTGGACAGCCAAGAGCCTCCTTCTGGAGCAGCAACAAAAGAAAACAATTAAGGATATACAGGAATGCTCCCGGGCAGAGTGGAGAACTTTGCAGACCACACATATCCCTGTCTTTGGCCTTCTCACTCATCTCTCATTTCGCTAGTAGAGATAAAAAGAAGTTTATAAATATTATTAATTCGAAAGTTTAAAGATTCTGCTTGTACAGTCTTTAAAATATAAGCATTGGTTTCAAGATTGGTATTTTATATATTCTCCTTTGATGCCAAATAAGCAGTTTAAAAATAAAATTTAAGTGTAAGTTTGACCTACACTGAAAGAATTTTCAAAATAAATGAACAATGAAACAAATGTACTGCTAACCTAGCCAGAAAATAATTAATTGGTTGCAGCATAAAAACAACTAAGCTGCCAAAATAATGGCTTCTAGTAAATTCAAAATACTGCTTATTAACTATTTTTTATACTTAAGAATGACTAGGAAATGTTTCAATAGCATTCAAGTAGAAATGCCAACTGGAAACAAGTTTCCTTTCACTGGCGGCTCATTTATAATTTGAATTTTACTTCTGTACAGCTGAGTTACATTCAAAATAAATAAAAAACAATGCCTTACCCCAAATCTGAAGTTCATTATTTCTGTTACTTGCCGTTATGCAGTTCACTCAGTACAAGCTGACCAACTATACTCATCTGTGAAACCTTTGTAAAGGCAGTATTGCCACATACTAGAGCCCTCACATTTTGCCCCAGGATTTGCAACTGTTTGCTCAGGAAACTAAGAAAGAAGTGGTTAAAGTGAGGTTGCCATGGATACAGGAAACCCTGGGACAGGAAGCCATTTTATCTGTGCTTCAGAAGTATTGTTGGAAAGGAAATCTCAATGATTTGTTTCTAGAAAACCAAGAACTGTCTTAACTTGTAACTGTTGCTGTTTTGTTTTTTTTAAACTATCATTTTTAACTAGGAGAGTTCAAAAGAGTTTTACCTAAGTTAGGTATAACTTTTGGAATAAAGCATACCTATTTGTAACAGCATAACTATTGCATTACCTGTAAATCCTTTATCTTTCAGCCGGAATCTGAAATGTTCTATTGCATCAGTAGCAACACTTACACTGTTCTCTCTGTCTGCAGAGCCAAACGGCTGCCAGCACACACGCACGCACTCCAGCAGCCCAGCAGAGAGGAAGAGGGAGGGAGGTCTGGAGGGCAGAGCCCCTGTGTCTCTGGCACTTCAGCAAGGCACACCCTGCCAGCAATCCCACAGAGGCCCAGGAAATCTTAGAGATGAGAAACACTTGATGTGGTACTTAGCTGCTGCGTATTTGTTGGATTGCAGACTTGATCCAGGCACTCTGTTAAGTCCCACTTTAGGCCACTTCTTTTTAAAGCCGATTTATCCACAGAGGACTAGGTATATTCTGACAACCACACACCTCTGGTCCACAGCTTTTGTTTCCTGCAGTGTCCCTTGTGCAGATAAACACTCAGTGCAGATGTGTGCTATAAATATCTCCCTCGATTAAGTACCGGAGATACATCCTCAGTTATATCCATCACAGGGACTAAATACCTGCTAAATCCAGTCACATCATCAAAGGGGGAAACGGGAAACAACAAAATGAGATAGTAAATTAGAGACTAAGCCTACAAATAGCAAGGTAACTATAAAATCATGATTTGTACTGTAACAAGACCTTCTGCTCAGCAAAACAAAAATGACAAAGCCCATCAGTAGCCATAGCCAAGTAAGAGACACAACAGCACAAGAATCATCAAGTCACTTCAGCCACAATGATCTCACAGAGAAAGCACGAGTTCACATAAGGGACAAAATATCACCCAAATATCTTTGTCTATAATAATCCAAGCTGAAATGCATGAAGCACATGAGCAAAGGAAGCAGAATAGACAAGGACGTGCTTCTGAAGAGGCTTTCTTCCAAATTCTGCCAAAAGAAACTTAAATTTCTGAAGTTTTAAAAAAAAAGTTTTTGACCATACATAACTGGCTTTTTATGTTTGAAATCTGTAAAACATTCAGTATCAAGAGATATACTTCTTCAATTTTTCAACTTTAGCTGGCCAAAATTACCTAGAGGTGGGATGCAGGGGAATGTTTTAAAAAAAAAAGACAAAAATTAAAAGCCTTTAATTCTATAAGAGTCAATACCTCCTATAATATCTAGTCTAAAGTAAGAAATCAGCAGGACCAGCAAAATTGGTCCATGTGCCAGAATTTGAGCTGCATTTGGTTCTTTTTTCTGAGACCATTAAACCAATAGGAAAATTAATTATTCTTTAGATTTAACTATTTATTTTCACATTTTATTTTTTCACAGTATTTAATATAATCATTGATATAAAGTAAAGTAAAATAAAATGGCATGTCATTTCCTTAAAGGGCAAACACTGCATAGTTCTGAACAGTTCCCAGGATGATTAGGGAAGTACCCCAGATATGGGGGAGAGAACAGTAAGAGTAATTGAAAAAGATTATCCAGGTCAAATAGAGTCACGTGAGGAAAAAAACAGAGATTGACCGAAAATGAAAAATTACTTCGAACAGGAAATTATCTCCAACCTAAGCTTCACTACCTATAGCCTGTTCATGCTGATATTTACGTGGGTAAAGAAATCATTAAAAATTATTTCTTCCAAGATATGCTGTGTGAAACAACCGCATAGGGCTAAAAGAAGCAAGTCCCAATCTAAAAAAAGTTTTAAGAGACAAATGTTAATAGATATCCCTTTTTGCAAAATGCCAAAATTAACATATTTAGAAAGACTGAAGGAATTGCTGAAGCTCTGCTCTATGGGATATCAGATAACACGGAAATTCAGAGAAATCAGTAGAATAGTGACCAGATAAATGAAAGCTGGTGCCCAGTTAAGTGGCCGAATGTCTCTGTGGCCTTGTACTAAAGGTACTTTATCAATGTTCGTAACAATTTTGCTCAAACCCTAGCTGCCACTGTGGTTCTGAGTGCATTGCTGACCTTTCTGATTCTCAGATCCTATGTACAAAATGAGGAAGAAAAATCTTAATCCAGGTCATGGCTCCTGTCAATTTGCACTAGGAAATGTGGACAAAGTCCTGTCTTGCACTTTGTAAATACAGCACCTGGAGGCCTGTAAAGCAGACTGGATTGTAATTTCCAGGTACTGTTCCATCAATAGCACACACTGTTAAAGTATCTGAAAGCAGTATCTGTTAAGAATGAGAGGCAAAATAACATGCCACATAACTGATACCATTTTGGGGAAAACCATAAAAAAGACCGGGATACACATACAACTTGGATCAGCATTTCTCAAGCTGGCTTGTACTTAAAACAATAAAATTCATTACTAATCGAAAACTAAGGAAAACACTTAAACAGGAAAACCCCAAACATTTCTTTCAAACAAGTTTAGGCAGCTCTAATAGTGGTATATTTTATTCACTGCAAATTTTGTTCTC
The DNA here is from genome assembly GCF_900496995.4 of Aquila chrysaetos chrysaetos. Lineage (NCBI taxonomy): Eukaryota > Metazoa > Chordata > Aves > Accipitriformes > Accipitridae > Aquila > Aquila chrysaetos. The sequence goes on from NC_044030.1 coordinate 65,210,589, forward strand.
CAGTGATAGAAACACCAGGTTTATATCTGAATACAACTTCACATGGCAACAGAGAAAATTATTTTTGAATCCTGAAGTGAATCTTATTTTAATATGCTAGCACTGATAAGGTTACTAATGCCATTGCTTTTTAACATATTAAAATCTAGTTCAACAATGACTCCTTGTCAATACAAGTACGAAAGTCTGAGCAACAGCAATTTGTCAAATTGTACATAAAATGACAGGTCAAAGTAGTTGAAAGAACATGCAAGCACTGCACCCAGTGCAGTCTTTCCAAACCACCTCTATTTTCTCACTGATCCGTGTTAGATTAAAGCCAATATAATTCAGGTTATGAATATTAGCTAGCATAAAATAGTCATCCAACTCCAATTTCTGTACAGCAGACAAACATGCATCAAGTTCAAAAACAGGTTCTAAAGCTACCCATTTTTAAAATGTATTAAAGCCCATTTTTGAAGAGGGATTTCATTCTCATAATCACTACAAAATTAAGTTAAAGCTCACAAAATAAAGTCAATTTTTAGCACTGTAATTATTCTTTTGAGCTTGTAAGAGTGAAACTATCTGTTGCCCTCGCCCTGTGTATTTAGCAAGTACCTCCTCTTGCAGGTCTTCCTCCCCTCTGCTTTTATTCTCCGCAGGTGGCCTATGATACAACTTTCTTGTTTTGTTTTCAAATACCTACCACCTTCTGCTCACATCATTCTCCAGATATGACTGCAAGTCAAAGTAATTCAGCTACTAATCTACTGCTTGGGTAGCATACGCATCAACATTTAATCTCATTTCACCTACCTACATCCAGTAACACCTGCCATAGACACCTTATTAATGTTATCAGACCTCAAACCCCTTTTTTGTTTTTCTCATTATCATCGAGATTATCTCAAAATTTCTGATTAACTCAAATATTGCAGATTCTTTCTAATGAATATTCCTGCCTAAGTAAAAAAATCTTGATTTGCTGCTTCAGTTACTGATAATTTCTGTGTTCCACAGAGTGCTATTCCACTCTCTGTATCGGGTCTGGCTGAGACAGAGCTAGTTTTCCTCACAGCAGCCCTCAGAGTGCTGTGCTCTGTACTGGTAGCTAGAAAGGTGTTGATAACACATCGGTGTTTTGGCTACTGCTGAGCAGTGCTCGCACAGCACCAAGGCTGTCTCTCCAACACTCCCCACCTCACCAGCAGGCTGGGGCTGGGCAAGATCTTGGGAGGAGACACAGCCAGGACAGGTGACCCAAACTGGCCAAAGGGATATTCCATACCATATGATGTCAGCTCAGTGATAAAACCTAAGTAAAGGGGGGAGGAAGTGGGGGCATTTGTTATTTATGTTTGTCTTCAGAGCAATCACTACACGTACTAAAGCCCTGCTTCCCAGGAAGTGGCCAGACATCGCCTGCTGATGGGAAGTAGAGAACAAAATCTTTTGTTTTCCTTTGCTTTCGCACGTGACTTTCTTTATTAAGCTGTCCTTATCTTGACCCACGAGCCTTTTGTTATGTTTTCTCTCCCCCGTCCAGCTGAGGAATGGGAGTGACAGAACAGCTTTGGTGGGCACCTGGCATCTAGCCAGGGTCGACCCACCACACTCTCCTAATAGCAACAGTGATAGTTACAAAGGGGAGACACAGACAAAGAAATTGTAATATCAGATTAATAAAGAGCAAAAACATTCCTGTTTAATAAAGCCACAGTACTAAACATTTGTATATGTAAACATACATCACAAAATCTATTTCAAAATTATGAAGCTTTGTAACTTACTTTCCTTTTTAACTTTGGCATTTATTATTTTTGATTAAATTATCAAGCAGGTTTTACAACATGCTGAGAAACAATAAGAAGTGAAAACTATAGAATTATTTTTCCCCATTGAGGATAAGAAAGTAAGTTCCCTTCTATAAATCTTATTTGGCTATAGACTCTATTAAAATAATATGACAGAAAGTTCTTATGAAACTAAGAACTCACTTTGAGAAATTGTTAAATTTCTCACCTAGTAATAAATAATTATTGCACCAATTAACTGCATTTGTCATGCAAACTGACAAAAAGATAAAGTCTTCTATGGAATGAGCAGTAAGTCACAAAACAACAACATAAAAAGGTTGGCCATCAATGAAACCCACAGATGTGATATGCTGAAAGTAACTATATTTAAAGCTTTAGCCTTTACCATTCTGTCGTGGTTTAACCCCAGCTAGCGCCTAAGCACCACACAGCTGCTCACTCACTCCCCACCCACCCAGTGGGATGGGGGAGAAAATCAGGAAAAAAAGTAAAACTTGTGGGTTGAGATAAGAATGGTTTGATAGAACAGAAGAAACTAATAATGATAATGATAACACTAATAAAATGACAACAGCAATAATAAAAGGATTGGAATGTACAAATGATGTGCAGTGCAATTGCTCACCACCTGTCGATCGACACCCAGCTAGTCCCCGAGCGGCAATTCCCCACCCCCACTCCCCCCAGTTCCTATACTAGATGTGACACCACACAGTATGGAATACCCCGTTGGCCACTTTGGGTCAGCTGCCCTGGCTGTGCCCCCTCTCAACTTCTTGTGCCCCTCCAGCTTTCTTGCAGGCTGGGCATGAGAAGCTGAAAAATCCTTGACTTTAGACTAAACACTACTTAGCAACAACTGAAAACATCAGCGTTATCAACATTCTTTGCATACTGAACTCAAAACATAGCACCATACCAGCTACTAGGAAGACAATTAACTCTATCCCAGCTGAAACCAGGACACATTCACTGCAATATTTAGTAAACTGCTCAAACTGTAAAAGCAGTAAGAAATGTACTCAATATGAATGCAATTCAAACCAAAAGGTTTAAAGAACGCAAAGCAATTTCCCAAATTTCAACCAGAATAACCAATTCACCTTCTAGAAATTGATTCAAAACCAAATCCAATTGTACAGCTTTCAGCAGCACACTGCCTGCTAGTTTAGGAGACAGGATGGGCATGCACTTGGCATTAGCAACTGATAAGCTTCTAAAAATTTTACAAAGAGAGAAAACAAACAATTAGTGCATTTCTTGACAAGTACTACAGAACCCCCCCCCCCACACACACAATACAAAAGCTACTTCTTCCTTAAAAATACAAACATTCTTTACACTAGGCATTTGCTTAATATCAAAACCTGATGTTTCGTTTTAAACCCTCACTTTCTCATTAAATTGACTGACTATGAAATGTTAATTAAGACAATACTTTTTTGCAGAAGTTCTTGTAGTGACATGGGTTGTGTGTTAACCACTTTTGGTATCTTATCGTAACAGTCTGGCACTGTTAAGTCATCAAAAATCTCAGCTACTCTCAGGCAGTCTCAAATTTTAGAGTATAGGGCAGACAGGTAACTAGGTGTACCAAAACAGCTCAGAACAAACTCAGGTGGAAAACCAGCTACAAAACTGTATTAATTTTTTTTTAAAGTTTGTAACAATCTTGTGGTTTTTACACATTATTAATAATATGCTATACTTCAGTCACTGCTTATTCAATAACTAAGTTGCAAACATGTAAACTGCATGTTACAAAGGGCAAAGATAGAAAGTTTGAAGAAAGCTATTTAGTCCATTATCATCTTTTGCTGTCTTTTATATAATTAAAATATTCAATTTTAGGGTAGATTATATTTAGAAGAGTTTTAGGAAAGAATTCTGAAATTCTTTATATAGGCCACAAACAAAAACAAGATATCAGTAGCAATCAATCCCTTATGACTGCAGTTTGGTTTTTGTAGCAGTTCAGCTGCCTTTAGTGACATTCATCCCTTGCCATCACTTGGTACATTTTCCCTTGTAAACAAGCCTTATGGGTCTTATGGGAAATGATAATTTGTTCCTGACCAGTCCATACTAACAATCATGTATTGGAGAAAAACTAATGGAGATTGTGAACAAGGAAGGTTTAAAGAGTGCATCCTCTTGTCAATGCTATGATGTGACATACAATTAAGGACGTTGTGGTACTATATGTAACACTCTTGAATTATGCAGACTCTGATACTCAGACTAAGACCAAAGCCACATTTTTCACTGATATTATTAAAACTGCATTGTTACCTGGCAGGCAAACTAAACAAATCCAAGGCCAAACATGGATGATAACTGCAAAATCGTAATTTAAAGAGCTCCTTTTAATACTAGTAGTCTATTGGATGCGTGGGTGAGCACACCTTTGACTAGGGGAAGAATTAAAAAAAAAAGGAGGGGAAGATAGGGAACTGGCTTCAGAGGATCATCCCTATAAAGAAAGGGGGATGTACAAGTTAGCTGTGTAACAAATTCTGTCTTTATAAATGAGGACATAACTGCCCAGAAGGAGAACGTGACATGTTATTAGGCACTTTCTTGCCATTTCCTAACATTACATATAGACAACTTCTTGAGAGGAAAATTAAATTTCTAACAAAGTAACTTTAACAAGTGACAGAGCAAAAACTTCTGTAATAACCTTATAAATGAAGATTTATAATTGCATACTGTAAGTACTTATACTCACAGAATGCCAATTATCTCATTGGCAGAACTCATACTGGCTGACATATCAGATTTGATACATGGTGAGGAAAAGCAGACATTCATTTACATAACGATTAGAAATGAGCAGAACAACCTTGGAAAAACTCCTAGGCTCTTAACCTTTTCCTCACAATAGATTTTCCAGACAAACACATTTGACTCAAAGGGGAAAAATTAACACTGGCAACTGGAAATACTTGTGTATCACAAATTAAAAAGGAAAAAGACAAGATCAATTAAAATGGTTCACATTTCAAGTTCAGTAGAGTCTCCTCTAAATTGGAGTGGTACCACTCTACCCTGGGAGGTCCACCAGGAATGAACCTATCCTCAAGCACCAAAATGAAACAAAGTCCACCAACAGTGGACTGTTTTGGAAAGCACTGACTTTGAGTAAAAGCAAACTTGGCAATCTCCCATTCAGGAATGATAGGCATAGCATTAATAACACTTACCAGCAAAAGGGGAGTGCTTAGCTTTCCAAATGGTGTCAAATGCTACCTGTACTTACAGTTACGTACCACACCAACCTAAGCTAATCACTGACACAAAAATTCTGTTTACATTTCCTATTAGAGACTAAAATATTCCTATTACTCTTAAGCATCTTTCAGTATTGTGTTCTACCAAGATACACAGATAAGAACTGGAAGAATAAAAAAGAAATCTACTTTGCTAAATAAATCATTGAAAGCTTTCAATATACCAGAATAAGGACATTCCAGAACATTGTAATGCTGACATTATACAAAGTGACAAAAGTGCAGAAAACAAACTGGTTATTTCCATATATATATAGGTAACGAGAAGGGGAAGAGGTACAATTTTAGTCACTTTGGTATCAGGAAATACAAAGAATGCTGAAGATGTGTATCTCAAAATGTAGCACTTGAGATAGTGGGGGGGCCCCGCATCCTTTCCACAGTGGCCTAAAGGCAAGTTAAGCTGCTGCTCCTGACCACGTTCACTGTTTTGGGGACCAAGAGCACATCTAATAAAACCCAACTACATCTACTGTACTGTACTAGAAGAGTATTCTTGAAGCTGTAGGTTCACAAACAAGCCATTAAGATTGTAGACAAACTGGAATATGACTGAACTAGACCAGGAAATTATGCCATTTGTGAATGTGCACATCCAGGTTGCTGTCGCCTCTCATGTCTCACACCCTAGCTCAGATATGATTCTCCTCCACCAAACTTCAAGTCCTTTCAAGTTTTTCAAAAAACCCTCACTGTTGTAGCTATTGTGCATCTATGCATACTTCCCTTGTGTGCTGAATGTGGAGACACCATTAATCCATAAGCATATCCTTACTGCCTCAATCTTGTTACTGGACCCTACTGTTATACACATCAGTTTAAAGACAAAGGTCTTTATTTTATGAAGTATCAAGAGCTTTTAATGAGTGAAGATGCATGTGGATACATATGAGTGGCAAACAGGCAGTGAAAGTACAAAATGTGGAACATAATACAGATGCATATATCAGACACAGAAAATGCTAACATTGAATGGCCAGACTCAGATAGCAAATGCAGATAATGACACGGTATTTAGTTTATGCAAAAAACCCAAGTAATACCAGGAAATTACTGCTAAGTGAAAAGGTGCTGCAACACACTAATCAGGAAAGAAGCAGCTATTGTTTGCGTTTTTTTAATGTGAACTTCTAAAGACTAACACAATGTGCAGCTGTGTGTTGGAAGATAAACAGGATGCTGGATTGAAGGACTATACGCATACATGATAAAAATGCAACGGTACTGTTAGTACTGGAGATATGTCATTGCATGTACATGTGGATGATACTGGCTAGACAAGAAAGCTATAGTTTGGCTAATAAACTGTCACTTTATAACCTGCTTAGTCCAACTAATTGACCTGAGAACAACTGTGAACTACAACTGCTCTGCAATGATTCCTATCTTCACTGCTCTAAAATCCTTCACTCGCGACACTGTCAAAGGCGCTATATTTGAACCAGGAAAATATTTTTGCCATAGTGGTTTTAAATGAATAATGATGGAAGCTTTGGCTTCCCCTAAAAAGCAGAAAGTCCCAAGTCCGCAATTATAAACATGACCGCTAACTAGAAAAGTACCTAAAGGCAATGAAGTAATAGTATGGAGTTTAGAGGGAGAATAAAAAAAGTCACTCCTTAATATTTTCCCCAACATTTTATCCATAAAGCAACTCTGAGGGAAGAATAAGAACACATATCTTCATTTTTCCTCCAGTACTTTAGTCTATTCCCTCCCTTTCCTCTCTAAAATAACCTGATGCTCTTGGGACAGCTCCAGCTATAGGCTAGAGGAAGCAACTGGCAAAAAGAGCAAAATCTTCAGGAAGTGCTAGATACAGTGCAGATGCCTGTTTTCCCTACAGCTGAATCTTGAAAACCTGAGCTTGCCACTGGTACCACCCTAGACTGTTGTACAGGAGCAAGCTGAGGGTAGAACCTCACCCTCAGCTTGGCCTTCCCAAGCAAGCCCATCTCATGGCCATCCTCAGGAGACGTAATTCTGCTCTGTCTGTCCAGCTGAGAAATCTTGAACTGGCTTTGGATGTCCAAAGTAATACCTAATCAGGAACCCGGTTGGCAAGGTACTCCAACAGGAAAAAATACTTCAGCTTTTCTTGAAAATGTTGTTTATATGAATCAAAATATTTTGTTTAAATACTTTATTATGTTTAAAACACTTTTGCTTAAGCTTTGCAAATGGACTTGCATGAGAAGCCTGCTTTTGAAAAATTTTATATTTAACAAAACTTTCAGATGTGACATGCAGCAAGCATATGTAATATAATCCCTATGAAATGGAAAAACCAGACTGACTCACATTGTTTGGTAGTATAAGGAACAATCACTTTCAATCAATTTCACACATTCTGTCTGAAGGTATGTTTGGCCCTGGCAGTCTATCAGTTGTACAATAAAATTTTCATAGCTTTGACATAAATACGTCCACTAAAGAGAGGCTTTTTATTTGAGAAGCGGCTTTCTTAAATGATTTGAGTATCTGAAACATAAAGCTGTCATTTGCAGGAGGTTTTATTATGGTAAGGACTGCCAGAAGTAATTGGCTCTTACAGCAGGAAGTTTGGAGCAGCTGAAGGCAGTTCAAAATAACACGGTTATCTAAAGCAATTTGTTTTTTCCTTCCTCGCTTTAACAGAAACTTCACAGTAAGACAGACCTGTAGTTCAGCACTTTAAATTTTAGATAACACCTCTTTAAGAACATTTCAAATATACTCATAAGTAATATAACATTGTTACACTTACTAAAAAAACCAAAAGCTTTCTCATAAAGCAGCTGCTTGGTTCACCTTTGGCTAGATGTTTGTCCTGATGATCTAGGACAAAAAAAGGAAAGCTTCTGTGCACATTAAAAGGAATGAAGCCTCTAAGTTTTATGTATAAGAGTTCCCTGATGTTTTAGGTAGTGTTCTACAGTTTTACAGATACTAACATAGCTTTAGGATTTGTGAGCAACATCTAAATTCCCATTGGACAATACTTAAGACTTCCCAGGAAATCCGGCAGACTAAACAAACTCATGCAGTCTTGTCTTCCTGACTTTCAAAGAGACAAGAATAATCTAAAGGTAAATATGGACTGAACTCTCGCCTAAGCATGTGTGACACATAAATTCTAGTAGAGACAATTTAGAAGTCCATGTAACACTATTCAGCATTTTCATTAAAAACTTTCATTTTGTATGTATATTCAGCAATGACAATGGCTAGAGAAAGGACAATAGTAAAAGCTGCTTGCTATAGAAATCTACAGTGCAAAAACTGTTTCAGTCTCTCACAGCAACTCTTCCACTTAACATCAAAGGGGAAAACCAGGATGAAAGTTCAGATCTACCCACAACAGGAAAGAAAACTGAATGAACATTGTTCCCTTGAAGGGACACCAAAATACTAACAAGCCAAATAAAGCAACTACTTAATCATAGATGAGAGAAGCAGCTAGTTCAATATTAATATGAGAATGGACAATAAAATATGCAGTGCTGTTTTCTCACTTTTATTAAATGACATTTTCCATTAAATAGCAGAAAGGTGACTATTTTGCTATGAAGCCACATAAGAAGTCAATATAATGTAGCATGAAAATTCTACATTTTTAAGTTTCTCTTGGCAAAAAAAGAGGCAACAAAACTACTTATATTGGAATATTTATGTGCGGAATTGTGAAATACCTTAGAAACCATCTTAAGGGTCTTTGAAGCATTCTTATTTAAAGCATTGTATGTTTGCTTACCTATTCAATGATGGCAGAAGTGAAAGCAATGCCAAAGCAGAAAGTTTTCTTCTTTCTGGCTGAGTGATGTTATCCATCCGATCAACCCACATTTCAATTATGTTACCAAGAATTTGGTCCAACTGCAATGGGAAACAGAACATTCCTTTTCATAAGTACTTCAGCATATTTAGAAAATAATTTATTTTTATTTTTCTACCAACTGAATACATTATTCATCTGGAAAAGATACCATACAGTTATGTATACCTGACAGAAGTAGCAAGCAACAGGTGTTTGTTAAATTTTCTATGACAGTGCTTCTAGACCCTGAACAACCTCACCATTAATTAGAACCTAGAAGTTAGAAATGCATTTAATTCATGGACAGAGAACTAATTCAGAACTGTGAATTACCCAAACAGTTTTCCTGTAACTGTCTAATACATAGAAAGCATGTGAACTTACTCTGTTTTACTTTCACTGGTGACAAGTAAAAAAAGAAGACTTGTCTTCACCTGTTTGAAACCTCTACTATACCTAAGAAAATTACTAAAATTTCACTTAAAGACATAGTAGAACACTTGTAGCAGAACACTACTGAACCTGATACGCCCAGGAACTCAGAGAATGATTAGAACATTATCCCTGGTGCAAGACCCATCAAGATGGCACAAGGAAAGAAACACCCTGCAATACCATGCAAACTAATGGGGTTTATCTGGCTTATTGTGGGATGCAGCGGGAAGAGAATTTAGAGATTGTATAAAACTTCTAATGGGATGTTTTAGGGTAGTTGTGAGAACATGAAGTAGGGGAAAAGGCCCCTTTCCAAGGTGGACTGGGGAGAAAAAAGCATGGAAAACAGAAGGAGAAGTTCTTTCAGGTCAAAAGAATGCAAGACTTCCACATGCAATCCAGCTGAAACACCAAGAAAAAAATCCTTACCTCCTGACCCAATTCACAAGCCACCTGATTCAGAAGTAATGAAAAAAACCTTGCATTTTGTAGTAGAACTCTACCCATGATCCCCAGATAAGTAGACATTACCACTGGATATCTCTGAAACAAAAGTAAACCACGAGGGCTTAGTTTAATTAAGAGAAAAATACTTAACATATAGAGCAGAAATACATGGAAAATACTTGCATGCATCCTTTATGTATTTTATTAAATTTGAAATTACAGGTTGTAATTTAAAAGCCTCTAAGAACACAAGACAGAGTGAGCAATCATTACCAGAGTTTCTCGATTCTTACAATAGGAAAACTATGGAAATCTCAAAGTCAGTTTCCTCCAAACAGCCCAGACAACTTGCAAGGTGATTTTACTTTAAATTTAAAAATCTGCATCTTAAGGAATAAACAGTATATTGTACTGTTAAAAAATTACTTTCAAAATTGATTATGGTTTAAAATTACTATTTACAATTTTAGTAACATTAAGAAGTGCTTAGTATTTTTGAAGTTGTTACTTATTTCACTGAAACTATAATACCTTTGCCAATAACTTGCAAGTGTCTCAAAATTAACTGGATACAGTAATAAACTCATTAGTTTACTATCCTTTGTTATTACTTTTAATTTTCAAATAAGCTACAGATTTCTTTGTATTAAATTCAGCATCTAACAATTTAACAGTATGTATTTTGTAGAATTGCCTACTTGAAAAACAAAATGCCAACATTTACCCTAGAACGTTAACACAGATTAATACCTTTTTGAATAGGGAGCAATGAATTTGTTACAGACTTGAATCAGAAGACTTTTTAATAATCCACTCTCCAGTTTTGTGTCTTCTTAAACTGCAGACTGTTCAAACAGTCTTTTTTGTGTTCTGTACAGCAAAAAGTACATTGCTAAGCAATACTACTTGACTTAATCTTGGAAATACCTTATTTAACTGAATAATAATGGGAGTCAAATATTGATATCTGAAAGTCTTCAGCTCTGAAAAAAGCAAAGGTTTTGATCAAAAAAATCAAAAGTGTAGAGAATTCAACCCACTGATTCTGCTGATTAACGTATTTTTTTCTCTGCTAGCGCTGCAAGGTTCAACACAGTTAAAGTATATTTGATCTTACTCCTTTTTATCCAACATGGAGATTTGTAGAAGGCGAAGAGACAAATACGAGAACTTAAGACATGTAAGCAAGCAAAATCTTAAAGCCTTTTCTATCTCACACAAAGCATTTTCACATCCTTCAGCTCTTTATATTAGATAAGTCAATTTGAAAAAAGAGGTCAGTCTTCTCCTTGTCCACTTTTCTCTGGTGCAGGTACACTTAAAAAGGAGTAGTATAAGTGTCTTTAAGAAAAACCCCAACAAAAAACTCCCAACACCTACAAAGGATCTAACTAACCATCAGTGTTAATAGTGTAGGAATGAGAGAATAAAATTTGTGCTGTTTTATTAAAATAAACACTAGATGACAAAATAAGTGATGGATATGTTGCTTTAACTCTTGTGCTACTCTTACTTTTACAGGCTTTTAAAATGGCTGTCAAAGTTCTATCAGATGCTCTTAAAGCAAGAGAAAATGGAACATCAACACAAAAAAAACCTAGGCCAGATTACAGAAGGTACTTTCCTGTTCAAAAGGAAAAGTAGAGAGTAGTTAAAGAGTAACTCTTACCTCCCCATCTATAATCCCCCTGACTATTGATGGCAGAAGGGGTTGAAACATTTGAGGACCCAAAACAGGGTTTACTTTTAGGACATTTTCCACAACCTTAAGAACAAGAGCAAATTAGACAATTAGTAAAGTACATTTTAAAATCTTACCTGAAGCTTTAAAACTACATATACTACTCTATACATAAAGTCCTGGTAGGATATTTACCATTAAATACCAGCAAACACCAGGATTGCTAAAAGCATATTCTAGTGAAGTACTTTGCAAACCTGATCTGCATAACAGACTTGATGAAAACTGACATGCCAAGAGAAACCCACCTAGCCAAGCACCTCCTCCTCATCAGCCTCCTCCTGGCCCCAGCAAAGTTGATGAGGTGGGTTGGAAGGAAGGACCTTGATAAGGCTCCAGGAAAAGCAGCTGGATGACATGGGTTGGCAGGGAGGAATACCAACAGTTTAAGGCTTATTTCCATATCTTTGTCCTGTCACTTTTTTGAAGATTAGGACCTACCACCTCTTTGCAGAGAATCAAGTAACCACAAGTGCTCTCAGATGTGATACTCCTGATACCCTCTCTGGTTCCCAGTTTTTACATTCTTTACCCTTTGCTTCTCAGCTCTTCTTTTCCCCCATGGGCTGTTCCATGAAGTAATTTTTTTTCCATGTTCTTCAGGCTTTCTTTCACCCAGCTGTTTGGGCTCCCCCCTTGTACCAAGATGAAGAGGGGGAGAGGCTGTAAGAATAATGGACTAATACCTGTTCACTCCTACAGGTAAGTAAAAGAGACCACACATCTATACACTGATGTGTATAAAGCATATAAAGATACCATAAAGGTACCTCCCTTAAACACTCTTCTCAGTTTCCACCTACTTTCAGCTCAGAGGGACTTTCACAAGGAACTACTGTTCTGTGCTCTTCTCCAGTCTCCCCTAAATCATTTTTTTCTTTTTGATCTTTATTCCTACTGGCTTCATTTAATGCCACCTACTTCTTGCCTTGAGACAGATGTTCAGCAGTTAACCCCTTTCAATGCCTCCCAATTTTGTAGACCTTTAATATACTGTTATATAGATGTTAACATAACTTTTCCCTCGCTCATCCTTTCCAGGTACCGGAAGTTCTTGCTAACTCATTTGTCCTTGTACAGAGTCTTTTCAAACCTTATACTGTCTGTCTTAGATAATTAGACAATCAAGTCACATCAAGCCTCAGCAATCTTGCAATAAATCATCTTATCAGTGCAAATTAGTGTTTTTCAACCTTATCAATTTATTTACTGTTCTAATATTTATTTTCAATCCAGCCAAAACTGTTTGTAGGAAAATATTTCAGAGAACACTCCTGGGTGTTTCTGTTCCCAATATTTATCTTAGGGTTTTTTTGTTTAACAAGTCAGCATAGTGACGCCTGACATTTCCTTTTTGTAAAAATACTTGCATGGATTATAGCTCAGTTACCCCTCTGGATGCAAGTAGGGATACTAGGAAGGTGTATACTAGGAAAGTATACTGGACAAATCTTGTGGCTAATGCAAGGCCACACTGGGAGCCAAATGGATCAATAATACTATATTAGCAGCATCATTCCACTTTAGAGATCTGATTAAAAGCTGCTGCATCAAACATTTGCCCAACTATAGACTCTAAATAATAGTATTGATAGAGAGGAACTGACATGTTAAATTCCAGAACTAGAGACCTTAAGCTCCTCACAGCAGGAACTACAAATGGGGAGGACTATCAACTTCTCCTGTTGTCCTGGGATTCCACAAGCAGTTGTGCTACCCGCCAAAGAGGTAGGTGGGATCTAATTTTTTTCCTCCATTGTGTTTATAATGAACTGAATTCAAGTCCGAATTTTACAAACAACAGAGTTTCCAGTCAGTGCAGCCAATGGAAACATAACTAATAACACACTACAGTTACTACTCAAGTATCTTTCAGTGCATACTCCAACTTAATTTCCTGAAATTCTTCAAAAGGCCCATTTAAAGTATCATGCTTAATATTTTAAAAGCTTATGAATCTCATACCATCTCTTTCATAATACCATTTGAAGTTTATGTGAAAACAGTTTCTTAGTACTTTGAAAGTACTGTACTTTGAAAAACTCTACTTAAGCAGTTGTTGCCATTACAATAGCAACTTATGCCAAAAGCAAAGACTCTTTGAACACTATGTCATAGTACAAGTGCAAGTACACTACACAAAGGACTGTGATAGAGAGCACATACATCCAACATTCAATAAAGATTGAACCTATTAGGTTCCAGCAGTCATACAGAAATGCAGAAAAAATAGAAAGTGAACCTTGATAATTTGGTGCTTATTTTATCATAAAACCACCTTAACAGTTTTTACAATAACACACATACATATGCAGACTTACTACTTAACCCTTATCTTGCCAATTTTTCAAATGTGCCATTACAAAAATTGAACTATGATTATTTTTCTTACTGGTATTGAATACTGACGAGGAAAACTAATATTAAAAGAATTAGTAGATATACCATTATTAATATTTGTATTAGCAAAGGGATCAATACTGCTTGATAGGGTACAGACAAAACTCAGATTTGGATGGCTAGATAGAGCAATTAGATAATTATCTTTGCACATTTTTATTAGGAACACTCCAAATGAACACAGATTAACACACAAGTAGGATTATGATTTTACAGTTGAATCATTTCTTAATGTTGCATTTTTGTCCGAACGATGAAATTTTTTCTGAATTCTGAACCAAGCTGAAAACTGATTTAGGACAACTCTTAAAACTCATTAATGAGATTGATTTTGCCCTTTTATTTTTCAATTAGAAGTGTAAGTATCTTCTGTTTTATACTGTGGTACTCTTCTCCATTCTAAAATTCAATTAGAAATAAACAACTTTGATTAGCTTTCTACAACTTTCATGAGTCCACTGATAGACAAAGATTAAATCAAGTTACTTTCACCCAAGCCCCTTGTTTTGCAACTCAGTGGTCTTGAGATTTTCTATACATAGCATTATCGTCGCAATGCAGTGACTGGTCATCTGGCTGTTTAAGTGTGCTATTGCCAGGCTGTAGAACAAACTATTTTCATGAAGATCCAAGCCCTCACTAACCACCTTTCTCTAGTAATCTAGAAAATAATCATATGAGAAAGATATCAGGGACTCTTAATCTAAATCTATCTATTACAAAGAGGACTCAAACTAGCTTAGAACTGATTTAGCTACAACACTTTGGAATCACATGAAGTAATGAAAGCACTGCAGAGAGGGTACAGGAAGAGTGTGTTAGGTAATTATCTCTCAGGGTGCTCTATTTAAGGCTATACTAACATTCTTTTGGGAAAAGTAGCATTTTAAAAAAATACATGTGTGTATATACACACTCTCTATACACACACACACTTTAAATATGTAGTTTGAAACACCACTGACTCCAATGTCAATGTGTGCTAAATAAGCTGGTTTTTTCTACATGTTCTACATTCATCATTCTTGAAAATATTACTCTAACCTGACAAAACACTAGCAAAAATAATAGATGGACAGAGCTGAATATCCAGGTATAATTTTCATTACGCTCTACCTTTAAAACTTGAACTTGACCTTCAGTAGTTATGTCCTTCAAAAGTTCACAAAATGACTGGCATAAGTCAGCAGCATACATCTGAAATGAAATGAAGAAGGTATTATGCAAACACATTTTGTATCTATGTATATATTTCAAAACACAACACATGAGGGACTATATATGTCCAAAGACACATCTTCTCTTCAAAGATCATATCTGCTAAAAATGCTCATCTTTCCTGAACTAATTAAAATCTAATCTAAGCATTTTGTTGATTTTTTAACTTTGCTGGTTTTTTAAACAATCAGTCTCAATGAATTTTCTAATGAAGATGTGAGAACAAAGTATATTATCTGTAGTTCATTTTTTGCTAGAATTTATGATCATAATTTTAATCTGGTAGGATAATTAGAGTAACTATTACTACCCTGCATAGGACCTTTTCAGGTACCAGAGTACTAAATCAATCCACAAAATTTTAATTCTAAATAATAATCTTTCTCAAATCTGATTTGATTGAGTGTCCACCATGTGCCCTAAAAAGCTAACATTAGAACAATACGCTTGTATACACATAAATAAGAGTATAAATGTTTGTGTGTACAAAGTTTTCCAACATGAGAGAAAAAATAGTTTGCCAGTAGGGAACTAAGGTGCTAATATGAATATATAATGGTAACATACCTGTAAAAATTCAGATGATGATAAGAAAATATAAGCATTGATGATCTTAAAGAAATTTTTGAGGTTTTCTGAACTCAGGTCTGGAAAAAAAGAAGTCACAATTCAGAACCTCATCACCAAACTGAAGTACAACTAAAACGATTTACTTCTAAAAGTCTTTTTCCTCACACAGCTTTTAAGTGCCAGATGCCTACAAATAGAAAAAAAGTTATTTTAAATGCAGCACCATTCAGGTTCTGTCTCCCTGCCAGAGACAATAACAAAAGAGGGACGATAACAACTTTCATGTTCTCAAATGGAAGCACAAGAAATCCTATGACCTCAAAAGCCAATGCTAAAAAAATAAGTCAACTTTTAGATGTGATAGCGGACTAAGAAGATATTGAAGATAGAACAAATGAAACACATACTTAAGAGACCTGCAATTACTGATAAATGATTTATCTCACATTTGAGTCAGTAAATGCTGGGTAGAAAGAGTGAAATAAAGATTGGAGCTCTGCTCTTCTGACCCAGGTACCACATCAAATGACACTGAGCTTTTGGACTGAAATATGCTGAGCTCTAGCCCATACCTTGAGTATTTCAGGAAGGAAAGCATATCCATTAAGGAGACAGATACACACAGAAGATGGTATACAGCAACAGTTTGAAGAGAGAAAAAAGACATGTCCTCAGGCAGTACCTGTAAGACTGTTTTAAAAAACAATCACCCCAGAACATCTATAAACACAATTCATAGCAAAACAAAAAGGTTTCAAAGTTTCACATGGAGGATGATACTAGTGCAGAAAGCCAACAGCCTGTTGTGTGAAAACAAAACAAAGGACCAAAAATCCCTCAAAGGAATTGCTAAATTTTCTTAAAAGCGGTTTGGGAGACAGACTATTCTTGGTACAGTAAGTGGACTTCTGCTCCACCACCTTTAATTAATATTCCAATAAAATCATCATGGAAAGCCAACAGGAAAATACTTTTATGTAAGCTTTAAATAAAATTCCTCACCAGATTAAACTAACACCAGCAGCTGCCTAAGAGCTGGTATGTCTTCCATAGCTTACATGAACACAGCCTGTATGAAAGTGTGGCTTACACCTAGATATGCTTATATACAAAAAAATTCCACAAAAAATATCACATGACAGAAACTATGGCTGGTTTTCCATTATAACATCTGAAAAGTTCTGGGGAGTTTTAGCAGTTTCTCTTCTTTTCCCTCCCATCAGACAGAACGCTAATGCTCCTGTTACCTGACATGGCCATCAGACAGCTTTGAATGCATGACTGCTTTCATATCTCAGTGCTTGAAAGGTTATCACTTATTTTGAATATTAACATATCTTGACTTGCAAAGATTATTTTTCACCTATCCATCCAATATCCTCATCAAAAGATTCCAAATGCATCTATAAATTACCTTTAGTAGCATATTACTAGTGTTACACATTTCTTGAAGTTACTGCATTCTCCTTAGAGGTCTGCAGGTTTTTTTCTTCTTACTGGATACAACCATATTTTAAGTTTCAGACCCTGATGCAGTAGACAAATTGTAAAGAAATGGTCACATAAACATGAAGGGCTATCAAGCTTTCTATAACTTTCCATTCTGTGAATCTGTGATAACTGATACAAAGGTAATAAAGCATGAGTAGCAAAAATGCAAGAAGTAACTTATCTGAGGCCAGAAGGAAAAAAACAGGTAAGATAGATGTCATGGAAACGACAGACATTCAGTCACTCATCTGTGCCTAAAGCTCAATGTTTAGTAAAAACATTTTTCTAGAAAGACACTACCTTCAACTGATTATATTTAAAAACCAATTATGCATCAATTCTCTTGCCACATTTTCCTGTATCAAACATATCTTTTTCTGAATTAACTAGTACGCTTTTTTGGGTTTTCTTGGGGATCAGAGTAATTATTCCAGTAACCTGCTTTTTGCCATTACCTTTAGAAGTACAGCACAGGCACATTAAATCTGATGCTTCTTGAAACAGTTATGTCTTGACTTTGACCATATTTGCAATCTGAAATTGTATCAGCTTCAGCTGTCATTTTAAGCAGTCACTTTGCAGAAATGCATCCACTCTCAGAGAATTGATGTATTCCTCCATTCCACATTATTCAATCTGCTGCACTGAGAAATGGACTAAAGAGCCTCTGCAACCCCTTCTGTAGGGCAATTATATTCCAACAGAATTTAAACATTAGCAGCAGTGCTGATGTGAAAACCAAATATGATAATTATGCTAGGAACGATTACTGTACGTCAGTGATAGCACCACAGTCTTTGAAGGAATCTCAGTTATGCAAGTGAAATTGAGCCTTCATATCAAATGCAACATTCTGCTCCTGTATTTTTAAGATTTAAGGATAGCATTGTTTACTTTAAAAGGCAAATCTAATTGATTTGTACAACTCTGACATCCAGCTCCAACAGCAGTAGTATCCTGAAATGGTTATGAAAAGCTCTTTCAAAAAGGACCAATACATCTGGAAAGGAACAACTACATGATACTTTCAGATTAGTTAAAAAAGAAAACTCAAAAACATTTCTGTATTTTTCCCCTTTCAGTTGACTTAAAAATTAAAGAGATGTCATTGCACTGACATAAACCTATGGTGACATATGGCACAGGCCTGTGATATGGCCATGGCAAAGGCATGTTCAAATAATGAAAAACCTAGTATCAATGAATGAATCTCAAAAATTTAACTAAATCTCAAACCAATTTTTTATACATCACACATTGGAATGGCTTGCCAACAGATAAGCATGTTTTAAAAAAATCTCCTAAAAGATGCAGGAAAACCAATGGCAAGCAATTACTTCTCTAGGCTGTAAATTTAAGTTAGGAATGAAAGTCAAAGAACACTGAAGGTATATTCTTGTCAATAAGACAATCGGCTCCAGCAGAGAAAGCAGGAGAGGAGGTAGCATAGAGGCCTTCAAAGTTCAGGTTTTTAAGGTATTACTGGTGGGCCAGGAAGCAGTGACAGACAAGTGCTTGTCCAGTACATAGTCTTGGCAAGCATCTTAAGAGCACTTAAAAAAACCTGTGCAACAGATTATATATTCATTTGCAGTCATCTAAATATGTTTTCACCAACAGGAAAAAAACCCACAGCAACACCTTTCTATTAAGTGATATCCATAGCACACTTCAAAAACTCCCAGACATAATTTGCACACAGTATATCTCACCCAGTTTTATACCACTTTGCTGAAGAAAATGTTCTGTTATAATACAGAAATCATAAATCAAGTTTGTACTTTGATGGTTAAGCTAAACTCCCAAATCCAATGGGAAACACTAGACGCTCAAATAGCTCTTAAAGGTTCTGAATCAGAACTAGCAATCTATCACTGCACACCTCCAGTATCTTCTGAAAAAATATTGTGTACAGTCACAACCAAGTCCCACAGGACCTTGCCCACAAAGGTCATTAACACAAAGCAAAAGCTACAACACAGTGAATAACCAACAACCTGAATAATACACAATCCAGCTTGTCCATACCTCCTTAAACATAACCAAACTGTCTACTTTTATATAAAGGTTATCAATATTATTTTCTACAATCCCTTTAGGTCTGCGTTATCAAAGCTGCACTGTATCTATTAACATACACTGTTCAATTACCACAGAAATTTATCCCCTATTATTGTATATGAATACCTCTAAGAAGTAACACTTATGCAAGATAAAATAATGCTTAAAAATGATATAATTTGGCTATGAAGATAATTAAACATCTTCTCTCCCTCTCTAGTTTGATGACTTCTTGCCACATCTGTTTCCTCCTCTTCAGCAGGACAGTCTGCTATATACCTCTAATGTCCAAAAATCTCATATATGAACTTCTTCTCTCCCTCCCTTCCAGCTCTTAGTTCAATAATGTTAACCTCTAATAGGACACTTTTTCTGAAGGACTTAAATGCTGATGGAGCAGTTAAACACACCAGAAAAATAGTTATATTACCTGTGTATTAAGAGTCATTCCATTCAGTAAGAATAAATTCAGAAACTAAAGGTCAGGAGGTTCATATTCCTTACACTGTATTTTCAACAAAATAATTTTCTGGAGCACCCTGTTGCTAGTTGTCCACCCTGCTCCAGAAGACATAAGCAAGGCAGTCATTTATTCAGAACTTCCCTTCACCATATCTGCCCTTTGGCTTCCACTTTGATAACTTAAGACTGAACTGAGAACCAGTCTCAGAGAGATTTTCTGTTTTGCCTTATCTCAGACAGTTAAGGCACACAAGACTTCGCAATTTTGAAACTTTAAATTTGAAGAACTCAAAATTTGAATGGATCTCTGCATTTGTCCAACTGAAAATGGCAGACTTTCCAGTTAAAACACCTTGTCCTGACAACTATGTCACTGTGGTGAGGATAGGAAGCATTTGTTCTTAAGTGCTGGAACTTTCAGGCAAATACTGCCTCTTGTATACAGGAGAAACTGTACTACAGAACTAAGACTGAACGATTAATTAACTTGCACAGTTAATCTTCATTGATCAATACATTTTCCTCTGCAAGTGACTGCAGCTTAAAATGTGCTGTTGCACTGGATTTAAGCGAAGCAACCTTTCTTCAAGTATACTGAATGAATGAAGTAGGCTGCCTGAGGTGTACTGGATGGCAGTATTGTACTGTTTTTATAACTACCAAGTTTTATAATAAGGTTAGCACTAATCCAAGATTCAAGTTCTATTTCAACATCACAGTGCCATGGCCATGTCATGTGGAGGCTGTCCAGCTAGATTCTCCTGATGTAAACAGAAGGGAATTGCAGGCAAAGAGCATCCCAGAATGGCTTCCACCTTCTGGCAAAATGCGCATCATTTTGGCCTACAGCAATCAAAATTTTTGACTGAAATGACACTCCAGTTTCTCAGAAAAATGCTCAGGAAGTAAAGTAGTATCAGAAGTCCGTATGAGGAAATCCAACTATGATTACATATCAGCTGCTGGTTTTGCCACTCACCCCCATCCCTGATTTAAAAAAAAAACCAAAAAAAAAAAGAACCAGAACAATTTGACATAAGTGTGGTTGAAGCCTCACCTTAAGGAAAACCTACACCTAGCTTAACTGTACTACTTGCTCTACCAGCATCATACAGCAGCTTCCATTTTTCAGAACAAGAAACATTCTCTTGAGGATTCATTTTTTCCAAAGGAGTGCATCACTATTCTCCAGGATTAATTCACAAAATAAGGAAATTTCTACAAGTGTAGAATATTCCTAATACCTCCACCTTTTGTTAGAAGAGTATCCTGGTTTCAGCTTGGATAGAGTTAACTGTCTTCCTAGTAGCTAGTAGAGGGCTATGGTTTTGAGTTTGGTGCAAGAAGAATGTTGATAACACACTGATGTTTTCAGTTGTTGCTAAGTAATGTTTAGACTAAAGTCAAGCATTTTTCAGCTTCTCTTGCCCAGCCAGCAAGAAGGCTGGAGGGGCACAAGAAGTTGGAAGGGGACACAGCCAGGGCAGCTGACCCAAACTGGCCAAAGGGGTATTCCATACCATGTGATGTCATGTCTAGTATATAAACTGGAGGGAGTGGGGGGGATCGCCGCTCGGGGACTAACTGGGCGTTGATCAATTGACTAACTGGGTGGTGAGCAATTGCACTGTGCATCACTTGTATATTCCAATCCTTTTATTATTACTGTTGTCATTTTGTTAGTGTTATCATTATCATTATTAGTTTCTTCTTTTCTGTTCTATTAAACAGCTCTTAACCCATGAGTTTTACTTCTTTTCCTGATTTTCTCCCCCATCCCACTGGGTGGGTGGGGGAGTGAGTGAGCAGCTGCGTGGTGCTTAGCTGCTGGCTGGGGTTAAACCATGACAGTCCTTTTTGGCACCCAACATGGGGCATGAAGGGTTGAGATAACAACAAACCTGCCCACAGCTTGTTAAAACAAATTTGTTACAAGTATTCATTATATTGGTCTAATAGTTGCTGGTCACGATATTGATTTATGTGTTCGATTTATGTGTTCTTAGAGTTGTTGCTCTCGTTTTTAAAGTTCTGTTATGTATCACCTCACTTGCTGTATGTAGTCCCTGTGCTGCTGCTTACCATCCATGGGAGGTGGATTAAGGTTTTCGCTTTGATGTATTGTGCAACACTGGTTTATGGTATAATAAAGTTATTGGTTGTGGGATTAATCTGGTATTTGCATTCAGCATTGTCACCTCTATACTTCGGGAGCCATCTGTGGGAAACTATTAATAATTACACCATTTACCTTTCCTCCTCGGAGAGCCAATCTATGGGTGGGGTACCCTTCTTCCCTTTTCCCTTCTCCTTCAGTCCAGTTACAATGGCATTTGAGAATTTTGAAAAATTTGAATACCCTTGGGATGTTGAGACCAGCACAGTCCTAGCCCTACTGCTAGGAATTAGCATGCTGCTGAATGCGGTTCAGCTCTTGTTTAAGGTTAAATAACTATTTAAGAAGATCACTCAGAGATCTGTCCCAAGGCTAGATAATTATGACTGGCAGGGTGTGTGGGGTAGTATGGGCAAGTACCTAGAACAGTGGGCGCCTCCAATGGTTTGGAATGTTTTCCAGTTGTTTCCAATGTTTTGGAAATTCACCTCTGAACAAGTGCAGAATCCGGAAGAACTAGTAAAATATTTGGAAAAGGTATGCTGTTGCCCTGGTAGCTCCAGAGAGATACAAATCACCGCAATGTGCTGGGGCCTGGCCCATGCCTATCAAGCCCTGTTCAACACCACTCAGTACCCTGAAGGGGAAGAGAAGGTCTCTGCATCTAACAAGACGACAGGCACTGCAGCTACCCAAACCTCAGCGACAGGCACTGTGATCCCTCCAGCCCCAGCGACAAGCACTGTGGATACCAAAACCTCAGGAAGCGGTACTGCAACTGAACCAGAGGGCCAACATGCACCAGTATCAGTTGCCCCCATACAGAAAAAGAAATATAAAAAAAAATCAGTTCACTTAGTGAAGGATGAAGGTGAACCAGGGTCATCATGGAACAGGAGGAAGAGGCAGAACCAGAGGTAATAACCCGGTCCCTATCCTTGAGTGAGCTGCGGGATATGCAAAAAGATTTTGACTGCCATATAGGTGAGCATATTATCACCTGGCTCCTCCAATGCTGGGACAATGGGGCTAATAGCTTGGAATTAGAAGGTAGGGAAGCCAAGCAGCTGGGATCGCTTGCCACAGAAGGTGGCATTGACAAGGCAATTGGAAAAGGGACACAAGCCATCAGCCTCTGGAGGTGACTCCTATCAACTGTGAAGGAAAGGTACCCATTTAACAAAGATGTTATATGTCAGTCAAGCAAGTGGACCACCATGGAGAGAGGTATCCAATATCTGAGGGAATTAGCCATACTAGAGACAATTCATTATGACCCGGACAACCCACAATTACCCAAAGATCCAGACGAAGTGGATCTTTGCACACAACCCATGTGGCAGAAGTTTGTACGGAGCACACCATCGTCCTATGCCAACTCACTGGCTGGAGTGATGGCAATAATGACCTGGAAAGACAAAGAGGCAACAACAGTGGATGAAGTGGCTTGCCAACTCCGGCAGTACGAAGAAAATCTCTCCTCCTCCCTACAACCTTGCATTTCAGCTATGGAGAAGCTGTCCCAGGACGTCCAGCAAATCAAAGAGGATACATCCTACTCCCCACTTGTAAGGACCAATGTCTCAGCTCTTAGGAGTGAGCATTCCTCTGCCTGAGAGACAGAATAGAGAAGGTACACACCGCGAGGTGCCTTGTGGTTTTACCTATGTGACCATGGAGAGGGCATGAGGAAATGGGATGGAAAACCTACCTCGGTCCTAAATGCACAGGTACGTGAGTTGCAAGGAAAAACCACCACAAAAGGGGATTCTACCAGAAAAAATGCTACTCCAGTTTCCAAACAGAGTAGAAGGGCTGATCTTATTTCTGATCCTCTTGAAGGGACTTCTGAGCCAATTTTACGAGAAGTGAGTACTGGATACTCTGACCAGAATTAGAGGGGCCCTGCCTCCAGCCAGGTGGAGGAAAGGGATGACCGGGTCTATTGGACTGTGTGGATTCGGTGGCCTGGCACGTTAGACCCACAGGAGTATAAGGCTCCAGTAGACACCGGCGCACAGTGTACTCTAATGCCATCAAGTTATAAAGGGGCAGAACCCATTTGTATTTCTGGTGTGACAGGGGGATCCCAAGAGTTAACTCTATTGAAAGCTGAAGTAAGCCTAATTGGGAATGAATGGCATAAACATCCCATTGTGACTGGTCCAGAGGCCCCGTGCATCCTTGGCATAGACTGTCTCAGGGGAGGGTATATTAAGGACCCAAGGGGCTATCAATGGGCTTTGGGTATAGCTGCCTGGGAGACGGAGGGCACTGAACAGCTGTCTACCCTGCCTGGTCTCTCTCAAGACCCTTCAATTGTGGGGTTGCTGAGGGTTGAAGAACAACAGGCGCCAATTGCTACCACAGTGGTGCACCAGCGGCAATATCGCACCAACCGAGGCTGATTCCCATCCATAAGTTGATTTGTTCAACTGGAGAGCCAAGGAGTAATCAGCAAAACTCTCTCACCCTTTAATAAGTCCCATGTGGCCCGTGCAGAAATCTAATGGGGAGTGGAGACTAACAGTTGACTATCGTGGCCTGAATGAAGTTACACCACCACTGAGCGCTGCCATTCCAGATATGCTAGAACTTCAATACGAACTAGAGTCAAAGGCGGCCAAGTGGTACGCCACAACTGACATTGCTAATGCATTTTTCTCCATTCCTTTGGCAGTGGAGTGCCGTCTACAATTTGCTTTTACTTGAAGGGGCATCCAGTACACTTGGAGTCGATTGCCCCAGGGGTGGAAACACAGCCCCACTATTTGCCATAGAGTGATCCAGGCTGCACTGGAAAAAGGTGAAGCTCCGGAACACCTGCAATACATTGATGACATCATCATATGGGGTAACACAGCAGAATAAGTCTTTAAGAAGGGGAAGAAAATAAATGAAATCCTTTTGAAGGCTGGTTTTGCCATAAAAGAAAGTAAGGTCAAAGCACCTGCACAGGAGATCCAGTTCTTAGGAGTAAAATGGCAAGACAGGCGTCGTCAGATCCCTATGGATGTGATCAACAAAATAGCAGCTATGTGTCTGACTAATAAAAAGGAAACACAGGCCTTCTTAGGTGTCGTGAGTTTATGGAGAATGCATATTCCAAATTACAGTCAAATTTTAAGTCCTCTCTACCAAGTGACCCGGAAGAAGAACGATTTTAAATGGGGGCCTGAGCAACGACAAGCCTTTGAACAAATTAAACAGGAGACTGTTCAAGCAGTAGCCCTTGGACCAGTCCGGGCAGGACAAGATGTTAAAAATGTGCTCTGTACTGCAGCTGGGGAGAATGGCCCTACCTGGAGTCTCTGGCAGAAGCACCTAGGGAGGCCCAATGCCGATCCCTGGGCTTTTGGAGTTGGGGATACAGAGGATCCGAGGCCTGCTATACTCCAACGGAAAAAAGAGATACTGGCAGCATATGAAGGATTTCGAGCTGCCTCAAAAGTGGCTGGTACTGAAACACAGCTCCTCTTAGCACCCCTACTGCCAGTGCTGGGCTGGATGTTCAAAGGGAGGGTCTCCTCTACACATCACGCGACTGATGCCACATGGAGTAAGTGGGCCGCACTGATCACACAACGAGCTCACATAGGAAACCCCAGTCGCCCAGGAATTGTGGAAGCGATCATGGACTGGCCAGAAGGCAAAGATTTTGGAATGTCGCCAGAGGAGGAGGTGACACATGCTGAAGAGGCTCCGCTGTATAATATACTGCCAGAAAAGGAGAGGCAATATGCCCTGTTCACTGACGGGTCCTGTCACATTGTGGGAAAACTTCGGAGGTGGAAGGCTGCTGTATGGAGTCCTATATGACAAGTCGCAGAAACTGCTGAAGGAGAAGGTGAATCGAGTCAGTTTGCAGAGGTGAAAGCCATCCAGTTAGCATTAGACATTGCTGAAAGAGAAAAGTGGCCAGTGCTCTATCTCTATACTGACTCATGGATGGTGGCAAATGCCCTGTGGGTGGTGGTTACAGCAATGGAAGAAGAGCAACTGGCACTGCAGAGGTAAACCCATCTGGGCTGCCGCACTGCGGCAAGATATTGCATCCTGGCTAGAGAATCTGGTTGTAAATGTACGTCACGTAGATGCTCATGTACCCAAGAGTCGGGCCACTGAAGAACATCAAAATAACCAACAGGTGGATCAGGCTGCCAAGATTGAAGTGGCTCAGGTGGACCTGGACTGGCAACATAGGGGTGAGCTATTTAAGGCTCGGTGGGCCCATGATACTTCAGGCCATCAGGGAAGAGATGCAACATATAGATGGGCTTGCAGCTGAGGGGTGGACTTGACCATGGACACGATCGCACAGGTTATCCATGAATCTGAAACATGTGCTGCAATTAAGCAAGCCAAGCTGTTAAAGCCCCTGTGGTATGGAGGATGATGGCTGAAATATAAATATGGGGAAGCCTGGCAGATTGACTATATCACACTCCCACAAACTCACCAAGGCAAGTGCTATGTGCTTACAAAGGTGGAAGCAACCACTGGATGGCTGGAAACATATCTCATGCCCCATGCCACCGCCCAGAACACTATCCTGGGCCTTGAAAAACAGGTCTTGTGGCGACATGGCACCCCAGAAAGAATTGAGTCAGACAACAGGACTCATTTCCAAAACAACCTCATAGGCACCTGGGCCAAAGAGCATGTCATGGAGTGGGTGTATCATATGCCCTATCATGCACCAGCCTCTGGGAAAATTGAGCAATAAAATGGACTGTTAAAGACGACATTGAGGGCAATGGGGGGTGGAACCTTCAAACACTGGGATACACATTTAGCAAAAGCCACCTGGTTAGTCAACACCAGAGGATCTGCCAGTGGGGCCTGCCCAGTGAGAACTTTTATGTACTGTAGAAGGGGATAAAGTCCCTGTAGTGCACATAAAAAAATATGTTAGGGAAGACAGTCTGGGTTACTCCTGGCTCAGGCAAAGGTAAACCCATTCATGGGATTGCTTTTGCTCAACAACCTGGGTGCACTTGGTGGGTGATGCAAAAAGATGGGGAAGTCCGATGTGTGCCTCAAGGGGATTTGATTTTAGGTAAGAGTAGCCAGAATTAAACTGTATGATATTAGTTGCTATATAAACCTGCTACTGTATGTTATCATTACTATAATTGTTATATGCTATATCCATAGTACTACAGTAAGAATCACTTAGATCAAGCAAGAATGAACTGTGATAAAACTCAGTGAAGCACAGTAGTGATGGAACCAGAACTGACTCCAGCATGCAACAATCCAACGGTGCACACTATCTTCCTGCTGTGTTCAATGTCACCTGCTTGTCACACCACACTGAAGCCCAGTCCTGCTCTGCTGACTGAGGACTTTGCACCATCTCTCCTGCCCAGAAAAACTGGTATGACAGATGGAGCCCACAGTCGGGAACTAAATGAACTCAACAAACATTTTATCAGCACGACCCATAAACTCAAGCAATGATATCTGTGTGTGTATACATATATACATATAAATATATATATCATTTATATATCTCAAAGGGACAGAAAAGGTGATGATGATTGACTGGGGTGTAACTGAAGGTATGGAAACTGAGCATGACATCAATGGTATAGAATAAGGGGTGGATAATGTCCTGGTTTCAGCTGGGATAGAGTTAATTGTCTTCCTAGTAGCTGGTACAGGGCTATGGTTTTGAGTTTGGAGTAAGAAGAATGTTGGTAACACACTGATGTTTTCAGTTGTTGCTAAGTAATGTTTAGTCTAAAGTCAAGGATTTTTCAGCTTCTCATGCCCAGCCTGCAAGAAGGCTGGAGGGGCACAAGAAGTTGGCACAGGACACAGCCAGGGCAGCTGACCCAAACTGGCCAACGGGGTACTCCATACCATGTGACATCATGTCCAGTATATAAACTGGGGGGATCGCCACTCGGGGACTAACTGGGCACTGATCAGCAGGGGCATCGATCAGCAGGGGGTGAGCAATTGCACTGTGCATCATTTGTATATTCCAATCCTTTTATAATTACTGTTGTCATTTTATTAGTGTTATCATTATCATTATTAGTTTCTTCTTTTCTGTTCTATTAAACCGTTTTTATCTCAACCCACGAGTTTTACTTCTTTTCCTGATTTTCTCCCCCATCCCACTGGGTAGGTGGGGAGAGAGTGAGCAGCTGAGTGGTGCTTAGTTGCTGCTGGGGTGAAACCACAACAAAGAGTATGCCAAGGTTTCTCATCCTCATCTCTTCCCTGAAAAGTACCACATGAGGACTAGGGAGGACAGAGTGGGGAGAAAATAGCAGTGGCAAACGTAAACAACCCATAAATACAGAGTATTTCTGAATTTAACTCAAACAGATTGGCAGTATGACACAACTACAAAAATCACAACCACTTGTATAGTGCAAGCTTCCTGTAGCCAATACTATCTACTGCTAACACAGAACAAGGAGGAAGGGTAGGTGTGTAGACATGAATGAAGATAAATAGCAAGTATTTGGCAGCTCCAAAACTTAAGAGGTAGCTCTGGAGTTAAATACTAAAACCACGACAAAACACTACTTTCCTGAGCAGTTTTGTCATTAGAGATCTAGTATACACAGAGGAGTACCAGAAGGCATGATCTCGCACCTACCCACTGTGATGTAACTTTCTATTGACCTTTAGTCAAAATAAAACATTAAATGCTGAAAACAATTAAAAAGCTAGCTTCTGTAATTTTATAAGCGCATTCCTCTAAAAACCGAATCCATTTGCTGTATTAGCTCCACAACCTACAAAAGATTTCATTAAACAAAAACATCTTTACATAATAAAATTAAACCACAAAATTTTTATAATCCTTTTAATTATCAAAAAAGCTAAAGCACCCCAAATATCAGTATTTCCTAAGCACTGAATCTTAAAACTCATTAATAAGTTTATATTTTGTCAACGAATCAGGCAAAACTACTGCTTTTAATTCCAGTGCTGCTTGACTGATACACTTAGAGACATATTTAGGTAGTTTGAAAACATCCTACATAGTTACTAACTGAATAATGGAAAAGCTAATAATGGAACCTTCATCTCTTCAGACTACAAATCATCATTCTGGTTGCAAGCAGAACAGGCAAATATTCCATATAATCAGTATCACTAAAATTCAGCACATTTGGTGTTAAATTTCAGGAACCTCTTAAAAAACCCTCTGAAATTATAAACTGAAATTCATCTCATCTTTTGGGTACAAAGCAGCTTCAACTTATTAAAAAAAGAGAACCAGGGTAAGTAGATAACAAATATTAAAGGTGGGAAAGTGAAACAATAAAAACCTGTTTTTCATTTTTTAATAGTTACAATTTTGCAAGCCCCCTTAGGTCCTGTAGCCACAGCAGCATTACTTAATGCATGAACACAAGCAGTAGAAAAAAAACCCAGAAATTTTATTAGTTAAAGACTTACCAAGAAGTGCAGACATGTTCTGAAATATTCTCAGGAGCTCAGGTGTAAGACATGGACTATTCTCCAATGTCACTAACCTAAGAATAGATTAAGCAAAATATTTCATATAATCTACGAATAACATTGAACAATCATTCTGACAGATGTAAAACATTGTAATTTCTAGTAACCATCTATATGATCCTTAAATAATGTGTAACAATTACTTGAAGCATATTTCAAGTGCAGCAGTAGTCCTTACAAGACACCCATCAGTATAGGCATGGGTCTGGCTAAGGTAGGAAAAGAAAAACATGCTACTGGCTTTTTATAAAGACAACATAACCTCCAAAATGCAGCGATGAGAATGTCTAAGTACACAACTTGAACTCAGAGAAGGTGGGTAGAGAGGGATATTCATGGTGTAAGGACAATGCATGTGGTGTTCTACAGCTCAGAGGAGCAGCTGTGATGGCAACCAGCTCAAACCTTTACTTTTTTTTTTTTTTTTTTTTTTGAGGTCTGAAATGATGCATTGATTACCATACATAAAAGCATAACTATATGCTCAACATTGTTTGTAACAATTTAAAATTCCTGAGGTTTGAAAACAGTAGCTATAAATTAAATTCATACTTAAAGCAACAGCAACACATTCCAGTTTGTTCCTAGATCATAGGTGTAGGATTACTGTCTTTAACTTTTCTGATTATGTAAAGTATCTTAGCTGTTCTCCTGCCCTTGGTTCAAAAGCCATTAGAGTCCAAGCTGTCTCTGCCAGCTCCATCCAGATTCCTCTGATGCTCTAGGACATCTTAAAATACCATTCTTCTGCGTAGGCATCAGAATAACAACCTCAAGATCAGTATTATTAAGAAGATATAAAGGTACTAAACTGATACATTAAAGACGCCAGTGTCTTAAATTCTGTG
The DNA here is from genome assembly GCF_900496995.4 of Aquila chrysaetos chrysaetos. Lineage (NCBI taxonomy): Eukaryota > Metazoa > Chordata > Aves > Accipitriformes > Accipitridae > Aquila > Aquila chrysaetos. The sequence continues at coordinate 65,240,760 of NC_044030.1, forward strand.
AAGATCTTGCACTTCAACTTGCTGCCCCACCAGCATTATAAATCTTAGTTTTGCTGCACATAGAACAGATAATTTGTAGGTCAAGTATTTGTAATTCAAATGCCCATCTACAATTTAGATCAAAGGAATCCCTCGCTATTTCAAGGCAAACTCAATATATGCCTATTCTGCAGGAAAGATGCGCTGAATTTGGTCCAGGTAACAGTTTCCTCCTCATAGAGTGTCAGCTGCCCCAAAACCAAACAAATTAGGCTCATGGCAAACTGATCACAGTGCCACTTCTTGTTTTATGTTCAGTCATCAAATAGCTTGAGATCTGGAAGATAACTTCAGCATTTTATCCTTGTAAACTTGCCATCTCTTCCAGCAACCAGCTCTGAAAATCATTGGGTTATTGTGCTCCCAAAGTCAAGCACATAAAATTGTTAGTTTAGCATGTGCATTATTGTGAGTCTAGACTTTTTGTCTTGCTGTTCCTTATCACAACAGAACTGTATCTCACTATGAACTGCCCGAAAATGGATTACCTACTCAGTTATTTTTGTTTCTTTCATTAACTTCCAAACCTCATCTTTTCTGAAAAAAGGTATGATATAGATGATCTCAAAGTAAGATAACAAGAGCATATAAATTCTTACTACAGTCAAATCTTTTTAAATATTTTTTTTCATCTGGGGATATAAAAATAACATTTTAAAAATTAGAAACTGATAAAGAACATTACCATAACTCTAAACCATCTTCCAGAAGATAGACATGTGGAGGCTGAGAAACATCTGTACTTAGCTGAATAACTGGAAGTAGAAAAGGATAGAGATTTTTGCTCTCTGCTCCCAGTCCCTATAAAAGTAAATAAAAAGTGTAAAATACTTTAAAAATTGCAAATCAAACATTTCAATAATAGCATTGAAAGAGATCTGTGATGCTGTTCTATTCGCATACTGTAAACATGCATTCAAGATATCAAAGGCTGAACTTGCATCCATTTCATACAACAACAAAATAGTCTGACACTCCTGAGCTTTCTCTCAACATGTCTTGAGAAAATTACTTAAGTTTTTTTGAAAAAAAGCATCTTATAAATGGTCTGCAAAAAAAAGTTATAAACAATACACATTCCTAAAAACATTCACTGGTTATTCTCTTTCTGGGAAAAGTCACAGCTCTAACAAATACTAAATGATTAAATGCTGAAAAAGGTGTTTTAAAGATCAGGAAAAGAATTACTCTTTGGACCTTACCACATACTAAATCTTTTGACATATTCTAAAGAACCAAGAGAAGGGTTTGTTTTTGTTGCTACACAAATATTCAGAGACTGATGACAGTGATTTATTTTTTTAACTGATCCATGAGCCATACACAAAGATATCTTCCCAAGAACACAGAGTAAAGAATTTTTTCAGCAATCATTTAATAAGAAAACCCAATTTTTACAAATGAGCTAAAATAACTATTTTCAAAACAAATCATAAATTAAAACTAATCCTAAAAGGAATGGAATTCTTAAATTGGGAACTATTTTGTAATATTACTACTTAAGAGAACCGAAGCTAGCTGAATGCTGCTTTTGCGTAATTACTTTATTTGGAAAATGTTAAGTTTAAAATTACATGATGTTTCTAAGTTAAGGCTTCTTTGTGGAATTATTTGTTTATTTGAACAAACTTGCCTTAAAAGAAATGGAATCTTCCATAAATTTGTCTAATGTCTTTGTGTCCACCTATATTTTTGGCATCTACATGGGCCAGTAACAAGAAGTTCCAAATTCGTTTATTGTGAAAATATAATTTGTCTTTGTTTGAACTAACTCCACTTTTAAAAGAACCCTAATTTTCCCTGTATTTGTAATGTCTAGTCATGCCCCTTCCACTTTCCTTCCACTGTTAACCTCTACAATACTATCCTCTCCGCCATGTGTTTCCACAAGTTCAAGACTGCCTACATATTCAGTCTGTTCCTGTATGGATACTGCCCTATATCCTAGGAGCACTCATCTTGATCTTTGCTAGTCTTACTACATCTTTTTGAGATGTAGTAGGGGTTGGAGAAGGTGAGATGGCATATAGTCCATATTAAAGAAGTACTTAATAGCATGGATTCTGCAGGCAATATAACCATGTATTGTTCTATTTGTCAATCTTTTCTCAGGAACATACTGCATTTTATTAGCCTTTTTACTGCCAACAGCAGATATTTCTAGATATTTCAGGTTCAAGGATTATTTAATTATACCAAGATCTTTTCCTTCACTGATAAGAAATTCAGTTAATTTTAATGAACTCTGGATAAAGCAAGCAGCTAATAATTTCCATAGGCTGTCAAAATTCTCTGCCAAGGTATTACAGTAAGCCTCTAAAGGAATTCAGGAAAAACAGGGAAAAGATGCAAGTTACCATCAAGAATCAAAACCACTCAAGCAGCTCATCTTGAGTGCCATCAAGTGGCACGTACAGGACAACCAGGTGATCGACCCAGTCAGCATGGTTTTATGAAAGGCCAGTGCTGCTTGACCAACCTGATCTCCTTCTATGACAAGATGACCCGCTTAGTGGATGAGGGAAAGGCTGTGGATGTTGTCCACCTCGACTTCAGTAAGGCCTTTGACACAGCTTCCACACAGAGTTCTTCTGGAGAACCTGGCTGCTCATGGCTTGGAAGGGTGTACTCTACACTGGGTGAAAAGTTGGCTGGATGGCTGAGCCCAAAGAGTGGTGGTGAATGGAGTTAAGTCCAGTTGGTGGCCGGTCACAAGTGGTGTTCCCAAGGGCCCAGCACTGGGGCCAGTTCTGTTTAGCATCTTTATCAGTGACCTGGACAAGGGGATTAAGTGCACCCTCAGTAAGTTTGCTGATGACACCAAGTTGGGCAGGAGGGTTGATCTGCTCGAGGGTAGGAAGGCTCTACAGAGGGATCTGGACAGGCTGGATCGATGGGCCGAGGCCAATCGTATGAGGTTCAACAAGGCCGAGTGCCGGGTCCTGCACTTGGGTCACAACAACCCCATGCAGCGCTACAGGCTTGGGGCAGAGTGGCTGGAAAGCTGCCTGGCAGAGAAAGACCTGGGGGTGCTGGTCGACAGCCGGCTGAATATGAGCCAGCAGTGTGCCCAGGTGGCCAAGAAGGCCAACGGCATCCTGGCCTGCATCAGAAATAGTGTGGCCAGCAGGAGCAGGGAAGTGATCGTCACCCTGTACTCGGCACTGGTGAGGCTGCACCCCAAATACTACAAGAAAGACACTGAGGTGCTGGAGCACATCCAAAGAAGAGCAATGAGGCTGGTGAAGGGCCTGGAGCACAAGTCTTATGAGGAGCGGCTGAGGGAACTGGGGTTGTTTAGCCTGGAGAAAAGGAGGCTGAGGGGAGACCTTATCACTCTCTACAACTGCCTGAAAGGAGGTTGTAGTGAGGTAGGTGTCAGTCTCTTCTCCCCAGGGGAGGTTTACATTGGATATTAGGAAAAATTTCTTCACGGGAAGGGTTATCAAGCATTGGAACAGGGTGCCCAGGGAAGTGGTGGAGTCACCATCCCTGGAGGTATTTAAAAGACACGCAGATGTGGCATTTCGGGACACGGTTTAGTGGTGGACTTGGCAGTGTTAATGGCTGAACTCGATCTTAAGAGTCTTTTCCAACCTAAATGATTCTACGATTCTATGATTCTAAAAGATCAAAACTCATTTATCTGACTACAGACTACCTGCCACTTCTTTTTAGATATGAAGTTGGTCAACATAGCTATTAATGTCATATGGCAAAATTTGAGATCAGAAGTTATCCAGATTTCTTCAGTTTTGAGAAGTGCAAGATACTAAGTGAACTAACCAAACTTGGCTAAATAAACAACTATAGGCAAATGAAACCTAATGTTGATAAAAGCAAGCAGTATATTCTGGAAAGGAAAAGTTCCCTACAACACACAGATATAAAAAAACCCCTACAAAATCTACACAAAAACAAGTCTGAGAATCACTATGTTCACATCTATTCTTGGTATTACTATCACTTATGGCACTTAGAAGCCACAGTCATGAACAAAGGTAAGGTGATAGTAGTCCCTGGCTCACAGATATTTTAATAGTTCTGACCATTCCATTTTAAAACAGACATTAAAAAGCAGAGATATTCAAGTATAGCTAAAAAGAAAATCATGAGCACAGTAAATTCGCAAAAGAAGAAAAAAATGAAGGAGACTGACATACAAATAACAGCATGTGATGCAAATCAGTTACATAACAAAGCAGGCAGCTCAGAGCTGCTATTATCTGTTTCATGTAACATATGAACAAAGCAGAAGCAAATTATCAGAAAAGCTAGGAAATTTAAGAAGGGATGAAATAAGCTATTTTTTCCGTTATGTTATATAAAAAGGTTGCAGAAATCATTGCAAGAGGACATAATAGGTACCAGAGGTTATGCAGTAGAAAGGTAATGGTGAAAATGGTAACAATAAAAGGGTTGGAATTCTAAATAAAATAGATGACTCATCACAATTAGTCAATGCCAACAACACCCTGGAGACATTAACCTTAAATTATGATTTAAACAAGGAACATTTGACACTAATCTGAATTAAAATGCAAATTTAAAGAACAGGCAAAGTGAAACTTGTTGTGGTGGCCCATATCTTGGGCTATGATTTAAAAATGACTCGTCTTCACAGAAAGTTTGCAACCAAAAGAAATTCCACATCCCTGGGAGCTGAATGGCAAGCAACGGGGAAACAGATGTGCTACACTGCAGAATCAAGTCTGAACCATACACAATGATTGCAAGAAGAGACCAACACTCCTAATGTCAGCTGGGAAATATAGGAAGCCAGAACAAGCTCTTTCACGTAGACTATAAAGTCACTAAAGCAGGCTCAATTCCAAGATTACAAAACCAAAACCCTCCAGAACACAAGCAAATCTGCCTAAAGAACTGCTTTTACTGAACAAGCCCCTGGAAACAAAACAGCTAAGTGCTTAACATCAGCCATGTTTACCTCCACTATCAGAAAACCACGTCTCTACTGTAAGACTGAAAAACATTTAGAAATAGCCTATAAAACCAAAACATACCGTAATTTTACTTATATCTATATACATATGTATATAAACACACACACACAGAGAACATGTAGGCATGTCCGAGAAAGAACTGTAGGAGATACTGGCAACACTTATGATTCTGACCCCTTACCTGGACAAGATGGATTAGGGTGGTTAGAATGGCACATCGTAGCATATTGTGCTCCTCACTCTGTTTCCAAAGGAGTGGTAAATACTGAACCAAACATCCTACATATGGTCGTATCTGAAGTTCAGGACACAAATTTGTTTCTTAATGTGTGAAAAACAAGGCCATTAATTTATCCCAAGCATAATTTCTGAAATATTTAAGAGCTGCTTTTGTCACAGTAAAAATAGGGTTTGCTTTAATTTACTCCTCTTTCCCTCTTCCTAAAACACCATATTCCATACTCTGTGGCTAAAGTAACTTCTGACTGCACATTGAAAAGAATACATTACTTATGGTAATGTTTGTGCATGGCAATCAGGCTTAAGTAGTAAATAGAAAAAATACTTATTTTGATAACTGGAGATACTTTCATATTCTTCACTTAAACAGGATTCCTAAATAATGGCATCAAGACAACCAAAAACAGTTCCCATAAAAAAAATTAATGCTGAATAACCTCTGAAGTTACCCACCCTTTGAGCAGGGGTTGGACTACATAACCTCCAGAGGTTTGTCCCAACCTAAATTTTTTCTATGATACTCTACAATACTAAAAGGTTAATCTGTCTTCTATAGTATTTAATTAGGAATTAACCTAAACAGACTCAAAGGTTCTTTGTTAATTTGTTTTTTCTGCTGCTTCTCTAGCTGATCTAAAATGCAGGGAAATCTGCTGCCATGTTGACTTTTCCTACAAGGGCCAATTAGGAAAGCTTAATTTGGCTCTCAGACAGGATTACTTGTAGAAAGAGGAGATAAACTCAAAACCATGCATTATCTCTGTCCTTAATACAGTAATACTGCAAAAAAAACCTGAGACAAAAGCAGTCAACAATTCTTTTTTTAATTCTGCAAAAACATCTTCAATTTCTTTATGTATAAGCTGAAGAATATACTTTAACACTAAGAAGGAAGTAGTGAAAATTCATAATGGGAACTTGAAACTTTTCATGCAGTTAGCAGAGTGCTGTATAGGCAATTGTGATCCGTATCAGTGACAATGAGAGATTACAAGTTTAACTGCACAGTCTGTAGGAGTGTGAAGCATTTTGTCCCCAAAAACATCTCTTTTAATATTAAGATTTAATAAAATACTAGTTCAGATATAAGATAAGTAGAATAAATTACAATCAAAAAAGACAATTACAAGAAATGTAGTAAGATAAGCAGTGAAAATCTCTGTACTCTAAAAGATGAGCCAATACAAAAAATACACAGTAAATAAAGAATAGTAACTGAGCAAGAACATTTTACACAAAAGATGAGACCTGAAAAGTTAGAGAACCAAGTACTACAAACAATGCAGGCACCTACCACAACAATAACCAGTCTATTAATCGATGACATTTTTCTACTATTTTTATATAAGCCAAAAACATCAAGTCCTCGTCTGTGTTCTTCGTACAAAGCCAACACTGAAATCTGTAAAGAAATACCTGCATATTGACTCTTTCAATCACACAAGACAGAACGTGAAGAACATGCATTTTGGTGTCACATTGTGTTACTTCCTGCAGCAGCTGAAAGAGCAGTGTAAACATGGATTCCAGATACTAAAAGAAAAATAAACAACTACAGATTAGACCATCCAAAAGACAACTGGTGACATGAATTGGTGATTCTCCTGTATGCTTACAACTCTAAGATATCTATGAACTTTGAAAGACACTTATGAAGTGTGCAAAATGTTACACTTTCATTTGGAAAAACACGCACCAGCCAATCACTGCCTAAACAAGATAAAAAAATTCAGATATGCTTTTATGTAACAGTTCAAACGTGATCAGTTTGAACATAAATAATTTTCATGTTTTGGTAAGTGTTAAACATGGCTTCACAGATAAAATACTATAAAGCTGAAAGCCATCTCTCCAGAAGGAGCACTTTGTTAGGGTCAAAGCAAAGGTACCGTCTTCCAGCTTTTGGTTCAGTAGATAAAATTTATATATTGAACTGAAAAAGACATCTTAAACAATTCCAATATTTACAGTGTAGATGCACTCTACATTTTTGTTTTGTTTGTTCTCAAGAAAGTTGCAGTTAACACGGAAGTCATAATGAAATGAGAAGAAAAAGCACCTGCTACATTTGAGTGATCAAAATAAATCTTTGCTGCATTTATACCTAATATTTCATTGTTTACCTAATGACAACAGTAGTGACCACTGTAAAGAACACAAATATAGGAGACCAAGAAAGGCTATGTTTTTAAGGCACTATTTTAACCACACACTTATATTTAATATGTGTGTGAAACAGCAGGTTGGAAAGTACTGTGTGAAACAGGCATACTGGAAAGTCACATTGATGTAGAGACATATTTGTTAAAGACATCATTCATGTTGTCTTAGCATGAAGAAACTTAGCATCTGGTAATACATAGTATATATAGTACTAAACACAATGCTAGAAAGTTGTAATAGTCATAATACTTTTTGAATTGTCTGCCTGTATATTGCACTTTAGTAACCTTAACAGCAGCTGTATGAGTTTTTACATATCTTGGCCTACGAAGACAAAAAAACCCCCCAAACATACACACACTGATTACTAAATAGTGTGACTTAAAATGAAACTGGAAATTATTTTTTCCTGGTTTAAAATTAAAGTGGAAAATATTTTTTTCCTGCTTTCCTCTATCTCCTCATCAGATAAGATGCTCTTACCGGTAGGAACTGGTCAGTTCTGAACTCGAAGTCATCAACAGGTAGACAACCATTAAGGAAAAATAATACAGATTGCAGATGGATACGAGACTCAAATGAGCAAATATACCATGGATACACAAAAATTATAATGAAGAATTCGGTAGTAAGTTTAAAATTGTTTATTTTCCAGTAACTCTGAATTAAGAACTAATCAAACAGCTTTGCCAATAAAAGGATATTTAACTTCAGTGTTGTAGCTGTCTCAATACGGACCTGAAAGACAAAAGTCAAGAAGCATCATGCATATGTCCATTAAATATTTTGATTATCAACATAATTTCTGACAGTATCAAATCAGTTGCTGTTTTTGCAACTGCATCGTTCTGTGAGTTCTGTCATCCTCTAAGAAATGCAGTTAGTTCAACTCAAACATTTTCAATTGCTTTCATTTTAGTATCCTTTACATTTTATTTGGCTTTGCTGAAGTGGTACCATCTGGAGAAACTACTCCAGCAAAACCTTCATGAAGGTCAAGGAAGAATTAAACAGGAAGATATCTAGCCTGTGATAAAAACTCTTGCAATAGAGAAGGAGTTTAACTTGGGATTATCTCACGGCTTGCTGTCACCCAAAAAGCACAGAATCAAATAAACTCAACAAGTTAGCATGTTCTTCCCTTGTAGGTATTCAAATGCTCAGAAAGCATTAAGTGAAAACAGTCACAACATTGACACAGGAACACATCCTGCTCTGCTAAAGCTGTCTGGAATCACAGAAATAACTGATGACTGCCAATTACTAATATTTAACTAACAAACTAGCTAGGTTTGTTTTATTTTTGGCTGCTAGGTCTGTTTAAAAATAAAAACAAAAGAAGCAATTGCAAAACCAGCTTCTCAACTCAACCTCACCTGCTGGTAAACTGAAATTGTAGCTTAAAACCACAGAATTGTACTCAATCAGCTTGGCAAACAATGCCATTTATCATATTCTGCTAGCAGATAACTATGTTGATACTTAAGTAATACTGTATACTGCAGGGACTAGTCACAGAATAACCCTGTTTTATCTATACAAAGTGTTCATTTGTTTATAAACTATTTATCTTAAGACACTTCACAACTTTCTTACAAAAAACAGACTATTGCTATTGCCATTCATTTTCCCACCAAAGTCATCACTAGTGAACATCTTAAGAGCTTGTTTCATGTCTTTGACCTTATTGTTCAACATCTCCACAATTAAACACCCCCCCAATTCCCAACAGGTTATCTTTTGCAAGACACAACAGACTTTAAGGTGTGATGTTATGAAATTCTCAATCAAGTTCACACAAGGTATGGTATTTATGTTTCACCTGTGTTTACAGAACAAATATGTAATCCAAAACATTACTTATTTATACTTACCACTAAGTCCTGGTCTTGAAGCAAGTTACAAATTGCCTCATACAACACAGGTCTCAAGTCTGATTTGAATTTTACAGAAATCCACTGTCCAATCAGCCAAATTACTCGTCTGCGTATTGGTTTGTATCTTTAAAAGTAGGGGAAAAAAAAATTGTACTCATTAACTCATTATACTTGCTGTTCTAGAATACTTTGATGAAAAAGAAATCAAAGAATCACTAGGAAAACATTATTCCCCAAAACAATTATTAAAAGATGTAGTTTGTTAAGACCAACTTTAGAACTTTGGTACAGAAAGCTTTTTCATCAAAATTCTGAACACCAACTCAGTCTGAAAAAGATTACTTTCATCCTAAATGACTGTATCTTGAAGGTCTCACTAGAGATACAGTTTATTCTGCATATACCACACCAATAAAAGAATCTAAAAATAAATCTCACATTTATTACTGCCATCATGGTGTCTACTGCTTTCACCATTGTTTCCAGCAATTTTCTTGACATTCCTTTTATGCTCAAAATTTTAGGTCAGATACAATTTAAAAATGCAAACTTAAGTACTGCATTACAGCAACTGCCAGATTATTTCATGTCACCAGTCTAAAACTATTCTTAGGAAGAACTGATACCGCCTAATCTTGCACCACTGCAGCAACAAGAGCACAAATTAAACAGCTTTAGCATCAATGGGAAGAACTAAGAACCAGAACAACGAGCTGAACTGCCTAGCATAATGATTGAGAAAAGAATTCCATAGAGCTGCTATTCTTCTCCGTTGATTATAAAAGCTGATCAGGAAGAGTAGCTCAGATTTAAATGTTTAACTTGAAGACATATAATGTTAGGGAAGAGGAACCCTATTCACAGAATTTTAACTAACGAATTATTTTGCCTTATCCTAAATGTATTTTTCATTTGATGAACTTCTGCCGTGCAAGCCATCAAGACAGCAATTTAAACTGAAGTTACTGAGGTTTCTTTACATTTAATAAATGTGATTTATTAAACATTTCCATAACCATGAGATAATTAACAAAGCACACCTTCAGAGAACATGAAAGTTGTGGAAGTAGCATGTATACAGCAGTTCATTAAAATGGAACACAAAGCTAATGAGGAGTAACATTCCAGTATTGCTTGAGATTTATTGACTGGCAGTGAAGCATGAACAATCCATGCTGAAGCATGACTTGCACAAGACCTTGCCTTACTAACACATCCTTCTATTTCAGAAGCTGTGATGATACAACTTTTTCTATTCTTTGAATGCTCGTGTCTGATAGATAACCTTGGAAAAATCAGAATACTACAAAACTAAGAGGCTTTTCTTGAGGTTGGCACTGGATAGTTTTCAAACCACTATCACATAAAGAAAAGTTTTAAATGACATGACATAAGTACATATCCATCTACTGACACTACTTGTGGGAAAAGCTCACCTCTTAGAACATCATTAGCTTTTACACTAAGAGCACACACTGACTCAATACAAGCAGATTGAGCCTCCTGGACCTAAAGCTCACACGGGAAAAGTGACCATGTTCCAGAATGAGGTAGCTTCTATTGCAATAGTCATGGGACAGTAGCTTTAAGTAGTCTGGACAGCATTCAGACATTCAAGTCAAAAGTATCTTACTTGATACCAAAGTACTAAGTGTCACATCGATACTTTCTCTCTCAGCAGGAAAAACTGCTTTAAGATTGAATTAATGCAAAAAAATTGTACTCAGTAAACTATTTTCATATTACGGAAAAGTTTCTCCTTAATCAGTACAAAACTAAATATTATGGCAAGTGATAAATTTGGCAATGCAATGTTTCTAAAAGTCTTTAAGAATATTTTTCATTAATTCCATATTTCTCCTACTAGTATGGTTGTGGTTGACAGACTCACTATCAACAGACAATGAAACATTCAAAGAAAACAAAACACACCAAACTATGTCAATGTTGACAACACAAAGGTTTGTGTTCCCAAACACGAACCAGTTTGTGAATAAGCATGCTAATCACCATGGGACATTCTGCGGGACAGCAGATCATACCCTCCAATCTGCTTTATCTCAACTGCATATGTATTCCTGAAGCATCATTAAAGCAGCACTCCATTCAAACTACTAACACCTTCTCCCTTATTGCAGTGGTGGTCTCCAATGGTGCTGGCAGTAGAAGCAGTTCAAGCAAAAAAGGCTTCAAACTTCTGGACAACTTCTACTGCAAGCTTCTGTCCCCACAAGAATTTCATCCTGGGACATCACAAATGCCAACCAAATGATCAGGTAGCTGTCTTACCAACTGTAAATACAACTATTTCACCGTAGAAGACTTTTGTCAGTTTTACTTATGCTATATGGATGAATAGCATAAAAATGCCAAAGCCAGCATGTGCTACGAATACCATGGCAGCTTTATTCAGAGATTGGTGCTGGTACAGCACAACAAAGGATCAATAATATATACAAGATCTTTCATTTTTTCCTGCTCTTCTGACATTTAGCCTAACCATTAGAATACTTGGCCACTGATAAGTAGCAAGATGAAGTTGAGATCTTATGGGGAAAAAAAAAAAAAAGACTAACGAGAAAGAATAAAAACATTAGGAAACACCAGGTAAACAACTGTGGCAATTATTCTGTGACTCTGAAGAAAGGTTATACAACCAAAAGTAAATAATTAATTTTTTAAAAAGTATATTGTAATAAAAGAAGCATTCTAGTATTTTTAAGTTTAGCAGGATCTTTTAATCTACATGAAATTGAACTGTATTTGTAAAAAAATTGTTCATAACTGGCATTGGGAATTAAAGAAATTGGCTAGCAACTCATTATGGAAAATCAACTACAACTTATAGTAGCTCTGAAGGGTATTAGCAAACAAATTAGTTTGTATTTCAAACAACCATTATGTCTGGTAAGATGAATGGCAAATGTGAAAGAAAAAGTAGTAAAATTCTTCAAAGGACATTAGGGTCACTGCTAATGACTCTGATGAGAAAAATAAGACATACTTATTCAGAGTCAAAGGGTGATTTGGAACTCATCTGATGAGGATTAGCATGTACAATAGCAGTCACTACTTCCCCTGAGGAAAGTGGGACAGTTTGAGGAACTGGGAGGAACACTGTCTTCTAGTCAGTTGTAGAGATGGACAGTCTGTGGCAAGATGCCAAAACTGATCTTTCAAAATACTCTGATAGCTGCTAAACAAAAAAGGTACTCATGTGAAGGCCATCCAAGTGACAGGGACCTTGGTGAGAAGGAAAACCCACAGCAGATGGGCTCTTTATGTAGAAGCAGCCTCCAATCATTCACATTTTACAACACAACCCAAATCCTTACTTCCCCACTTTATTGCTGGCAAAATTAACTGAAGAGTGCTAGAGGGCTTGTATTTAAACTAGTAAAGAAGAAGAAAGCACCATTTTGGCTAAGCTATAGTTTTACAGAGATTATTCCCACAGATTTCAGTTGAACTTTGCTGCCTAAAGGGCTCTGGGGTCTCAGGAGGCCTAAACATCTTTCTTTAAATGAGCAAAGGTGAATGTCCTGAGAAAGTTTAGTCAACTCAAATATATGCAGGAGGACAGACTTATAGTATTTTTACAGAACCCTGGAAGTATCCACCACACCGTAATTTAAACATAAACAGAAACTGTCATGAACACTGTCACTTCTGCGACTGTATCAGTTATCTATATGTATTTCATACCTCTGCTCGTTTAGTGGATATGTTTATTATATTGAGTATTTTTCAAGTCTGCAATTATTAGACATTGTATATCATCAGATTTGTATCAACAGTTTATATTTAAAGGATAAAGGCATAACAAACCAAGATGTTTACCTGTTATGAGAAACCTGTAGTTCTGCTAATAGTTGATTTTTAAACCACTGATCAAAATCCACACTATCAAATAGTTCATAAGCAGCCAGTCCAACCGCATTATACACTGGGGAAAAACAATAGTTATGCTTATTGTTTGCTTAAATGTTCAATTTTTAATACTAAATAATCAGACTAAGTTTCAAAAAACATTTTTGATAACCTGAACATAATAAACAAAACAAAACTAAAGCACATCTTTCTGAAGAAAGATATTATCAGACCATGGTGAAGGGAACTCTGGAAGAAATTTTAGTAAAAAGGTATTGCAGAAGAAAATTCAAACTCTTGAAAATAGTTAAAAGCCGTAAGAACAATGAAGATTTTATTCTAACATCAAGAATGGTTCCATCGGAGGTCTTAGACAATCCTTTTCTTTTGCCATAAAATCTCCTCACTTGTAAAATGGACAGTATCTCCATAGAAGCACTGCAGCTCATTTATTTGCAGACAGGAAAGTACAGGACAATATGGGAGATTGTCTAAGGGTTTGTTTCATAAAAAATTTGGAAAAAGTGCCATATTTTTACAGAAGCATTTCAAAAAGTGAAGACTGACATCAAGTGAAAGAAGAAACAGGGTTCAGATCCGAATTCCCAAATGTCTTAAAAAAATCTTGCAAATTCTTCATATAATTTTTAAGAAATCAAGCACATACACAAAAGCAGCTCTGTTACTTCAAAGGTAAAGTAAAATTTAATTTACCAGCATCTTTAATCAGTATGGCACTGGTATCTTCCATGCTGGTAGATCCTACAAGACAAAGTTAAAGAAAAAAGTATAACTAAAACAAAGAATACAAGCAACTTTGCACCTACACACTTTAAATAGTATGCTATGAATTAAGACCGCTTTGCTATTTTAGTTTTATTCACAAGTTCAGTTATTTCAGTTCTGATACCTTCTTCAGCTGAATATACTAAAATCAAATCTCTGCTTTCACATCCCATTTTTTACTGACGACTTCAGAGCTGAACATTTTTAACAGCAACATGCAAGTCAGAAGCATGTATTTTAAATGAACAGACTCAAAACCTGCAAATTGCTGATAAATGTCAACCACATGATACTATTTCCAAGAGTCCTAGACCTAGTTCCTACATACCTTACATGCGTGCATGTGTACTTACAATGCGTTAAGTAAAGATTTTCTAAAATCTTAAGAATTAATGAATTCTTAATATCATCTAGTACTTCCAACAGTAACTCTCAGGTTGAAAACATCCAGAAATGGCTACTAGGGGCTTCAGGAGAAAAGAAAAGTGTACATGTACCTTTTAGCACGGAGGTACTAACTTCCATAATTCTTGGAAAACAAAATAACTGTCAACCCTGTTGTAAGGAACCTTTTACCATTCCCAATATCACAGCACAGCAAGCCATCCTGAAACTTACGTACACAAAGTATTTTATGAAGAAATTCTGTGAAGTCAGAAGCCACTCTCAGAAAATGAGTATTTATTTCTATTTAATAGGATGTACTGATCTGTTCTGGTAAGTTCAAATATAAAATATTGTGAGTCAGGTAAGATACAACCTGGGGAAACAACCTAAGCTGAAATGACAGGGAAAACAAAGCAGCAGCTACCACTCATTGTCTTTCAAGGCCACTATAAAACTTAGTTTGGGGGCAGAGAATCATAGAATATAATGAAAACTTGAATCATTCCTCAGTCTATGAAGACTGCAGTCTTCATACAGAAAACCACTAAATTTTTAAAGCAGATTCTTCAGATTTGGAAAGTCCTCTAGACTCTCCAAAGTGACAGTATAACTTGAACTTTTTCTTCTAACATTTTTTCTTTCCCCAGGATTTTTGCAGAGAAACAGCAGAATTACCATAAACTGCCTTGCAACATTTGAACAGGAAGTTCCCAGTGAAACACAACCTACAGAATTTATAAAGCTTGTCGACCATTCTCAAGAAAGCCTGAAACCTCATGAAAGTAAAAATGCCCCCATCTTTGTCAGTCATCTAAAATAGTTATGACAAAAAGTAAAGAATCCTTAGGAATTCCTCTTCCTAGGTAAACATTGCATTTTCCTTATGGTAGGCTTAGAAATAATTTTAAAATATTAACATGTCCTTTCAAAAACACAGAGTGAATGCACTATACGAAACAAGGTAAAATTGTTCTAACGGTTGACAAAAGCAAACATAAAGAATTCTACATTTTACAGTTCCTTCATTTTTTAAAGAACTTACCTTGTAGACTGTGAACCATTTCTAAAAGCACAGGGATAAGAGTCTGATTATATTCATGGAAAATATCAATAAAAAGAACTTCTGTGCACGGCTGAAAAATTAAAACATCTGGTTTAGAACCTATCAAAATGAAGGCAATTAAAACACATTTTACGCTAAGATTTTAAGTGCTGAACACCTCGCACCAAAGTT
This sequence comes from Aquila chrysaetos chrysaetos, assembly GCF_900496995.4. NCBI lineage: Eukaryota > Metazoa > Chordata > Aves > Accipitriformes > Accipitridae > Aquila > Aquila chrysaetos. The sequence goes on from NC_044030.1 coordinate 65,256,320, forward strand.
CATAATTTAAAATGCAATATACTGTAGCAAAATTACTATTATACCACTCTTACTACTATACAGTATGCTTAACTCTTGCTAGAGTTTGATGGCTGTATCTGTATCAGCCAGTTCTGCAGTAGGACAATGGATTTGTGGCGCGAAATAGCTGTTGTTGAGGAGCCAGTGACCACACTGTAGGCATGTCATGGTTTCTTTTTGGATTAGCTCTTGGATTTGATTAGATTTTGAATACCCATTTGCACTTGGAACACACTAGATGCACGGGATTCGGTTTTTTAGTTTTAGAATGAAAGTAATCCAGCAAATAAATTTTGAGATCTCCCTGCAAAGCAAACCACCGCAGTGATAACTGGGAGATTCATTACAACAGCATACTTTTGATCTGAACTAAAATGCTAATACAGATGCACCTGAAACTTTCTTCATTCATCATGTCTACTAACAAAATCATAAGTGATAATACCAGTTATCAGTTTAAAGAAGAGACAACTTCTACTGGGTTTAATCACCATCAGATACTACACAACACAAATGCTGAAGCAAACTCCTTTTCCCTCCCTCCTAAAATATGAATTGTATAGTTTCCAGCGTATTTCAGCATGTTTGAACATTGATAAAGGAACAAAGTTAATTTATACTAATTCTAATTAAATTTCTTTAAAGATTTTTTTGAAAAGCACAAGCCTATCTTTCTACAAAATATCATCTCTTGGTTACAAGACTATCCAGAAATGCATCCAGAAATGTTGAATGGTTTTGTTTCAAATTGAAAGACTTACTCTGAGACTGTACTTCCAAGAATCTCCTCCTGACTCTTCTACAGCTATTATTTCACAAAGAAAAGGAAAAAGTATTATTTCAACTATGGTTTGAATAAAGTTTAGTATTTAGATATGTGGGTATCAGAGTACTGAGAAATCTCTTGTTACGAAAACAATCTCTAGAGGGAATATTTGTCCATGTAACAAGACTGCAGAAAATAAAACAGCCAATATTGCAGTAAGCAATTTGTAGAGGCAATGCAGATATGAACCTCTACTATCAATATCTAAATAAAGTGCAATCAACTATACAACATGTTTCTTACTGAAGCCTTCTGGGTCCTCTTCCCACATGGTTAATTCTTCCTTTGTCAGCAGGAAATAGTGGGTGACTAATCTCCTACATATTTCCATTAGTGTTGGATATGTGAAAAACGCTGTCTTTATCTTATGTGCTTCAAGAGTTTCAGGACTGCTATCTGAAATAAAACACAGAAAATTCCAAATTACAATTAAGTGGCTTAATGATCAAACAGTAATCTAGTAAAATTAGAAAGAAATCAATAGATAAGAAATTCTTCTCAGAGAAAAACAAATACATTTTCGTGGCAGATTTTCATAACAGACTTTCAGGTAGTATACTTTTTTTAAGCAAGGTAAATTCCCAAATTAATTTACTTTTAAGAGAGTTCTCTAACAGCACAATTAGACTGAAGGGTCATTAGGGCTTCACAAAGTATTTATAATGCTTTTCAGCTACTAGGTAGATTAAAAGAAAAACTGTTTACCTGCTGGTTTTGTTGACTGGGTTTTTTTATTTAGCATTACTGAACTCAAAAACACACAGAACTCAAAGAAAGTTTCATTTATACCTATTCAGAATGTTTATCCAAATACAATCTTAAAAATAACATGGATTTTTTAGGAGTTAATATTGGTTAAGAAAAGCAGCAATAAAACCAAGTACTGTATGCTATACAACCAACACAAATGCTGTATATCAGAAATTAAGAAAAATAAATTTTTTATTTTAATTTTTCTTTAATCACTCAGTTCTCGAAAAGTCAAGTGCTATAGCTTTTATCAGAATGTGCTATATTCTTCTTGTCTCAAGTAACCACATTTCTATTTCAAAAATTCAAACACAACTATGGACTTTTGCAAGTAGAAATTGCTGTTAACAATCAGTGGATTTAGGACATTCTAATGTATTATAAAATAATAGAGTAACATTGAAATATAACAATATTTTGAAGAATTTTAAATGCTGGGTTTGTGTAATCTTCCTGACACATACCAGTATGCTCATGAAACTTTTTTTTTCCAATGCTTATTGTTATCTAGTTCATTGCCAAATGCCAAACTAAAGTAGAAGGTTAGTTTTTTTAATACAGTTCAATTCTATTTTTCATTATCCATACACAAAGCAGTGTATGAAGAATCAGAATGAAAAAGTACGACAAAGCAGAACATATAAACTGCTTTATATTCAACTGCATGTCAAATTCACTGTGCTTCTGTATTTCAGAGTACTGGTATTAGTTAATTACAGCAAAAAAAAAAAAAAAACAAACCATTTTACCAAATATTTCTTAAGGGAAAGATGCATCAAACCATTTGATGAAAATAAACCAAATTCCATACCTCAATATTTTTTAAAATTGGTTCAATGAAAACTGAAACAATCAACAAAGAGATATTCATGTTCCTTGTGTATTTAAAATTACTTTAGCAAGCCAATGTCTATATATATTAATGCTTTAACCACCAAAATAAGAATTATCATTATAGAGACAGAAGCATACATTACTAACTATTAAAATATTAAGTGCTTCAAAAGAATGTCTTAAAGGAGTTTTACTGTTTGGAACAACTAGCAAAATGTTTCTCAAGATATAAAAATGGTTTTAGTAAATAGCAAGCAGTACCTTCAATATTTTTGGATGGCTTGTATGCATAATTTTTTACAATCATCTTAATGAGATTCATGCACTGTACAATAAACCGCTCAAATACAATTCCTTCACCAGCCTCAGTGAAAACATAGCTTACAGCAAACTCCAATGACCTCTGAATCAAAGGGGTGAATGAAAAAGGATGTTGATCCAGGAAGTCCAAAAGCTAAAAATTAAAGAAGTAGAAGAGCAAGAAAGAGAAATAAAATCACTTTTTGTGCAAGTCTTATTAAATGCTTTCATAAACTAGTTATCAAAAACAAGTGCCAATTTATATAAAATTGTAGAAAAGAAAACTGAACACAGACAGGAAATTAGGAAGGGATCAGTATCGATGGTTAATGAAGCATTATTTTGCCCTGAAATTCTTGATTCATGTTCAAAATTACCTTTTTTCACATTTAAGGAACAACACCCATTTTAAACTAGACCAGCTTGCTAGCAACAGAGCATATAAAACATATCAGCCACACTTAAAACTCTGAACATTTTAGCAAGTAATTCATCCCTATTAGAATTATTTTAAGTAAAAGAGGCATGACGGAAATAGCTTTTTATTCTTTTTTTCTCCCCCTCTACTGCAATATGAGCATTTGCTTCTTCAGCTTAGCTTTTCCTACTAGTGATCTAGAATGCACTTGTCAACTCCTTTAGTCTCCTCTACTACTGCAAAAATGCCTACATTCTTGCATCTGAATTTCTACAGGTGGTCGATTATCTATTAAAGTGTATTTTATTTTCAGATGTATGAAAAAAGATGCACATGCCTCACATACTTTGCTTATCAGTTCAAAGTAAGAAGTGCTATGACAAAGACTAAAAATATTGGGTCAGAGCACCTTCAGTTCAATTTTGGTGAAACTGACAGGTGCCTCCCACTTTTTATAATTAGGCTGAATATTTAAATAAGACCCATGGCTCCAAAATAGAATCTGAAAACAACAGGAATTCTGTAGGTTTTACACCTTTTAAAAACAGAGCAAGTGACAATGCTAAAATTACCTTCTGATAATATATGCAACTAATGGTTGCACAGAATTAGCTGACAGCTCCAAATGTATTATATAATACAAAAGACAGAGGGTAAGAGAGTTTTTTGTTACATTTTCTTTCAATAAACTAAAAATGGCCAGTTATCCAGTAGAACTAACAGGGCCTTAGAAATAGCAATCTAACTACTTATAAAAGACAGGATGACAAGTTTATCTCTTCTTTATTCATCAATGCTGATGCTAGGATTTGTTTTAGCAAAAATGCCAGTATTCTTTTTTGAGCAAAATCCTAGCTAAATTATTTACTTATGAAATGCATTTAATTGTTTGAGCTAAGGAAATGTATTCTTCAGTCCTATAACTTCTGCCAGCGTGAGTAAACAGATGCCCTTTTCTTCAAAAAAAATTAAAAAATATATTTCATAACAAAGAAGTTTTAAGTTGCATTACCTCCCATTTATTAAAAGATCTAAAACCTATTGGCTTTAAGGCACACACATATCTGAATGGGGACTGCTCCTCCAGAATGGTAAACTATTCAGTAACTGAATGGAGAATTTACTTACCACTTTAGTGAACAGAATTATAGTCTTTTCTAGACGATCTCTGCATACGTTTTCTGCTCTTATACTTCTACCTGGTAAATCAGATATTTAACAACTATCATTTTTTCAGACTTTCCTTTTCTTTCTGGATAGCTAAGTTTTGAAAAATAACACTGGAGAACAACTTGTTTTATCTGTAGTTCAGGGATTACAGCAGCCAGAAAAAAGTTCTATGGCAGAATAAATTCAAAGTCAAATTCAAGGTAATGAGTACTAAGGGGCAGGGGTGTGTGGAATCTTTAACCGTTTCTCAGCTGCAGTGAAATTCACTGTAACTGATCAGAATAAAACAACTGGGACACCATTACAGACAAGTCAATGATAAAAGACAGTTAAAATAATGCAAGCAAATGCTAGCATAGAGAAGAAATAAAAAATCATTGAAAAGATGGCATATCCTCACTACATAATATTATGTGCTTTTCTAGAAACTCCACCTTAAAAATATAATTGATTATGGACACTGGAAAACATTCTGAATTTACAAAAAACAGATAAAGCTCTTATAAAAAAGAGAAAAACATAGAGCCATAATGAAGACATACAGGCAAAAAGCATGATACAACAAATGTAAACACTAATCTTGTAAGGTAGTCATGCCTGCTTTTGCAAAACAACTTTGATTAGAGAAGTGGAAATGGGAAGGTTCAGCTCAGTTCTACCTTAGGACATTCAAACCCCACAGTCCTCATATTCTAGGGGACTATGATAAACACCAAGCTTCAGGATGGGATGGCTTGCAATACAGTTAATTGAAGCTAGGCAACTATCTTGCCAAAAATGAAAGAAGGGCCAGAAAGCGCGTGACTGCAGTATAGTAGAAAGGGCAAACAGTTGCATGCAAAGAAGCGTGGATTTTAGAAGAGCAAAAAAAGTATTTTATTCTGTCATTGAACACAGTGGCAGTTTCCATCTTTTCTAGAAATGAGGCTCAGGGCCCAGATTAGCCCCTCTTACCCAAGTACCTTCATTTATATCAAAAACTTCTTTCTACTCTGTGTAGACATCTATTCTCAGAAAAAGCATTGAATCCTAAAAGAATGACCTGACAGGCTTCAAATGAATGAATGGCTTGCACCGGGTCTACTGCAACTGTACAAGCGAGAAAAGAGGAGTGAGTTCAGATGCAACACTGCTAAACATCTTTCTGCTTTGCTTCACGTAACTGCTCTGCAAAAGCACTAACACTGCCAATTATGCCTATATTTGTTGACTGTGTTAACCTATGGGTGCCTGCCTCAGACTACTACTCTTCCAGTTATAAAGTACATATAGCTGAATGTGGTCTTTATTTTCCATTTTACATGTACCAAAATATATGGGAAACTCCAGGAAAAAGAAAAAACATAACACTTTCCCAAAGAAGAAAACTCAAGAAGATATGGGTTTTAGTAGCATCTGCATATTTTAATATGGATACTTTGTAAACCCATTGCTTAATTTTGTTTTTTTTCCTTGGCATTATCACACCAAGTATAATTTTGGTCACATTTTAGTCTGTTGATATAAAAGGACATTTTTACCAAAGTCTTTTCTGACAGTTTCGGCAGCATTTACAGTAATAGCTTTGCACTTATAAAAAATATCTTGCACCTAAATGATTATTGATGATGCACTAAACTGTATTATGTTTTCATCCAGCTTCTAGTATTTAACAACCAATACAGTAAAAAATATCCAGATACTTACTACACTCCAGAAACTGTTTTAGCCGTTCAAACACTGCATGTAGAAAACCCTGAAAATCATAAAAGTATATGTGTCTTTTAAAGATGAAGCTTATTTTGCACTGTATTATGAGAAGAAAGTTGGGTCAAATTGAAGTCAGGTCAGATGTGTTACTAGCTCAGACATCACTTTATCACTTTTAACTGAACTGATTGATTATCTTGGACAAACAATTTCCTCATGAAACAAATAATTAGCTAGCAGACTGCACAGATGATCCAAACTGACCTTATTAGTACCACACAAACAGCATAGCATCTCTAATAGGAAGTATAGGTAAATATAGTCACATGCTTTACAATCTCCTTATCCAGTTCTTTCCTGTCCTCAACTTCCTAGTTTAGGATGTAGGTCGTAGGTACCCAATTCCTCCAGTAAAGCAAGCAGTGTTTAGGGTTAAGGGAGATGTTTAGATTTCTTCTTCCCTGCCCCCGCCCTAGGTAGGCTGCCTACCACAGGCTTTCATCTCAGACAAATTCTAGCAATAGAATTTGACAGGAGAATATGCCATTACATTCATTATTAAATGAAAACATAGTCTTCAAATGATGGGGGGAGAGTACATGTAAGACATCTTTCAGTAGGCAACAAGGGTCTCACTACCATGTGACATGTAAATTGGAAGGGGTACCTACTCTTTTTTTTTTAAACATCATGCCATTAGTATCACAGTGTTCAGGATCTTTCTAGGATCTGACAGTTCTTAACTGACGGGAGGACATCTTTGACAGCATATTGCTTGATCCTCCTTTACATAACACTAATGTGTGCCTTTCAACCATCTTTAAACATAGGTGTAAGACCACCTGGAATCATCACGAAAGATTTCTAATCTAGAACTAGAAACAGATATATGTCACTTACCATCACCTCTACACTCCAATGAGGTTCTACAAACCCATGGACTGTCAGTTTACGAAGCACTAGGAAAAAAAAAAGGTTACCTGTGTAGGTAATTCTCAGCCCTTGTTCCAACAGATTTCAGAACACGATTACAATTACAGTTGCTGTGCCTTTCTTCCAATTCTCCATATTAAAAAATACGTTTAATTTGGGGCCTTTGGATGCCTCAGCCATACCTAACATGAATCTACTTTTGTTGAAATTACTTTAAAATTGAGTACATTACATGTAAAATAAGGAAGAGAACTCCAAGAATTACTGAATCAAGAATTCTGCAAAAGCTGTAAGTATTCAACCTCTGAAAGGTTCTGCAGCAGGAAAAGGACCAAGTACAGTCAACAAGGGCTCATAAGCCATCTTATGAATATTCTCAGGTTTATCACTGCCAGTAACCCAGACAAGAGGCATGCTGCACCTCCTGAAACAATTCAAGACAGGTATCATCTACATTGCAAGCACTGCACACAAACATCTCAATTATTCAAAGCAGCAAAATACAGTAAGGATATGTATTCATCCCACTGATAAGTACTTGAGCATCAACCTAAAATCTAAACTGACTGCTAAGGCTACCTCTTCACTGAACACAAGGTGAACTTAACAACAAAATTCATAGCTCACAGCTTCCTCAGTTAAGTGCCTAAAGACAGATGCAAGCCTAAATTACAATAGAGATAAAAAACCATCCTGTTATGCCCTCAACTTTCCCACCTCTTAGACTTTGACTTCTTAAAACATGCATATCAGAGGGGTGCATATTGAGAAACAAAAGTACCTTCTCCCTCTTCCATGTGAACAATCCTCCTTCTGCCTTGCAAAAGGCACAGGTAAAATAAACCAAGATTATTGGTTTTCCCAATGGGCATGGCATTGTTAGAGAATGCTAACTCTTTACCAAAGAAGTCTTGCTCAATCACTGTGAAGAAACTTTTTTGATTCCTTATATTTAATATCATTCTATATTATTACCTTTCAATGACAACAAGGTTCTTTCTAGTGAATTTGAGGCTGCAGCTTCATCCCCTGTACAAACTTGCTGTAGGAACGTATCGGTATGATGATTCCACAAGGAACATGCAAAGCTATAAATACCTGATGCAAGCTGCAAAAGGAAAAAAGACCAACAATATATTGGATTTCCTGAATTTGGCTATAGCATAATAAATTCCTAAATTTTAAGGCCAGTTTAGACTGTTAAATTAATTAATCCATCTTCTTGTATATCACAGGCCACAGTGTTTCACTGGCTTCTTTGCTGTACTGAGTTGTACTGGTCCAAAGATATTTTCCAGAAAAATATCTTGTCTTAATTTGAAGACATTATGATAGACTCACCTGCTTCCCTGGCTACTTGGTCTGTGACTCTACCACTTTAAAGGTAACTATTTAGGCCTCCTTTCTTCTCTGATTTTCATTAAATACAGCCACAGGTCTATAATACAGTATGAGGCTTCAAAAAACTATCAGCTCTCCTCATCACCTCCTCTCTGACAAGACTTAGACTGTTTGTCTTACAGCATAGTTAGTATCTGAATTAGCTTACTCTGGGACACAGCAGTTATATGCCTCTCTCTAATAAAAACAGCATTGAACAATGCCTACACTGAAACTAACTATTTTGTTGATAGCTGCAAACCCTGACTTTTGCCTCAAATTATTTAAAATACAGAATGACAAATAGTTTCTCATCAGCTAGCACTGAGCAAATCTCAAACTTAATTCACATTACAGTTTTCAAATAGTGCTTACCTGATAATGATATGTGAAGTATAAACAGAAGATAAAGAATTTCTCATTCAGTTATGGTAGCACTTGACAGCTTCATAGTTAAGGATGAAACTGCACTTAGTCTGCTACACATTACATCAATGGAATCAAAAGCACATATGACCTGTTTGTTTGGTTCATTTGAGTAAAGGTGAGACAGTAGAAATTCTTGATAATTATTCAATAATGTGTTCGTGGAGTTACAAAAAACACAGCACTGAATAATTATCAATAGCTTCAACCTACTCATGTTTAGGGGGTTGATTCTGGGTATTGGGGGGGTGGGGGTATGTCTCTTAAATAGAATATGCTAATACTAACCATAATAGTAAGCAGTAACAACTCAGATAAAAAAAAAAAAACAAAAACCAAAAAAACCAATTCAAAGCGGCAATAATAGTCCTAATAGTAGAATATACTCCGGATAAACCCATCTGTCACGCAATCAGTGTACCTCAGTACTAAAAAAATTTAAAACAATAATTGCTTTATTAAAAATTAGGGGTGACAGAACCACAAATATACACAGTATCCATTAGGAGGACCCACCACATTTTTACATTTGAAGTCATTCAACTAGCAATTATAATTCGTATTACTGCAGGACCTCAAGGCCTAGTCACGGGGCTAGGCTGTCTCAAATCCCTGTAGTCAGTAAAAGAGGCAAAGCATGCTGGTGGTGGGAAAAAGTTACCCAAGCTAAAGAATAAATACAAAATATCTTCATAAATGAAAACTGCTCATAATGAATAGTAGCAGTAAAAGCAAAGATGGCAAACCTGTTCAATGTTGGATTTCATAGGCTGCCAATGATCATGAGAATTCTTATTCAAGATTCCTATTTATGACCATACTTCAAAGATTCAGCAATCTCCAAAGCAGGAAAGAAATCAGAACAATCATAAAAACCCTCACTGAAGTTCAACAGAGAGACTAAACTGAATGGTGTGTACCCAGTAGCAGAGAAAGTGCCCAAAACCGTCTTGTACTTTATGGTAGGACTGTAAGGACAAGTGCTTCTAGTTTAAGCTAGAAGTTCTGCAGAACTTCACAGTTTCAGAAGAAAAAGAAGTTTTTCAGATAAACTGTAGAAATATAACAGCATTCTTTCAAAACCAGGGCCAAACAGCAACAGGAAGGCTCGAAAGCTTAATGTCAAATGAATTGGGGGAAAAAAAACTGTAACTGGTATTTTCACTGATTTGCAGTGAATTCATGATATCACTTCACCAATATGTGCTCTATGGCTATGTGCTATTATAAAAAAAAAAAAAAAAATCCAAATACTACAGGTTTTAACCCACGCAATCAATTTCTTCCTAAAAGCAGTAGTACATTTTTATTACATACAAAAATAGAAATCACTGGTTTTACTTCTAAGAACCACCATCTAGACTAGGTCCAGAAAAACAGGCTCAAAAGAAAATAGATGTTTACAACCACCAATGGTATATAACCAGATATGACATTTTTCTATTTGTACTAAAGCAGCTGATGCTGCCTTGAAGATCATTAATGTAATTATAATCATAACTGTACTATTCACCAGAAAGATGAAGTTATGAATAAGCTGCACTTACAAGCTTATTCTGTATCACAATCTGTACGTCATCTAACATTTTTCTTTTTAAACCTCAGGTAACAGAATTCAGTAAGGGATGCCTTATCTGTAAGAATTACCTTGTAATCTTCAAGTACCACATTATACTAAAAATTTATCAAGTGTTTCCAAAGCTGTACTAAAAAAAATGTTGAAACTGTAACTACTTATCTGAAAGTATCAAGAAAGTTTGCAATCTGTTACTTAAGCTTTTAGAACTTTTAGCTTCAAATGGCTCCATTCCATAAGAAGGGTTTTGACTGTCCAAGTCACATGCCATCCAACAGATGTGAATTCCCTTTACCAGGAGACAGAATAAGCAGACTTCAAAGTTGTCCAATTTTGCCATTATTAAAAAAAAATGAAACCTTAAATGTGAACCCTATAGTGCCAGATGCTCAGAAAATTTCCTTTTCCCACCTAAAGTTCAAAAAACTGTGAACATATAGTGTTCCCAACACAGTGAAACTGGATGCACTGAAAATTTTCATTCACATCAAATCAGATGATAGAGGAACTTTGGATACTGAACATATCCACAAGTTAAAAACCAACATTTAAGCATAAAAAGGCTGCTTAAAGAGTATGCTTTCTAAAATGAAATTTCAACTATACTTTTCACAAGAACTGCCTTACAAAAAAAAAAAAAAAAAAAAAATTGTTACAAGCATTTTCTTCCCATGTCTGAAGTTGTCTCACTCTACGAATAGAAGAACATACTAAGAAAATACCATGCCGAAAAAATGCCATTCCGTAAGGAAAAACACTCATGCAAATTTAATGAGTTTCTTGGAAACACAAAAATGACTGAAGGTAACTGAGCTCTTTTTAAACCTGGTAAGATGGTGGAAATACAGCAAAGGTACTGTTAGACACGACAACTTTAACAACAAATACCAGACCTTACAACCTATAAATTCCTTTCTGTCCCTCTGTTGAGATGGTATGGATTTGGCTATCTTATGAAGGTGGGGCTTTGCAATTGGGTTTTGATTTTTTTGCTATATCCTTGAGCATTAACAGTATTTTCAGCTGCATAACCAGGCTGTATAAGCAACACCTTGATTTAGGAGAGCTCTAGAAAAGAAGTCATTATCTCGTTCACTCTTTATTGCTTTGGAATTAGTATCTGTGAATATACTAAAACCGGTATTGTTCAATTATCCAGATTATGTATAATGGCCTAATAAATTTCAAAATATAAACAAATATTTCCTATACAGAGATTATATCCATCTTATCTATAAATGGCAGAGAGAGAAAACACTTATTCTACATACACATCTTATAGCAACACATCATTTCAGTCCTGTCCTACTACAAGAGCCAGCCTTCAGTTCCTCAGACTCCTGATAATTAAAATTTCACCTTAATGATTACACAGCCAGAAAATTTTTTCTACATAGATAAATAGGTAAACCTTCAGAAATAGTCTTCATCATCTGCACTATAATATTTTCTTTAAAATGGAGGAATAAAATAAAATTTTGAAAATTCAAATGTAACGTTTAGAAAAGATGTTTAACTCACTAAATTCAGTTAACTGTACTACATCATTGCCTAACTCCAAATGGGATTGGAGATGTAACAGCCTACAGCCAAAGGTAAATCTGTGTTCTCATCAATGGATTCTTAAATTGGAGAATGTAAGCTGCATGAGACAAGATTTGGCATTTGCCTTTTAATTAACATCTTGCCTTTTATTTAACCTGGAGAAAGAAGTTGACCTGAAAAACCCCCAAAAACATTTCCACTGACAATAAAAGCCAAAAAATACTGTGGTATGGAAGCCTAAATCCCAGTATTTTTTAAAGACTATATTGAATTATGAATCCAGAGCACACTTTCAAACCCACTGCAAATTCATAGATAATAAGATCTGCTGTACAGCGTAAGACTGATACACAGATATCGTTCTGTAGATGAACCTCTGCTTCTTAACTCAAGTTATTATAACACTCAACATGCATGTAAAATTAATAAAGATCTCAAAAACATTTCACCTAGAAACTGACTTCCAGTTATTTCATATTGTATATACACCCACCAAAGTAAGAGCACTTCTATTTCAAAGGCAGACATTAAAATCAATGTACCTGCCTTTAATGCACTGCCAGCTAACTGCAGGAAATGGCAAGCATGTACAATACATGGTTTGCCTGCTCTACAATATTGCATCACATTACTTACATCATAGAAAAGTTTCCTATCTGCAGCAAGCCGTTTAGATGCCAGGGTCTTTGTAACATGATAAAAGGTAAGTAGTGCTCTGTGTTGTCGAAGATCATCCTGCACCTTCACAGATTCCAGAAGAGTGGGTATAAGTTCTGGCCATTGCCTTGGGCAGTCCACTCTGGCAACTTTAGCAATCAGTACAGAGATCTGAGTTGCTATCTGCAAAAAAAGCAAAACAAAACACAGACACCAAAAAGTCAAAGATCATTTAGGAAATGTACAATGCAGAAATTAACAGCCAAATAAAATCTGAATCAAAAAACCTAGTAAGGATTGCTAGATTTTTGTGTGTTTTTTCTCAAACTATTTTTCAGTTTGCTAAATGCAAATAAATGTGGAGAAAAGTCTTCTATTTTATGTTTATGGTAGATATTTATATAAAATGCTAAGCTGGCTACCTTGTTTAGCTTTTACATAAAGACCACTAAATTTATTTGTTCTAGAAATCACATAAAAGAAGAAACAGGTATTTGGGAACCACTTTTTACTCGGTGATCTTTTCTATTGCTTTCTACAAATATAGACTGCTGAATACATATTACCCTTATTGCTGCCATACCTCAGTTTTAGTTTTTAGAGAGAGACATTCCGTCACCCCAGGCACACATGCTTGTAAGCCACAGTCCCATCCCAGTGGCTGAAGCCGAGACTCTCACTTGCTCCAGATCCTTACACCATGGGCCAGGGGCACCTACACCACCCCCTCCATCTGATTTTGGTTGCTGGCACCAAATCCCACTCACACCAGTCTTGCCAGTAGCTGGCACCTAGTCCTTGCAGCACACACACACAATAAACAGAGTGACATTACACAGAAAGATAAAGTTAAGGGATTCAATCAGAAGACAGGACAGACTGATGATTAGGCACAGGGTTTGTTCAGACACAGGTACTGACCAGCCATGGTTTACACAACTGGCCCTTTTTATACCCCCTTTCTGTCTATTCCCCACTTTCCTGCTCCACAACTACTTTCCCCTAAACATACCTTAATGAATTTTGTATAGTCCTTCATAACCCCACCTCAAATATACAAGAGCTTCATGTTCTTGTTTCCCCGTTCTTATCCCATTCGCATTGAAAAGGTCCTTGATTGGATTAATGAAGCAGATGCTCTCACCTTCAACACAGCCTCACAACTATCACACTTCCAGCCTAGGGAAGAAGCCACCTTCTTATGCTATCAGAAGGAATCCAAGCAACTTATGGGCATAAGAGGGAATAGCCATGCTCTCCTTTACTGCTTCCTTAGCTGTTTCATCTGAAGTCTGACCACCCCACAAAACTTCCTACAACACTCATTCCTATCCACTGACTTAGGGAGAAGAATTGCATCAGAAAACTGACATTGATGTTTGCAAGGAAGAGCTGAGAGTCTTATTTTCAGATCAAGTGATGTCAACTGGCAGCGGGGAGCAAATAAACTCTTCTCCATATATGATACAAGAAGCAACCTCTCCAGGGACACCAAGAGGCATCCTTTAGGACTGGTTTTTAAGTGAAAAAAAATCTGCTGTCATACATTCCAAGGAGTATTTTGTTTCTGTGTTCCCTCCATATGGTAAATAACTTCAGAGGGCATGGAAATTATGCTCCCAACATATGGTATGTTCTCTTTTTCTTCTTCCCTTCCCCTGGAAGCCAGCTCGTATCATCACATCTCAATACTATGTCTAAATCTTGGGGTTTTGGGTTGTCTTTTTTTCTTTTTATACATACTAGAGTCATAATTTTTCTACCTTCAATGATGCAGAAAGCACAAGCAGATAGCAACTGTGTTATGAAGTATCTGTGACTGGAAAAGAACATTCATCAGGAACCCAAGCTAGCAAAACTCAGGCATATCAAGCAGACTGGGGACTAACTGAAAGGTGCTTCTGAAAGGAAGCCTCAAGACATGTACAACACATTGGGGAACAAGGGAGAAAGAAGGGGAGATGGACTCTGTAAACATACTTCATATCACAATTGTTTGGGCAATCATTTAGAAGCTGCTGGCATAAAATAAAACAAAATCCTCCACATCTTAAAAGACTACCATCCCAAAAATATCATAAGGACACACAAATAAACACATAAAGCTGCTAGTCTTTAAGATGTCGTTTAAAAAGGTTCCCATCTCGGCGTGCAACTATAGCCTTAGAACTGCAGAACTGTTCATCAGCAGTGGAATTTGTAAGTATAAAATATATCATACTATTGTCTTAGCATGCAAACTGATTAAATACTAATGGAGGTATGGAAAAATCATCGATAAAAAGTTTGAATTGTTCTATGTACAATGCAGCTAACATTAGATTTTTAGAAATGTAAATATCTTGCAGCCCCTTCAAAATTAAATATTTGATAAATTTTATCCTACTTAGTAGCAGCATAAATGACACACACTTTATGGTCCAACGTGACATATTTCATAGTTCTTTTTGGTTGAAATAAAGAAAGTAGTAATATTTGGTCATATTTTTTACATTGAAACAATGCCTGCAGTACAAATTTAAAGATATTTTATGTCTACGTGCATTTTAAAAATTGCATTTGAAATAAAAACTTTAAATTCTAGTCGAAATTGTCATTGCACAAAGGTCTTCTACAAAGACTAAATTACCCTAATTTTGATACATTGCTCTAATCCTACAAAATAATATTAATCCCATCAAGTAATCCTGAAAAGTTGAAACTGAACTGTCTGCAGAATGGAAGTTTGTTTGCTATACCTCCTTTTTTTTAAGCTTTACCTTATGCAAATAATTTCTGCATTTTCTTGAAAGAGTTCTTTAAGACCTACCTTAAAATAT
Organism: Aquila chrysaetos chrysaetos; assembly: GCF_900496995.4. Taxonomy (NCBI): domain Eukaryota; kingdom Metazoa; phylum Chordata; class Aves; order Accipitriformes; family Accipitridae; genus Aquila; species Aquila chrysaetos. The sequence goes on from NC_044030.1 coordinate 65,271,664, forward strand.
TAGCAAATACTTCCTTGCAGAATCACATACCTAAGCAAGAATAAGTTAGCAGAAGGAAGACTGATTCATCTACCATATGCATATTCTGAGCCCCTAACATTAGCTCTGTGCTCAACTTAACAATAAATCCTTATTCCAATCAAAACAGTAGCTTAAAATTAGCCACTTTATGTAAGACAAGACACTATCATACCGAAGCTTTATTATGCCTATTTAAATTCATCAGTGCTGTCATTAGACATATGACAGCAATACTGCTTAGGTGGGTTTATGCAGCAGCATTCTCAACAGCTCATTCCTGCTACACCACCACCACACTTCCTTGTATGGCTATACTGGGAGCCAGATAATAGAACGGATACAGCTGAAAAAAGAAAAATCGCTCAGGGAAAGAAGGTTATTTTTGAGCTACGCCCATTCCCTGAACCATTTCACCAAATGGCTGCACAAACAGCAAGGGGCAAGATGAACTGCCTCTGCAAGAAAAAAACAAACCAAAGAAAAAAACCCATAGTGTTTCTAACCTCAGTGATTCTATGATTCTATGAATTATGATCTATGGAAAAAGATCTCACTTCAACATAAAGATCTGTCTGAAAGGCAACATGTAAATTGCAACTTGTCAACTTTATTATTATTATTAAACACTGTAAAAAGAGAAACCAAATTATATACCAATACAAGCATTTGCTGGGAGAGTAATCATCATTCACCACTAACCTGATTCACTGGCTCATTGAAGTTGGTGATAAGTCCAGCACGCAATGTAGTTTTTTCTTCTTCAGAAAGAGCACTGTCAGGATATATTCGTTAGAATATTATTTAATTTTCAATAAAAAACAACTACTAATTCATACTTAGAATTTTCTCACTATTACTAGACACAGAAGTTAAATGATATTTCCATTTGTGCAGTGTTTGACGGGTTGAAGATTACTTTTATAGACCATTTTCTTGAAACTAATGTATGTCAGTTTGATAAACTATCAAGAGAACATCCCTTGTTTTTCCACTATCTCAAAGATACTTAAAAAGAGAGGGAACAGCGAAACAGACAAATATTTGAGGCCTTTTAACCTCAGATTTTGACGTGACCTTTCTAAACACAAATGGCAAAAGAGAAAGTTCACAGATACATTACGAAAATGAAGGAAAACCATACAAACTATAAAATAATTGTTATTAGACAGTTATTATACTACTGTCTAATTATATTACTGTGGGGATTGATGACTTGAGCATGACTTTGCCCATGCATACTAATGGAAAATGACAAAAAGGTGCTCAGTATAAGGCAATCATGGTATCAGATGACAGCTCTTTTTGCAAAAGCAATAATCCTACAATCTTTTTTTTTCCTACAAATCTTTTTCTACAAGGAAGTCATATAGCTCCACTTAAAAAAAAAAATGGATCCTTTGAAAATTATACCTTTGAGTGAAAAATATGTTGATACAGTCTTCAAAAATGCAGGGAGAGCTAGTAAGAAGGATAAATTCTAAGCCATAAAGATTAATTTTCATTTAAGTGAAGCTTTATGCTATGTTTAGACTTCCTTTTAAGTGACATCTATCAGTTTAAGACTACCAGTTACAGCATCATACTACTCCTGTACTACTTCAGACTTTATATGACCCATGTAATTTTCTTTTAAGTTTCAGGCAGGAAACATAAACTGCTTTTAAAAATGTTTTGTTGGTATTTATAGATCATACAATCGGAAAAAAAAAACCCAAAACAAACCACTTTCATTTACTGATAGCACCTAGAAAGCTGTTTCTTGTACATAAAAAGACTTACTACACAAGGTTTTTTAGATGAAACTGTTTCACCTAACATTGTAATGATTTAGAAGCATGCATGCAATCATCACATCTCAATGAAGTCTCATGGCTGGAAATTAAAAAGATGAAACATACCAACACAACCACTTCCTGTTGTCTGATGTCACGTACAGATACTAACCTACTAGTTTTATATAGTGAGATTTAAAATTACACCTGAAGCTCCCTAAAACACAGCTTTTACACTAATCTAGAAAAATAGTAAATATTAATCTCAAAATAATAAAACACACAGGTAGGATTTACCCTAAGATCAAATGTTTCCAACAATATTCTAGTTTTCACTTTTCCCCCCCTCTGTATATAACAAAAGTACTCACTATTTCCTAAATCAAAGACCTATCATTCTAAGTATAGTATACAAGGGGTGCAATTTATTGTTGCACTGGTGACTCAGAACTGCACACTAAGTCTTATTTTCAGAAGGTAATTTATAGCACTCAGGAACCACATTTAAATGACTTTTTATCAAAACTTAGGCTTTAAGATATTTTTACATAAAATTAAATTATGCCTAAAAAATTTTGGGTAAAGTTTTCAAAGATTTCTGCAACAGTAGAAGTTTTAGCAGGGAACTATTTCAGTTATTAATCTAAAGCCACTAGACAACATTTTAGGGAAATAAATTTCTGTGGTCCTTTTGGTTTTTTTAATACAAAAATGCAGTATATAATTTCCACACATACAGGCATACTCTAAGTGATTTCTAAAACTTGAAAGCTATTAACACAATTAAGAAATCTAATCTCAATTAAGTGTACCTTGTACAATAACTCACTTTCAGGCAAAACAGAAAGCACCTAAAACCTGGTTTATAAAGAAAAATACTGTTCTACTATATTATTTCATTCACCCTGTTTGTGAGCTCATGAAGCCCCTTGCCTTGATTACTTCAAGAGCAGCAAGCATTCAATTCGTTACTTACTATAAATAAATATACTGCAATTTAAGCTTTTGCCATTACAAACAAAACAAAGGTAGGAAAAGAAATAGTCATGAGGATGAACACCTCAAATTCAGACACTTATGATAAGCAAAGTTGGCAAAGAGTAATGAAAAAGGGAAATCTAAGCAATCAATGCAGATGCAAGCGGTATACCGCATGATGTGACGGGATCTCTAACGGTTCAGAGAGCAGATGGAGGAATTTACCATTTAGGTAATACGACAGTGACATCCACTGGAGACTGGATCCCTCGCTACACACTCACTCTCTGCACGAGTCAGACATAGCCACAGACAGCAGTATCTTTACCCTCCTCTAATACATTGCAAGAAAGGCCCACAACTCTATGGAAAATTTATAGGCAGGCTAGGAGTTCAGAAGAATGTGTATCATTCAACAAGTTATTTCCCTTCAGCACTGAATTACCCCAGATCAAAAATTAAACCAAGTTCTTCTAGAGACGAACTTCTAAGTATTTATGTTGTAGTCTTTCACAATTTGCAATTTCAAAGTTTCTGATCTTTTTCTGTGTTTTGTGGTACGGGGAAACATGTATCCAAATATTTTAAAAGTTATTTTGGAGCTTTTTAAAAAATTCTATTTTTCATAAACCAGAAATCCAAATCTGCAAGTGTTACTTATAGTTATTCAAACACATAAAAACATGGATGTGAGAAGTATCATTAAAATTGCCAACACAGTTATCAGATCAGAGAACAAAGTTCACAAAAGACAGGATTTAAAAGTAATTATCTGTAAAATCAAAAACATGTCCAAGAAAAGGAACTAGTAACACTCAAATTCAAGAAAAGTCATTTCTGAACAAAATAAAAACACATAAAGTGAGACCACCTTTTGAGGAAGCTGACAACAAATTTCAAAAAAATAGGCCAAACTCTGCCTGAAAAGAGCCTATGACAACCCTAGGCTCTTCTCCACGGCAATCTGGAAAGCTGCCTGAGAAAGCAGGAGGGACAAAGTTCATAGGCCCTTCTCTAAAATCACTCTTACTGGAAAGTGCTGCTTTAAGTCCAAGGCAGGTGGATAATAAGTAGCATGAATAGGACAGACAGCATCAGTAAACACGTGCAAAGAGCAAAATATTTCAGAAGGATCACTTTTTCTTAAAAAAGTTGCTTGTATGCTATGTATTTTAGCATGACGACACACTCAACTACTGTACTGTCCAAAGAATTCATGATCTCAACATTTTCCTGCTTTGTAGAGGTAGCAGCTGAGAAACCACGAATGCTCAGCAGAAGGGTAAAGCTAGTCCTGCTTGATTCAACTGAAAATAACTTCAGCACGCTTGTACAACAGAGGCATTTAGCTTACTGGGAAAGTTCTTGGAGACTGAAAGGTGTACACATACATAAATATTCAAGACAAATAGTTCTAACACAAACTATATTTAGCTCTGATTTACTAGGGAATTACAGCTATATCAACATATTATGTGTCTGCATGAACCCTCCTCCAATTCTCATAATTCTTCAAACTACCTATCAAATTTCAACTACATTTGGCAAAGAGCAGAAATGTCAGCGGTTTGATTTTTTTTCCCTAGATTTTGTGAAAATCAACAGCTGAGTAAAGCAGATAGACCTGAGTTAATATCCCACTGAGAAAAACACAGGTATAAATATCACTCCTTTCCTTCAAGAGGCAGCAGAAACCAGTCACCTCCAAATCCAACATCTGCTCTACCAAACAGGCTGCGTAGATGAGACCAAGCTTTGAGGTAATACCATGGATGGACATGGGACAGCTGCTGATGTGAGAGACAAGATGAAAGACAAGACTTTTGCAAGGACAACAAAAAATGCAGCCTGTACAATGAAACCTTCAAAAATCACGATATCCAAAACATGACTGGTTCACAAAACAATCTACTAAGAAACTACAGCTTAAAAGCGGCATTCCTCAAAATGCCTTCAATGTGTTCTGCTAAAAGAAAAATTATCTGGGTGAGTGTAAAATATGACAAGATATGTGACATATGAGAAATTCAGAAAGAAAATTAGAAATGGAGAAACAATGGGACATAGAATGGAAATTTAATACATATTTACCCCATGGAATCTTTAACAGCAGCCAGTAATTTTTTAAATTTTATACTTTAATTGCATTAAATTCGCAGCAGAAAAATTAGAAATGGGGAAAAACTGGAGTTGTAATGGAAATTCAATATAGATTTACCCAATAGAATCTTTAATAATAGCCAATGATTTTTTATTTTTTTTAATCACATTAAATTTGCAACAGGAAAAGTACATTGAAAAACTGTTACTCCATTTTTACCTTGGTTCAAACAGTAAAATTGTAGTCATTACTTCTGTAGGAAATGAACCATGTTTTTTTTCACCAGAAGTGCTACTAATATCTAAAAATATTAACAAATTGGAACAACGTATTTTAACTGCTTCGAATAATGCTTGCCAAGTACCAGTAATGTCAGCAGCATTACCTCATCAAAAATATATACCATCTTCCATGCAAAAGATGTTTTTTTCCTCTCACATAAAAGAGAATGGGAACACCTGCAGATGTTTCACAATTGTATACTAATCCACACACACAAAAACTCTAGTGCTTTAAGTAATAATGAAGGAGTACTACGCTATTTAAAATGTGCTGCAGATGCAGAATTTCACTTTTCCCTCTTTTGGTGGGCCTTTGGAAAAGCTAATGTAAGGCAAAATACATTAAACTATCTCAAACAAAGAACACAATGAAAATCATGCCATACTTTGTGAACCAGCTCAGATTCATGATCCACAAAAACTGGACCTGGAATTCCAATTTACACCCTACACGACCTGACAGTGACATCCCACGTATTTATATTACTAGCATTTAACAGACAGACTGAACACTTCCAGGTCTTTCAGTTCCTGAAAAGAGTGAAGGAAAATTGAAACTTTTTGAAATTAAACCTACTTTTTAAAGCAAAAAGAAAAAACTTCACACAGAACACTGAGAAGTATCTAATTGTGTAGGTATTACAAACTATAATGGCACTGTTTGTAACTTAAGTAAATGATGTGGTGCTTAAGAATACTGGTTAGATTTTTAGCTTCTTTGGAGAACTTTTTGTCATGCATTATCAGAACCCACATATCGGAAGAACAAAAAATAAAGACCAGAACTTGCTATCATGATAGCTACTGCCTCTCTCTCATGTACACATTCAATATGAATTATGAATCAGCTTAAATAAAACATCTCCCTAATAATCTCTCCAAGAGACTTCCTACCTTTCATGTCTGCCACTATGAGAAAGTCCAGGTGTTAACATTATAATACGTATGACATCATGTTAAAATCTGGTATCTATGAAATAGCCTAACTCAGTTTTCAAAAGTAAATATGTAATTATATGTAATTTCAAAAGTAAGAAGTAATATGAAGACAAAATGGTTCATTAGTGACTCCTAATGTTGAAACATTTTATCAGTTTCACCATGAATTCTAAAGTAACTTTTGTCAGCCAAGGAATTTGCTGTTTTCCAGTTTGGCAAGTGTAACCTTCTACATTAGGTTTTGTTAAGTGGAAGAAAATCACAACTTACTGCGGTGCAACCCGTCTCCAGTAGCGATCAATTCCATTTTTAAAGTACAGCACAGCTAACCATCTTACATTCACATCCAGGGTATGATTTGTAAAGATATTCTGTTTAAAAAAAAGATTAAGTTAAAAACTGCTCAATACACCACAGACAGGATAGAAACTGTATCAACACATGCACTGGCATATGTATAAATACACACACCTCTTATGTACAGGTGTACATAAACAAAATGCATTAGTCAGCATTTGACAGACAAGTGAAAAAATGTGTCAAAAAATTTTTAAAGATTAAAAAAATGTTTAGCACTAGCCCTAATACTTTATTTATTAAAAAACGCCCAACATATAGGGCAAATGTATTTCCAATCTCACCAGCTGAGCAGATGTCCTGGGTTCAGCTGGGATAGAGTTAATTTTTACAGGAACCTGGGAGGTGGGGGGGCATAGCCGGGGCAGCTGACCTGAACTAGCCAAGGAGCTATTCCATACCATGTGACATCATGCCCATCATCCCCCCCAACTGGGGAGCGGGCTGGGGGGTGCACTCGGCTTTCGGTGGGGGAAGTGGCAGAGGGTCAGGTCCCGGGTGGTGAGCAGTTGCACTGTGCATCACTCTTTTTGTATACTCTTTCATTAGTACCATTGTTGTTGTTGTAACCTTTTTTTGTGTTGTCCCAGTAAACTGCCCTTATCTCAACCCTCGAGGTTCCAGTTATTTTTCTTTTCTCTCCTCCGATTCTCCTCCCTATCCCACCGGAGGGGGGTGGGAGGAGTGAGCGAGCGGCTGCGTGGTCCTTTGTTACCGGCTGGGCTGAAACCACGACAGATCTGGCCAGAGCGTGTTGAAACAAATTTGTCATACGCATTCCTTATATTAGATAAATAGATGTTAGTCACAATGTTGATTAATTTGTTTACATGGTGGCGTTTTGTAGGTCCTTATATGCTCTATGTATTGCCTGTAGTTACGTTTCTCACCTCTGGGAGAGTGATTGGGATTACCATTTTGCTGTACTGGGCAATGTGGACTTGTGAAATGATTACATCACTGGTCATGAGGTTAAGCTCGTATCTGTATGAGGCAGTGATATCATTTCCATACTTCGGGCACCTTCTATCGGATTTTACTGGTAATTACATCCAATCCATGGGGAAGTCGGGGGGGATACTTCTCCCCATCTGTTCGCCTCCCTTCTCTCCTTCCGACTAATTACAACAGCTTTTGAGAATTTTGAATATCCTTGGGATGCGCAAGCCAGTGTGCTGTTAGTGCTATGCCTCCTGAACATGTTTCAGGTCTTGTTTAGGGCTACAAAAAGGATCTTTAAGAGTACCACCCAGAGATCTGCCCCAAAGCTGGATATTCACGGGTGGCACGGCATGTGGGAGGATATGGGCAGGTATCTAGAGAACCTCTCACCTCCAGTGGCTTGGAAGTTCACTCCCGAACAACTACAGAACCCTCATGAAGTGGTAGACTATTTGAAAGGAAAATGCTGCGGCTATTCCAGAGACGCACAACTCACTGCACTGTGCTGGGCCCTGGCCAGTATCTACCAAACACTGCTTGATATTAGGCAGCACCCTCAGGGAGAAAAGGGGGAAAAGATGGAAAACAGGACAGCAGGCACCGTGGCTACCCCTACCCCGACAGCAGGCACCGTGGCTACCCCAACCCCGGCAACAGGCACCGTGGCTACCCCAACCCCAGTGACAGGTACTGCAGCTAAACCAGAGAACCAACCTGTGCCAGTATCAGTCGCCCCTGTACAGAAAAAGAAACACACAAAGAAATCAGTTCGCTCAGTGAGAGATGAAGATGAACCAGGGTCATCACGAGAACAGGAGGAAGAGGCAGAACCTGAAATAATCACCCGATCTCTATCCCTGAGTGAGTTGCGTGACATGCGAAAAGATTTTAGCCGCCACCCAGGTGAGCACATTGTTACCTGGCTGCTCCGATGCTGGGATAATGGGGCTAGTAGTGTGGAATTAGAGGGTAAGGAAGCCAAGCAGTTGGGGTCTCTATCCAGGGAAGGGGGCATCGACAAGGCGATTGGGAGAAAAACACAAGTCCTCAGCCTCTGGAGGTGACTTCTGTTAGGTGTAAAGGAAAGATACCCCTTCAAGGATGAAGTTACATGTCACCAAGGCAAGTGGACCACCATGGAGAGAGGTATCCAGTACCTGAGGGAATTAGCCGTGCTGGAGGTGATTTATAATGATCCAGAAAATGCGCAGTCACCCACAGATCCAGATGAAGTCCAATGCACACAACCCATGTGGCGGAAGTTTCTACGAAGTGCACCACCAACCTATGCCAACTCATTGGCAGTAATGTCCTGGAAAGAAGGCCATGGACAAACGGTGGATGAATTGGCTGTCCAACTCCGGCAATACGAAGGAAGTCTCTCTTCCTCCCTACGGGCCTGTGTCTCGGCTGTAGAGGAACTGTCCCGAGAGCTCCAGCAATTCAAAGTGGATATGTCTTCCTCCCCACCTGTACAGGCCCGCATCGCAGCTATTGGGAGTAAGCATTCCTCTGCCCAAGAGAGAGGAGAGAGAAAGTACACACGACGGGCTAACCTGTGGTTTTACCTGCGTGACCATGGAGAGGACATGAGGAAGTGGGATTGAAAACCCACCTCAGTCCTGGATGCACGGGTACGGGAGTTGCGAGAAAAAGCAATCAGAAAAGAGGATTCTTCTTGGAAAACTGCTGCTCCAGTTTCCCATGAGCAGTCCCCCAGACGCAGTAGATGGGCTGATCTCATTTCTGATCCTCTTGAAGGGACTTCTGATTCACGTGTGCGAAAAGTGAGTAACGAATATTCTAACCAGGATTAGAGGGGCCCTGCCTCCAGCCAGGTGGAGGAGAGGGACAACCGAGTCTACTGGACAGTGTGGATTCGATGCCCTGGCACATCAGACCCACAGGAATATAAGGCTCTAGTAGACACCGGCGCACAGTGCACTCTAATGCCATCAAGTTATAAAGGGGCAGAACCCATCTGTATCTCTGGTGTGACGGGGGATCCCAAGAGCTAACCGTATTGGAAGCTGAAATGAGTCTAACCGGGAATGAGTGGCATAAACAACCCATTGCAACTGGCCCAGAGGCCCCGTGCATCCTCGGTATAGATTATCTCAGGAGGGGGTATTTCAAGGACCCAAAAGGGTACCGTTGGGCTTTTGGTATAGCTGCATTGGAGACGGAGGAGATTGAACAGCTGTCTACCCTGCCTGGTCTCTCTCAAGACCCTTCGGTTGTGGGGTTGCTGAAGGTTGAAGAACGACAGGTGCCAATTGCTACCACGACGGTGCACCGGCGGCAATATCGCACCAACCGAGATTCCCTGATCCCCATCCATAAGCTGATTTGCCAATTGGAGAGTCAAGGAGTGATCAGCAAGACTCACTCACCCTTTAATAGTCCCATATGGCCCGTGCGGAAATCTAATGGGGAACAGAGACTAACAGTAGATTATCATGGGCTGAATGAAGTTACGCCACCGCTGAGCGCTGCTGTGCCAGATATGTTAGAGCTTCAATATGAACTGGAATCAAAGGCAGCTAGTGGTATGCCACAATTGACATTGCTAATGCATTTTTTTCCATTCCTTTGGCAGCAGAGTGCAGGCCACAGTTTGCTTTTACTTGGAGGGGCGTCCAGTACACCTGGAATCGACTGCCCCAGGGGTGGAAACACAGCCCCACTATTTGCCATAGAGTGATCCAGGCTGCACTGGAAAAAGGTGAAGCTCCGGAACACCTGCAATACATTGATGACATCATCATATGGGGTAACACAGCAGAATAAGTCTTTAAGAAGGGGAAGAAAATAAATGAAATCCTTTTGAAGGCTGGTTTTGCCATAAAAGAAAGTAAGGTCAAGGCACCTGCACAGGAGATCCAGTTCTTAGGAGTAAAATGGCAAGACGGGCGTCATCAGATCCCTATGGATGTGATCAACAAAATAGCAGCTATGTCCCCACTGACTAATAAAAAGGAAACACAAGCTTTCTTAGGTGTTGTGGGCTTTTGGAGAATGCATATTCCAAATTACAGTCAAATTTTAAGTCCTCTCTACCAAGTGACCCGGAAGAAGAACGATTTTAAATGGGGGCCTGAGCAACGACAAGCCTTTGAACAAATTAAACAGGAGACTGTTCAAGCAGTAGCCCTTGGACCAGTCCGGGCAGGACAAGATGTTAAAAATGTGCTCTGTACTGCAGCTGGGGAGAATGGCCCTACCTGGAGCCTCTGGCAGAAAGCACCTGGGGAGATTCCAGGCTGACCCCTGGGGTTTTGGAGTTGGGGATACAGAGGATCCAAGGCTCGCTATACTCCAACGGAAAAAGAGATATTGGCAGCATATGAAGGAGTTCGAGCTGCCTCAGAAGTGGCTGGTACTGAAACACAGCTCCTCTTAGCACCCCGACTGCCAGTGCTGGGCTGGATGTTCAAAGGGAGGGTCTCCTCTACACATCACGCGACTGATGCCACATGGAGTAAGTGGATTGCACTGATCACACAACGAGCTCACATAGGAAACCCCAGTCGCCCAGGAATTGTGGAAGCGATCATGGACTGGCCAGAAGGCAAAGATTTTGGAATGTCGCCAGAGGAGGAGGTGACACATGCTGAAGAGGCTCCGCTGTATAATATACTGCCAGAAAAGGAGAGGCAATATGCCCTGTTCACTGACGGGTCCTGTCGCATTGTGGGAAAACTTCGGAGGTGGAAGGCTGCTGTATGGAGTCCTACACGACAAGTCGCAGAAACTGCTGAAGGAGAAAGTGAATTGAGTCAGTTTGCAGAGGTGAAAGCCATCCAGTTAGCGTTAGACATTGCTGAAAGAGAAAAGTGGCCAGTGCTCTATCTCTATACTGACTCATGGATGGTGGCAAATGCCCTGTGGGGGTGGCTACAGCAATGGAAGAAGAGCAACTGGCACTGCAGAGGTAAACCCATCTGGGCTGCCGCACTGCGGCAAGATATTGCGTCCCGGCTAGACAATCTGGTTGTAAAAGTACGTCACGTAGATGCTCATGTACCCAAGAGTCGGGCCACTGAAGAACATCAAAACAACCAGCAGGCAGATCAGGCTGCCAAGATTGAAGTGGCTCAGGTGGACCTGGACTGGCAACATAAGGGTGAGCTATTTATGGCTCAGTGGGCCCATGATACCTCGGGCCATCAGGGAAGAGATGCAACATATAGATGGGCTCGTGATCGAGGGGTGGACTTGACCATGGACACGATCGCACAGGTTATCCATGAATCTGAAACATGTGCTGCAATTAAGCAAGCCAAGCTGTTAAAGCCCCTGTGGTATGGAGGATGATGGCTGAAATATAAATATGGGGAAGCCTGGCAGATTGACTATATCACAATCCCACGAACCCACCAAGCCAAGTGCCATGTGCTTACAATGGTGGAAGCAACCACTGGATGGCTGGAAACATATCCTGTGTCCCACGCCACTGCCCAGAACGCTATCCTGGGCCTTGAAGAGAAAGTTTTATGCCAACACGGCACCCCAAAAAGACTCGAGTCAGACAACGGGACTCACTTCCAAAACAACCTCATAGACACCTGGGCCAAAGAACATGGCACTGAGTGGGTATATCACATCCCTCACACACCAGCCTCCGGAAAAATCGAACGATACAATGGACTGCTGAAAACTACATTGAGAGCAATGGGGGGTGGAACTTTCAAACATTGGGATACACATTTAACAAAAGCCACCTGGTTAGTTAATACTAGAGGATCCACCAATCAGGCAGGCCCCGCCCAACCAAGACTTCCACATACTGTAGAAGGGGATAAAGTCCCTGTAGTGCACATGAGGAGTATGTTAGGAAAGACAGTCTGGGTTAGTCCTCCCTCACGCAGAGACAAACCCATCCAAGGGATTGTTTTTGCTCAAGGACCTGGGTGCACCTGGTGGGTGATGCAGAAGGATGGGGAAGTTCGATGTGTACCTCAGGGAGATTTGGTTTTGGGAGAGAATAGCCAGTGAATTAGGCTGTATGATATTTAACTGCTAAATAACCTGCCAATGTATGTCATTGTATCTATAGTGTCTATATGCCACATCAAGGGTATTACTGTAAGAATTACCCAAATGACTGAAGAATGGACTTTGAAACTGAGCCAAGTACAACAGTGATAGAACTTGAACTGGCGCCCAGCAATTTCCTCAAGACCAACATCTTTGACCTGCAGACCAAGGGCGTGGGTTGCACCAAATGTACCAGCCACAAGTTCCAGAGGCAGCATACAACAACCCAACACCTCACACCATCTCTCTTATCCTGAAGAACTGTTACAACAGATGGAGCCCCAAAGTCATGGACTAAATAAAATTGATGGACACATTGGAGGGATAGCCCATCGAGTAAGGGAATACTATCTGGGGGGGGGGGGGGGCTGTCCATATACATATATATATAAGACAAGGAAAGTGGTAGTGGTTGATTGGAAAATGTGAGATCTGGGCATGATGTAGATGGTATAGAATAAGGGGTGGATAATGTCCTGGGTTCAGCTGGGAGAGAGTTAATTTTTTACAGGAACCTGGGAGGTGGGTGGGGGGGCACAGCCGGGGCAGCTGACCTGAACTAGCCAAGGAGCTATTCCATACCATGGACATCATGCTCAGTATATAAATGGGGAGCAGGCTGGGGGGTACGCTCGACTTTCCATGGGGGAAGTGGCAGAGCGTCAGGTCCCGGGTGGTGAGCAGTTGCACTGTGCATCACTCTTTTTGTATACTCTTTCATTAGTACCGTTATTGTTGTAACCTTTTTTTTTTGTTGTCCCAGTAAACTGCCCTTATCTCAACCCTCGAGGTTCCAGTTATTTTTCTTTTCTCTCCTCCGATTCTCCTCCCTATCCCACCAGAGGGGGGCGGGAGGAGTGAGCAAGCGGCTGCGTGGTCCTTTGTTACCGGCTGGGCTGAAACCACGACAGCAGGGAATAAAAGGGTAATAATTGCTAGCACCAGCCAGTTATTACACTCTTCAGTAACATAGCTATCAGAAGTCTGTGGCACTGTACAACACAGAATAATTTCTTATTCTAGTCAGAATCCAGCTTTCAGGAGATTTCGTCATTATCTTGACATTTGCCAAGAAATGTCCTGACTACCAATGTTGATTGCAAAACAGTGACCTGGTAGGACACCAAGTCTCAAACTTGCCTATGCTTATTCTAGGAAATTAGTTTCTACTACTAGAAAGCTACATATCTACACATATATCTGTATCTATCTATATACACTTTTATATACATACATGTATATACAAACACAGAGAGATTATTTTATATAGTAACATTGTAAAATTTACTAACTAGGAAAAGCTAAAATAAAGGTAGGCTATTGAATCTTAGAACAGGTACTACTCTGAACAGCAGCTCTCCTCCCGTCTTCCTCTGTATCAAATGGATCCTTCTCGAGGAGGCGAGGCATTACTCCCTCCTTTAGCGAGCAAATAGGTGTGAGCTCAGTGGTCTTATTATACAGCGTTATTATAAAGTGCACTATAGAGTGCACCACTTGCATCAATTGCTTTTAGAAGCACACTAAGAAGGGACATGAAAAACTGAGGGATTCAGGTCAAGAGCATCTGCTACTTTTCGGTGCCATGTCTAAAGAACTGTAACAAACCCTTGAAATAACTCAGCACTACAGAAACCTGCGACCTCATCAAGCATTTTCACTATGAATTCAAAACTTAACCGTCTCTCAAACTCTATTTCTATAATAACAACAGCTTTCTAGATGTAATGGTCAACATGAAAAAACCCTCACAAAATCCAATCACTAGAAAGCAAACAGACTTACATGCCAACAAAGGTATCGACTCCAAAACTAGCAAATTTTAGAAAAACATCAAAAAAGTTGTAGCCCACTGATAAACACCACACAACATGAAAAGGATCTGTATATAATACATGTTCCTTTCCTGAAGCTCATTTAGGAAGAGGGATTGAATCTCTGAAAGATCTGACCTTTCCCAAATGCAACTTAGGCATTTTACAATATGAAGAGGAAACTTCAAACCTCACTTTAGCCTCATATCCATGAAAAGTGTTGGAAAACAAAGGAAACATGGAAAAAGAAAACTACGTGTTCTGAAAATCCCATTGAGCCTTCAAATTACCATTGCCCTCCTTGCTAAAATATCTATCAGAAGCAAAGGTTCCTCAGATCAAAGTACCGTAAAACTAGACTGGGCCTGGATAAGAAATGCAAAAAAAGGCAAAGGACAAGAACAAACAAAACCTCTCTATATATTCTGTATCTATATATATGAGCTTCCCAAAATAAAGTATTTCATTTAACACACTAATGCTGTCATATAAATAACAGGAATGAAGCTGAACAATATATAAACTGATACAACTGGTAGAGGACAGAGTTTCATTTCAAAAACAGCCACTCTGACTTTTCAGCTCTGTTCTTCAAAAGAGAGGTATGTAACACCTTCAAAAGAGAAGCAGAGAAACTAATGTTAGTAACTCCACTAGGTACTAAAAATTGTAGGTTCGAAGATGCATGTTTCATGGTTCCTTGTAATTTTCTCTATCCTGATCATCCCAGAGGCAAATGTACCTGACAGTAAGTAATATAATACTTCCCACATCCCACAGAGATTAACTGTTTTACCAACTCTCCGTTTACAATCACCTGCTTCCCCCCACCCTTTTCTGCTCCACCAAGAAGGTGCCAACTATCTTCCCTCCCAGGCAGCACCCCCGTCATAATCAAGTTAAACAAAGCAGTAGAGATTCTCTACTTCTATTTAGTTTGGAAGATTACTGTTTATATTTCACACTTGAAGAAAGGCTGATGTGTCCCCAAACAGGGCTACTTAACCACACTAACATAATTAACAGCATTTGATCCTTTTAAACCCTGCATTTTTTAGCCCTTATATTTAAAATCAACTCACATCAGCTTCAGTTACATCTGTCAGTGCTCAACTTGTCTACAACCTGAGCTGTAAGCTCTCACAGCAAACATCCAGAAAATAAAGAATGCCCAGTCAGTGGCAATTTCCGGTGTTTTCTATGAAGATCGTTTACCACAGAAACACCATGGCAAAGGCAGTGGGTAAACTGCAATTTGACAGCTCAAAAGCCAGATTTTTCTTCTACCCCTTTCCCTAAATCCCCTGACTTGCCTTCATCTTTCCAAAGAAATGAAACAGAGGGTCTACAGAGAACAGGTCACTCCACAACTCTGAATCATTCATCCTATGCACTGAAGACAGATGTTTGTAGGAAAAGCAGTTTATCTGTGTTTTTAAGACTATTACAAACATACACATAGGCATCGGAGAATAACAACACTGTCAACTTCTTGGCATCTTCTCTGAAACAATTGGGTCTCCTTCTTTATGTTTTCATCACCTTGCACCACATTAATGCATCTATTTCATCAACGGTCATAGTACCTTTAGAAGTATTCACCTTTGCCATTTCAGGAACCTTCCTACCACCAGCCTGGTCAGCTAATCTCCCTGGGAGAGTCTCTCCACTGACAAGAAAGCAAGCAATCCCAGCCGGGTATCAAACTTGGTGCAGTGAAAAGCATGAGCGAACTTCTATGAATATGGTCATAATTCATCATCTCCTCAGTAAAGAAAAGGTGGTTACTGCCTTGCTACATACAAGTGTTCCTGCCTCATGGGGTAGTAAACATAATTCCTTTGACAAGGGTCCTCTTGGCCTTCTACTGTCTACAATTCACAACAGGCCAAAAACAGGTTTAGCACTAGAGCTCACACCCTCATGCTGCCAGAAACTGGATTTCCTCCTTCTCCTGGATGCCTGGGAAAAGAGCCTGCTTTGAGACACAGTGATGACAATGCCTACCTCAGCACAGCATAAGGATACTAGTAGCTGGACCATGATGACTCAAGGCTTCCCTCAGCCAGAGGTCATGGTTCAACAGTATTCTAGAGAGCCACATTCAAAATTAATCAAAGTTTACTTAATAGCACTTTTCCACTGTATCTTACCAACAAGACTGAATAAAAACCTGGCTGTGTCTCCCACTGCTTCAGTTGTTCCTCAGCTGGCTTCAGCACTGCAGTATCTTGACTAGTAGCTTGGGTCAAGACTTGCAAAACAATAGTGCTAGCACTATTGAGATCCATGAAAATCTGAGAATATTTAAAAAAAAAGAAGGAAAACACTTAAGAAAAAAAAGACAGCAAATATAGACAGGTATTTTCCATTCATATTATCTAAACACCCCACGCTAATTTTTCATTAGTCTACACTGTGTAAGACAGCATTACACCCACTCACAGGCAGTGTCAAGGTACAGTGATTAAACTACTTTGCTTTCAGAAATCTCTCAGCAGAAAAAGCAAGCATTAAGTCTATCATTACAAACCCATTTACTAGATTGGAGGAATTACAGAAAATATTTTTATTTTAAACCAGTTACCTCTCCTGTGAAGCACAGCAAACTACGAGCAAACCCACAACTAGGGATGAATTCAGCTGTAGCCAGAGTAAACCATGGGGTTGTCTGAAAGAGGCAAAGATGCAGAGTATTAACACATTTGTATTTTCTGAACAGTTTTTCCCCGAAGCAGAAAATGACCGATTTCAGATAGTTAAATTCTACAATTCAAATTGATCTAGACATTTTATATTGATTAAAAGATGTGAAAGTTTCACAACCAGAATCCTAAATGAAACTGAATTTTCCCCAACACATTTGTATTCCTTATCTATTTAGCACACAAAATGCTAATCAGCTGAACTAAGAATGCCAATTGCCTAATTTACAATATAAATACATTCCTGTCCTCTGTATAAAGACAAAACAAAACATTGCTCTCCAGATGACACAGAGATGACATTTATAATGACCACAGAAACAGCATTACAACAAATTAAACAGAAACATGTATAAAAGCAACTGTAGTGTCTGACAATTAAAACTGGTTTTCTGCCCATAAAAACTTCTGTTTATAACCTACGTAAACTTTTCTAATATGGATACATATTAAGTATTTATATACTTAAGTTTTCTAAATTAACAACCAAGCACAGTTTCTCTTCAACAAACAGGCTTGATGATTTGCTTTTGTTTAACCCTAAAAAAAAGTTTATTTTTCCAACCTTCAGGAAAAAAAAATTGAGGTGTAAAATTGTTATGGTGATAGTAAGAAAGCTAGAGAAATGAAATCTTACTTTGACATAGGTTTAAAATTTTGATTTCGAGAAAACCACCTTACTAAAACTAGCAACAAGATTAAAGACCTTTTATACCATTAAGAACTCTGCAGAATTTGGAAAAAAAACTAAAAAAAAAAAAAAACAAAAAAAAACCAAAAAACCCACAACCAATCTAAGAACTCTCAATCTGTAAGTCTCCAATCATCCTCAACAAAAACAGACTAAAAATTGAAGGTCCTAAGGTTAAAGAAACTGTACTTTCAAAAATATGAACCACAAAATCAGATCTCCTCACAGCAATAACTGAAAAGAACAAGTAACTCAACCTCTGCTTTATACTTGCGTCTTTTTATCTCTCTGCTTTAACCACCCTATTTATGGGGTTTACATGACAAGGTTGCTAGCAGGGGGGTTACAGGGGTGGCTTCTGTGAGAAGCTGCTGGAAGCTTCCCCCATGTCCGACAGAGCCAATACCAGTCGGCTCCAAGTTGGACCCGCTGCTGGCCAAGGCTGAGCCCATCAGCAACGTAGTAGTGCCTCTGGGATAACGTATTTAAGAAAGGGAAAAAAACCCCTACACAATGGCAACAGCAGCCAGAGAAAGGAGTGAGAACATGTGAGAGAAACAACCCTGCAGACCCCCAGGTCAGTGAAGAAGGAGGAGGAGGAGGTGCTCCAGGCGCCGGAGCAGAGATTCCCCTGCAGCCCGTGGGGAAGACCACGGTGAGGCAGGCTGTCCCCCCCCAGCCCATGGAGGTCCACGGTGGAGCAGATATCCACCTGCAGCCCGGGGAGGACCCCACGCCGGAGCAGGTGGGTTCCCAAAGGAGGCTGTGACCCCGTGGGAAGCCCGTGCTGGAGCAGGCTCCTGGCAGGACCTGTGGCCCAGTGGAGAGAGGAGCCCACGCTGGAGCAGGTTTTCTGGCACAACTTGTGACCCTGCAGGGGACCCACGCTGGAGCAGTCTGTGCCTGAGGGACTGCAGCCTGTGGAAGGGACAAATAGAAGGGACCCATACTGGAGCAGTTCGTGGGAAGAACCCATGTTGGAGAAGTTCATGGAGGACTGTCTCCCGTGGGAGGGACCCCATGCTGGAACAGGGAAAAAACATAGGGAGGAAGGAGCGGCAGAGACAACGCATGATGGCCTGACCACAACCCCTATTCCCCATCCCCTTTGCTGCTCCAGAGGAGGTAAAGAAGCCAGGAGCGACAGAGTGGCTCTATGGGCAGCTGTGGCCAGCCAAGGTCAACCCACCTCACCCTACAAAACCAATTTACCTCCTACTTCTTCATATCTACTTGTGTCAGTCATTTCAACCTTTATCAATTTGCTGATTCTCTAAAATCTTCCTGCAATTATGAGACCTTTGCATAACAAACATTCAAATTCTCAGCTCACTTCTCAGAATACCATTAATTTCCAGGGAACCAAGATCCTGATTTAGACTGTAAAATCCGATTGGTAGTGGTTCACCTTATGTGCAATAGTGCCCAGCACAAAGAATCGATGTCAAGGCAAGACTTTGATGTTAGGCTAAAAGTCCTGCTAGCTTCATTTTTCCATCAAAAATAACCACGAAATAATAAATTCGTACACAACGTTGTTGACAAGAGAGGCAGTAAAAAGAGGTCTTTAGGTGCAATATCTTTAACTTTCTCCTTTTTGCAGATATTTTGACATCTTGAGTACCTTAGGCTGCCTTCATCATTGCACAGCCAAAATCAGCCAGGAAGGAACAATGTAATGACAACACTGGAAAACACTGGGTTAATTTGTAAGGATCACAATAGGAACTCCATATTCACAGCATAAAGAACCTGAGTAAAATAAGCACACACAAGAAAAGCAGCAATAAAAGATATATTCAGATTTTTCTGGTATAAACACTGTAGCACTGAAGCACCTAGTATAGATAACAGAATTTCAGAGCACCTAAAAATGCTAGTAAAGGAAAGGGAGAAAGGAAAAGAAGGAAATGAGAAAAAACATAACAGAAGTAGGTGTAGAGTTTGCAGTAAGGAGGATATCATAGCTCAATTCCTGCAAGATCAAAACTACACTTCATGTTATGAAGTGATTTCATTTATTTCCATTCAAAAGTCAAATTACTTTCAAAAGAAATAGTCTTATCTTACACTATCAAACAAGACCTGAAAATGTGTAATTCTGAAGCGCCTACTCAACTAAAAAAATAGCGTACCATCAGTTTGATTATCATATGAAAACCAAAGAGAGAGAACTTCTGAAAGTTAGGAAGTTGGCAGAGCATGTGTGTATAAACAAAATGGTAAGTAACTTCCTCAACTTCACAGAAGCTGATTTTAGGCCTTTTGCTGAGCAGTGTTCTCCAAATAATGAGCTGCCATAGGAAAACTGCATGTGTAGCAACAGTGAATCTGCAGCACATACCCAGATATTTGGTAAAGATTCATTGCAAGGACATGTTCGTTTGAGAGGAAAAAAATGGGTTATAGAGCATTCATGTAACAATTGATTTTGCACTACAAAACTTAGATCATGTCAGCGAAATTAAATTATTTCTCAGCTACATTCAAATCTGATGCAGAAAAGGAGCATTTCCCCCCAGGGGAACAGTCCTTGTACTAAAAATTCATATACTTCACCTAGAACAGTTCTTATCAGAAGACTTACTTTTTGAAGTTAGTACAGTACAAACAAAAACCATGAGGCTTTTTTTCATTTTCTTATTTCAAAATAATTAGCTGGCAGATCGAAAGATAACAACCACCAAAAAAAGAGAAATATTCACAAACCTTCTTTTTTATTAATGCTTCTCATTCTTGAAAAGGTTTTTATTTTTGTTTAAAAACGGGAGCAACTGCCTGCTCCAAAACACCAAGAAGAACAAAACCAACCTTAGCAGGTCAGAACAAAAATTCATTTAACCCAGTGCTCTGTCTCTGTCAAAAACTATAGTAGATGCCCAGGTCAGGACAATCTTCCAGTGGTATTTCTGAATAATGCTATCCCATCCTCCAGAAAACTGTGGTTCATGGATTTCCTAGTAAGAGGCAGGGAATTTAAATTTAATAGCCCTCAACAGATTTAGTCTTCCATGAATTTGCACAGTTGCTTTTTGACCTCATGTAAACAACAGTCTGCACACAACATTGGATGTGGCTGTCACAAGCAAAATAACAAAATTGAAGATAAAATCTAATCTAATCAATCTTTTGTTTCTGTCTTAACAAAATCTGAACTCAGAACAAACTTACAGATTATGACAGAGCCAACTTCATGATTGCCCCCAAAAGGCCAAAGGGCAGGGGGCACTCAGGGAACCAAAAAAACAAGCCAAAAAGTCAAGCCATCTGAACGCACTGTTCCACAGACACCAGAAGTGGCTATGGGAAGGAGGAGGAATACGGGACTTCCACCTGTGTCAAGCCATTACAGGCTCAGGTCCTAACAGGCAATTTCAACTCTGACAAAGTCTGTCCTTACATTCCCTTCTCACCAACAGGATTTCTATTAGGAACTTAACCTCTGCAGGCACTCTGTAAAGATGACTGACTTAATGAGGGCTTCAGCTCATACCTCATGTTAATGGGATCCTCCCAAAACACAGTTTTAATTACTGCTGTGCACAGATGCCTTTGTGAAATCAATTCCAGCAGACAGAACACAGCTGTACTTTAGGATTTTAAACCCAGATCTCTCCAATTTTAATTTGTTGTGACTGTCCCCCCACCCCCACTACCCTCCTTTTTTTCTTTTTTTTTTTTTTTTTTTTAATCTGATGCATCGGGGCCTCTTCAGATAATTTATGCAGAGGACATACGGATGCTCTTAGATCCCACAGAACAGCAAAGGCCCATGAATATTGCCTCTAATATTGAAGGATAAACACAATTTTCACCTCTTACACATCAGGCTTTGCTGTTGCACAGCAAAGGCAGAGGGACATGGGTTACACCATAGACGGGTTACATCACAAGGACAAGAATTTTCTCCAGTCTGCTGGGTACTTCTAGAGCTTAACTCACTGTTGAACAAGTTCTACAAGACTGTCCTAGAGATGAAACGGAGGACTTGAGTATTAAATAACTGCCATCTTTTGGGTACCTTCACAGCCATGAAGCACGTATAGAAATGCTGATAGATTCTGTTAAGCTTATGAGCAACACTTTCTTAGAAGGAAGGCAGGGTCTGCACTTTGAGTCACAACAGCCAGAATTTCCAAGTCCGATCATCAGGTAAGGTTAGTGTTTCCCGTCTTTACTTACTAATCTCAGACTGTGTCTTCACAATAAACACTGAGCAATTTCAGGAACGTTGCTTGCTTTCTGCTGCTTTTCTGTGGTTCATTGCTATCGTAACTAGGTAGCACACATCAGGTGGAGGAGGAAGGGAAAGAAAGCCTTTCCATTAGAAAATGTTCAATACTGTCAACTGCAAACCCAAGCATGGCTCTATTCCCATGCCCGAATTTCTTCTTGTATGAGGGAAAAGAGCCTAATCACACACAACAAGGAAAAGCTGCTCTCCAAGATCCCCCTGAACGTGCACAGAACTGAGACAACAGCATATTCTGAAGTCTCAGTTGACAGGAAAAAAACAAAACTGTTACACCTGAAAGATAAGCAACACATCAAATGCCACGGCTCAGCACAATGAGATGGCATCTTCAGAAACCACAAGTACCAACACCATTTCCTCATGGTTACCATCCAATATCCTGCACTTCCATTCCCACTCATGAATGCCTTCATCTCCTTTCACTGGCAAAAATCCAAGACTCACTTCTGTTCTACTCTTCATCCTTTAATTCCCTTTCTAAGGAAGTATCTGCATACACAGTTTACTTTAGAGAATATGCCAAGTCTCTTAAATGTTCTGCCATCCTGGTTTAATGTTTTTCCTGAGTAGTAAATACTTCTGATACAGGCAAAAGAGTATCCAGGTACTTTTCCCATAACACTGAAATACAACCAAATTTTAAAATCACATGTCAGCTATGAAAATAAATCAAGGACTGCTATACATCTGCAAGGGAACAACCCAAAGGACTGCATCAGTAAACACCTCCACACTTCATTTTTTCTGGACTTCAGAGAATGCAGTGTAACAACTCACTCATATCCAAGCAATTAATTGAATACAATTTTTTGTTATCTTTTGTTAAGAATTCAATAAATTCTTTTCCACTGTAATGAGGTGCAAGAACAGATTCAGTTAAGGTTTTATGAAGTCAGAAGGAGACAAAGTGGTAAATGTATCACCTAAAAACCACTGCGTTCTCACTGATAACAACACAAATACATACTGGGCTACTTTAAGAGGAACAAGGCAAGCAGCTCTAGGGATGTCGTTAACCTCCTTTACTCAGCAGTATCTGCGGCTGCTTCTAGAACACAGTTTTAAGTTTTGTCATCATAATTCTCCCTCTCCCCGGCTCAAGAAGAAAGTGTAGAAACTGGAGAGAGGCCAGAGCTACCAAGATGGTCTGGGACCTAAAGCAAATTACCCACGAGGAGAGGTTGAGGATTTGTTTAGTAAAGTGGAAGCTAAGGGAAGACTCCGTAGTCACTTGCAACTAACTTCCTGAAGGGTGCTTACAATGGGGACGGAGCCAAACACTTCTTGTCAGCAGATTACATAACTAATAAATAACTAAAAAGCTACAAACCGCAGCTTGGGAGGTTCAAGTAGAAACTTAAGACTGTCTTTTCCAGCACATTTGTTTTAACGAAAACAGGAAAAACAAAGTTTCCATACGGAAAAGCCACAAGAACCACTTACGGGTCACCTTCTGAAACAAGTAACATGAAAGCTAGCATTCGCAGTGATGTTGATATGATATATTAGCAATGCTTTTAAGGATATCATCAATTTCTTTCCCATGAGTCTCTTTTCTAACGTTATAGTACCTGTATCAATCATCCCGTCCTGGCTATTGAAGGCACGACTTAAAACCACTAACAACTACACTAGTGACCACAGTCACTACAACGACTAACATTAGGCATTACCAAGATTTATCAAAACCAAGAGATTGATTTTTCTTTACCTAAATGAACAAGGCTTTCTACACTCTGCCCAATTCAAGCGACAGTAAAGAAGACAAATAAAAATGTCTAAGCAGGAAATAGTTACAGGGTTTTTTTTTTCCCCATACTGACAGAAATAGAGGAATAGAACTTCTACAAATCTATTTTTATAAAAACACGACAGTGAAACTAAAACCTAGGTCTGAAAAAAAGTCAGCATGCAGAAGACACAAGGTATAAGAGAACAAAGATCAAGGAGGAACACAGGAATAAAGGACAACAGTGAGCAAGCCTGACAATAATATTAAGGGAAGTCAGTCAGATTACATTGAAAATCTTGAGGAGAGGAATGGCCTTTCAGGTTAAAGGGAAAGCACCAGACTGACCAAAAACCCCTAACAGAAAAAACAGGCAGTAAAAAAAAAAATAAAAAATGAGTGGGACTATTCCACGGATTTGTTGGATGTAACTTACGAGAAAGTCTGTCATGGGTTATTGATGACAGAGAAAAAGCCGAACAGATACACAGAGACAACAGAGTATTTCTGATGTTTAACAGTAAGCTTATAAGATGACCAATCTCATCCCTTTGCCTTCTTCCCAGTTCACCTCATTTTAACAGATTTTCCAAAAGGTACGACAGAACACTTTACAACAAACTAGCGTGCAACAGCTGAAACAGAAAAGCAAGTTTCAGTCTGCCCTCATGCTCTGAAACATCTTGAAACCATTTCAGTTTAGCCATAGTCAAAACTTGCTTCTGACAATACAGTTTTAAAGTTTTATATGTAAAGCTCGGGTAACAAAAACCTTTATTATGTCATTTATACATACCCATCCAGAGAAGGGTAGAATGAAGGAATGAGAGAAGAAAAGCTGAGCACAATGAAGAAAAACTGGCGTTGAAGTTTCGAGAAACCAAAACCCATAGGGAACACGCTATTTGTGAAGACTGAGGTAGCTCTCACGAAAAAAAAATGGGCGTTGAAGTTTCAAGAAACCAAAACCCATAGGGAACATGCTATTTGCGAAGACTGAGGTGGTTCTCGGGTGCTACGAACACTAATTTGAACGCCGCGGCAAATACGTTACAGACATCACTGCATCGATGAGACACGGGAAGCAAGGCACATAGAAGCAGAAGTTGGAAGCAGCACCAGTACCGTATTTAGGGCCACGCTCTCACATTTTACACACGTTGTTGTCTGCTACGGTAACAAACTGAAGTAACGACTCACCACTGCTGCACTGACCCTGCCTTTGATTTAGGGAAGAATCTGGTTTACCGTAAAACTTCAACGGCTGCTCCGCAACCTGCAGGAAGGAAAGAACCACCTTGAACAAGGACCAACACTGGCCCCTTCCTACGAAAAACAGCTTGTGCCAACAAGCCGCGCGGCTTAACGCCTCGTACGCCTTCGATGCCTTCCGGTCAGACTCTACCCCGGCGGAAAACTCTTCCGAGGAGAAGCCGGGGCGCCGCTCCCAGGAACCGGGCGGCGGTTCGCGACGTCCGACTCCGAGAAGGCAGCCTGCCGTCGCCCGGCCATACAGAACGTCAGGCTGAGCCGCCTCGCCCCCGGCGGCCTGCAGCGGCCAGCCCGGAAGGTGACACACGACGCCGACGCCGGGCTGCACCGGCGCGGCACGGCACCGGGCTGGGCAAACGGGCACCCGGGCGCTGCAGCGGCAGCCGGTGCGGGGGACGAAGAGCGGCACCGCCCCGCGGCGCTGCGGCCCCGCGGCTCCTTCCCCCGAGGCCCCCGAGCCCTACGCCGCGGCCGCTGTTCCCTCCCCGCGGCCCAACCCGCCCCGCCGGCCCGCCTCCGCGCCGCGCCACCCGCCACGCCGAGCGAGGCGGGAGGCCGCCCGCCACTCCGGGGCGGCACCTCGCTGCTGCCGCCGCCGCCCCCAGGGCCCCGCCGCCGGCGGCGGGGGGGGGGGGACGGACACACGACCACGACGACCCCCGCGCGCGGCTCACCGCTGCCGGCGCCGCCCGCGGGACCGGGCCTGGCGCGCGGCACCCCGCGCCTCTTCCGAAGCTCGCGCCACGAGCCGCCGCCAGCCGCTGCGGCACCCCGCCTCCCACGGCACGCCGCCCTGACGTCAACGCCCGGCGACACGCGGGTGGGCGGGCGGCCGCCTCTCCCCGCGGCGCGCCCGTGGGGCCGTGGGGCCGTGGGCGGGGCCGCCGCCGCCACGCCTCCCCTCCCCCGCAGGGGGCGGGGCGCCGGGCGCCGCCTCACGTCGGCGGCTTCCCCGCGAGGGCGGGCCCGCAGCCGGCCCCTCCCCCTTTTCCTCCCCCTCCCCGCCGGGGGAGCCCGCCGCCGGCGGTCCGGGGTTCGCGGCCGCCCAACGGCGGCCCCCGGGGCCCGCCGGCAGGCGCCAGCGGCGCGGGCGGCCGGCCGCGGTGGCGGGAGGGAGTCCCCGGCAGCCGTGGTGCGCCGCTGCCTGCCACCGGAGGCAGGCGACGCCGGCTGGGAGCGGCCGAGGAAGACGAGGGCGCCCGGCGGAGCGTCGCTGCCGGGCGCGGTGGTTGCTCTGAAGGGCTGCGACGACGCGGAGAGGCGCGCAGGGCACCGGCAGCAGCCGTACACAGTTTTACGAGCGGCCGGCGCTGACCGACTCCGCTTCTGCTCGCTCGCAGGCTTTTGGGGGAGGCCGGGGTGCCGGAAAGGCGCCCCCGGCTGAAGCCGCCGGCGGCAGCCCCGCCCCGCCCTTCCCCCGTGACGGCTGCGGGGCCGGGAGGACCCGCCCCTCCCGGGCGCCGGCGGCAGAGCGCCATTGCGCCACACGCCGACGCTGCGGGGCGGGAGCCGAGAAGCCCTTTGTGCCTCAGGGAGGGAGGAAGGGAGCGAGCGAGCGGGCGGGCCGGCGTCGGCGCCCTGCTGCCTGAGCAGCGGAAGCCGCTGGGACTCGCCTTTTAAACCGTTTATTGAGAGTCGAAGGGCAAGGCCTGCGGCCGCTGTTACACGGCAGGTCCCTCCGGGACTGACGGGGGAAGGAGCGGTCCCAGCGGCCGGGACCACAGCAGCCTGGCACTGAACGCTCTGGCCCGCAGAGCATCCTCCGTTGCTCACGCGCGCACACGAGTGCCCCTCTTCCCCGGGGATCGGCTCTCCCGCCTCCAGCTGCCCGCCACGGGCGTCGCTGCCCCTCGCTCACACCTCTCCCTCCGCGTCGCCCCTGGCCGCACAGCCACAAAGCCGCGCCGGAACGGCCGGCGCAACCGACTCCCCTCTTGACGAAGGAAGGCGCACCTAGCTAGGGCGGCGCGCCGCCGTGCCGCACGACACCCGGCGCCGCGAACCTTCCCACGCGCCGGGGCTCTGCCCGCCGACCCCCCGCCCCGGAGGAGCCGTTCTCCCTCAGCTGCTCGGAGCAAAAGCAGATCTGGCGCCCCGTGCCCTGCCGCGCCGCCGAGCCCCGCCACGGCCGGGGCTGCCCCCAGCTCGGTTCGCGTGGGAAGCGCCCGCTGCCCTCGGCAAGATGGCGCCCGGCGGCTCACGTCGGCCGCCCGGCCCGCCGGCCCCGCCCCGCCGTGACGCGCCCCGCGCGCCGTGACGTGCGCCACCGGCGCCGGGCCGCCCGGGCCCGCTGGGGAGCGGTAGCGCCGCGCGGCACGTGCGCGGGGAGCGGGGCCGCGGCCGGGCGGTGGCCGCCATGCCCAAGGCGCGGGCGGGGAAGCGGCCGCGGCAGGAGCGCCGGGAGGGCCGCGCTACCGGTGCGTGGGGGCCGGGCGGAGCGGCGGCGCCCCCGGGAGCGGTGGGGCCGGGGGCCGGCCTGCCCTCGTTCGCGGGGAGGAGGGGGGGGGGGAACGCCGCCGTGCTGGGAGCGGGCCCGGGGCGTGGGGAGAGAAGCCCGTTCCGGCGGGGTGCGCTTGCAGCTGGCGTGACGCCGCTCTCTGCCCTAGGCATCCGCTTCAACACCGGGGCCGGCCAGCACATCCTGAAGAACCCCCTCGTCGTCAACAGCATCATCGAGAAGGTGGCCGGGGCGCGGGAGCGGGGAGCGGGGCGGGGGGCGGCTGCCCGGGGGCTGCCCTGCAGCCGTGGGCCGGGGCGGGCCGGCCCAGAGGTCCCTGGGGAAGCGTGTCCTGAGGCACGGCCCTCTGGCCTGACTCCGGCCGTTCTGCGGCTCTGGGGGGACCTTCCTTCTGTAGTGTGTCCTCCTGGCCTTGCTACTGCTTGCCTTTTTTTTTCCCCCTTTTCCTTTTTTTTTTTTTTTTTTTTTAAGGCGGCCGCATGCCTCTTTTTCAGCCCTCGCAACAAAGATCTCTCGTAGACTAGCTTTAAGACATTCTCGTTCTCATGCGTTCTCGAGCGTTTTCCCCTCGTCCCTTTCTAGACGACGTTCGCGCACGTCTCCTCTGCCGGCTGATTTCGGCTCGTTCCTGAGCGGCACGTGCCTTTCGTTTTAAAATCAAATGGCTGCTTGAAATCGGTTGTAGAAGAATAACCGAAGCGCCGTGTGTTCTTAGGCTGCCCTGCGACGCACCGATGTCATTCTGGAAGTAGGCCCGGGAACCGGGAACATGACGGTAAAATTGTTAGAGAAAGTAAAAAAAGTAAGTGTGAATTTCCCACCCCACCCCCCAAGCTGTAACCACATTGCAGCTTAGGCTGTAACAAACAGAAGGATCTTCATCTGTTTGATACAAATAAGCAGAATTACTCTGTGGATATTTTTTCTTAACATTTGCGTAATTCCAGTGAGGTTTTAGCTGCTCACGTAAATCTTGCATGGTTTTATCAAACTGTGTTGCTGTTAGCCATTTACATGGTAAGGCTCGCATGTTTGGAGGAAGGGAGGAAGGTGCGTAGCCTAATAGGAGATTTTTAAGTATTTAAATACCCTGTAGCAATAGATACAGAGGGTTTTAGCAATTGAAATTTTAATCCCAGTTAGGAGGACTTGTATAAAGTTGCAAATACTTACTTTGTTTTCAGGTTATTGCTTGTGAAATTGACCCTAGGCTTGTTGGGGAACTTCAGAAGAGAGTCCAGGGCACGTAAGTATCAACTGTGGAAATAGCGAGCACTTAAAGTAGTGGAGCTGGCTTTGGCAAAAACTTTGGCAACATGCTTCTCTGAGGATAACCACAGTGTATTTTCCCCCAGGTGTCTGGCAAACAAACTTGAAATCAAGGTTGGAGATGTCTTGAAAACAGAGTTACCATTCTTTGATGCATGTGTGGCTAACTTGCCTTATCAGGTATGGGCTAAACAACATGGCAAAACTTTTTCCTCTTTAAATGATAATTGCCCAGAAATTTTACTAACGCTATTGCTCTTTTCCTCAGATTTCTTCACCTTTTGTTTTCAAGCTGTTGCTTCATAGACCTTTTTTCAGGTATGTGGAAGAACAGACCTCTGTATTACCCGATAGAAAAAAAATAATTTAAAAAATATTCCCAAATCAAATTTTTTTAGTTCTTAAAATACTGGTTTGATGGATCAGAGCCGCACCAAGATTTTTGTGTAATATGAAAACTGCCAGTGCCTGGGAATTAGTTTATGTCAATGTATTAAGCGTGAGCAGAAGATTTAGTCTTGATATCAGTGAGTGTCCAGCTGATGAAAACAGCAGTAGCACCTCTTTACACTAGTATTATAACTGTTATTCCAGGGATAAGCAGGGCATGGTAGCATTTCAAATGCCTTCCTACCTGAGAAAGAAAGGGTGGAAAGGGCAGGATTGAAGCCAAGACACTTCCTGTTGTCTGCTCTAAAAATATAACTGTGCAGGTATTTCTGTGTGTTGTTCAACGTGTCGGCAGTTCTTGATTTCTCTCACTGAAGGGCTAGTGTTAGTGACATTACTGGTCAGCTTTTGGAGTTTGGATTTCAAGGACTCATCGTAGAATTAGTCAATATGATTTGTTACAGTCAGGCACAAAACTCTGAGAGTAGCCTCCGTCTTTCTGATCCTGATCCATTTAGCGGTATAAAGAATCAAAACTCTGTTGTAGCTTTAAGGAGATTTAGATCGTTTCACCAAGTTTTGTGTTTTGGTGTTTTTTAACGCACTCTGAACTAATTAAGGCAGAGTTTGTTTATGACAAACCATTGTTGCTTCTAAGCACTGGGGCAAATCCTGTGTTTTCCAAGTGTGTTAGATGGCTTTTGACGTAAAAGTTGATTACTTGGAATTCATTTCCTCATTTCTGTTATTCTCAGGTGTGCGATACTCATGTTTCAAAGGGAATTTGCACTTCGTTTGGTTGCAAAACCAGGAACTAAACTGTACTGCAGACTCTCCATTAATACACAGTTATTAGCTCGAGTGGACCATCTGATGAAGGTACGTCATTCTGCGTTAGCTAACAGAGCTATCAAAGATACAAGAATGTTTCTAGAAATGTGAGGACTTGCTGCTTATTCATACAGCTGCCTGACTTCCCCTGACTAACAGGTTGGAAAGAACAACTTCAGGCCTCCTCCCAAAGTTGAATCCAGTGTTGTCAGAATAGAACCAAAGAACCCACCACCACCTATCAACTTCCAGGTGAGCATTGTGTACTCTAATAACAATATAACATACTAGTGATAGTACTTAATTTCATTTTTGTCTTTACTTATTACTCAGTTCCGTGTGCTGTTTTCACTACTAAGTACCAGCTATTCATTGGCATTTACGTAATTCCAAAGTACTTATTCCTGTATTGATCAGGCTTGCGTTAGGACGTTACCTGAACGTGCCACCATCAATTTTGGTAGTTTTGTTTACAGTGTTTCTGACAAGACTGAGGTACCACCTCCATTATCAGTTGGAGAGTTGCTAGTAATGATGTCCCTTCCCTATCATCGTGGTTTTTATCTCCCAGAGACCCGTCTGGGCTGATGACTTTGTTGCTTATGATTAAAGGAGTAGCTATGAGAAGTCTTTATGTTCAGATGAGTGTGTATTATCTCAGAAGACAAATGTTACAGGGTAGTCTTCTTAAAGTTCATTTCTAAAAGATCTTCAAGACCATTTCAGCCTTGCCCAAGGTTAGCTGGATTTTCTTCAAGTATCAACCTTGTCAGCACATAAGATCTTGGCCAACAGTGCCTAGCCACGAAAAAGGACAATTCAAAGGGTTTTGTGGGTGAAGTATTTTCTCCTCTATTTGTATTGCTTTGTCCAAGACATGACTGGTTTTGTATTGTTGAGAAAGATTATTTTCCTGAAAGATTTCTCTTTGTGTCAATATTATTGTGAAACTGCCAGTAGTGGCTGTTCTTGTTTGTAGTAGCTGTATGTTGTATGTTCCCTTCTGTAAATTCTGCAATTTTTAATTTCAGGAGTGGGATGGTCTGGTAAGGATAGCCTTTGTTAGGAAAAACAAGACACTCTCTGCAGCATTTAAGTAAGTAACTTAACACAATCTTTTCAAAGTTTGAGAGCCCATCCAGTTAACCATTTCTTTTGTGCAAATGCGTAGCAGTGTTATATGCATGCCAGCACACTCGGGGATAAACCGATGATGGAAGATTTATACCGAGGTCACAAGCTTTTTCTTTTAGAAGAAAACTAGGCAGCTGTTAAAAAAGAACAGCTCTGTGTAGTTGTTACAGTTTTTTACAGTAAAGGTTTACAACCAATTAAGTAAAAAAAAAAAACCAAACAAACAACTAGTTAAAGCTCAGTTTTCATTCTAAACTTGTATTTCTTTCAGGTCAAGTGCTGTAGAGCAGTTGCTGGATCATAATTACCGAATTCATTGTTCCTTACATAATACAGTACGTTCTTTTTTAATATATTAAATACTATTTTTGTCTACTGTGACCTACATACTGACTTTTGTAAGAGTGAAAAATTAACATTGAAAAGTTTAACATGTTAAGGGTTTTTCCAAGAGAGTTGGAGGGAGGGAGGAACTTATGTCTTCTCTTAGAGAAATATCTATAAAGGTCACTAAATTACAGTGAAAAAGCTGAAAGCTGAGTATGCTATTAACATATTGGCTGTACATGTCTCAAGGACTTTTACTGATCTAGTAAGAATCTAGTAAGAAAACTCTTTGTGCCTGCTTAGCAATACTGTTGTGATTCATTTATAGCGAATGAGCTGAGGTATAAAAATCCAGATACAAGAACAGAAGAATACAATAATCCATACAAGAAAAAATGCAACTTATTTCTATCACTTGGAACAAGAACTATCCTAAAAGCAGGAAAATAATAGATGATTTCAATGAACGTTTTTCTATGCTATGAATAGAAAATGAATTTGTATCTTATTTTCCATTGACAGGAAATACCTGAAAACTTCAAAATTGCAGAGAAAATACAGACAGTCCTAAAAAATACAGGTTACTCTGAAAAACGAGCCCGTTCAATGGATATAGATGATTTCATTAGGTATTTTTTTTTTCCTCTTTAAGCTTCTTCAAATTCTATCTGCATCTGTACCTGTGTAGCACAGATTAGTATTGGGTTACACAGGAATAGTACTAACTCGCGTTTTCCTCTCAATACCAGACACTCCTTGCTTCCAGTCCTGAACATGAACAAACACTTAACCCCTATATATGTTTTAACTGCTGCTTACAGTATTGAGAAGCAACTAGCTAAAGATCCCTATTTCTGGTATTTGTGTTCTAGACCCTCCTATGTCTCCTCTAAAAATGGCTTTAATAGTGGAATTGGTTATTATAATTTCCCTGGAGACTTACATAGCCCTTCTCTGTCTTGAGGATTAGGACATAGTCTATAGCGTAATTTGCAAATTTGAGTAATTAACTAACTGCTACATTTTGCTCTTACTTCTGGTCAGTTAATTTAAGTGGCAACATGAATCCTCTTGTAATTTAAGATAAAAAGTCCTAGTTGTTTCTCAGTGTGATAGTTAATACAGCTACTGCTCTTTTAAGGAAATGTAATAAACCTGGTAGCATGCAATATAACTAACAGCACTGAAAATATACCTGCATCTCTAAAATGGCAAATTTGCTAATAACTTCTAGTTTAAGATTTGTAACAATTCTTTATGGCAGTTGAACAGTGATGGCAGCTTTCATGCTATTTTCCTATGTCCTTTGCCAGCCAGCAAGTCTTCAAAATACCTTAAGCTGAAGTAGAAATTGTAACATAAATATTTTGCTCTTTCAGACTGCTGCATGGCTTCAATTCAGAAGGCATCCATTTCTCATAGATTCTACTAGAAGAATAAAAGATGTTCTGTATTTTGTCACAGAAGTCTTACCTAAGCCAGAGTGACTGCACCAGGACAAGCTCTTCTCACAAAAGCCATGAACAGAATAGAGTGCACACACTGTGGTTCTTATTAAAGCCTTACGTGCAGTTTTATCACAGGTAGTAGGCAAGAAGCTGCTGCTCTGTATTGTAAAAGCGATAAATTCTTTCATGACTGAAGCGAAGTGGTGGACTCCCATGTGACAGTGTATTTTTAACTACATCAGATAACAAGGATCGATGCTGCCGTAATTGAAATCTGCATTCTCTGATCATGGACTTCATCTCAGTATATTCTTGCACAGTCCTCAACAGTACAACCCGTAAGCCTGGTCTGGGCAACAAAACCAGAGTTGCGGTCATTCCATTTGTTCGGGATTTTTTTGTTTGTTTTAAAGTGTATTTAAACACTTTGTTTTGATTTGGAATGCCTGTCTCTTCCATTCGTTCTCTGGTAGCTACCCACATTCCAGGTCTGTTAGTACTCTTGGAGAAATCCCAGTAACTGTTTCTCAGAAACGAGCATTTATCTTGTGGGCTTGGTATCATTTACAATAATATTATTGAGGTACCTGAAACTACCAGTGTCATCTCCTTTACCCCCTCCTTACTGCCATCAAACTGCTGTAGGAACCAGCAGAAAACTACCAAAGGACCAGTGCTCATATGCACAGACAGAAGGCGGGTTTTGTCAAGTGTAAATTCAAGCAGCTATTTTTATAAGAAAACTTAATTCAGCCTTCAAGGCAAGCAGGAGTTTTAGCATAGATCAAAGCTTTCAGTGAGTCTTCGAGCAATGCATGCCTGTGTCCTGACAGAAAGACTTACTGAAGTGTCTTAATATAGTTTGGATTATATATACTTGTTATTAAGGACAAGGCAAAGTTTTCCCAAGGAGGTCTGCATTAAGTGCATAGCAGCTGTCAAAAGAAAAATCCACTTTGGTCTGCCTTATGATTCAGGAAAACAGTAACTATTAACTCTGTAGCATCATGCAAGGGTGAAGGCGTGACTGTGTATTAACTATCGTACGTCACTTTTTCATGTATAGCGTATAAGACCATAGTAAGTGGAGAAGAGGCAAATTAGCAAAAACTAAGATGTAACTTCATTTTATACACGTGCAATGTCAGTTCTTTAAAAGTCATTGACTTGGAAGCATGTACAGAAATATGCACTTGAATGTGCAGGCATCCTGAGAAGTTGTCTTGGAAAACTGAATTGATCATTTATTTTGTAATTCAATGATTCTAATGCCACTTCACTTCATACAGAACCAATTTATGAGTGAGGTAGGTACCCACAGCAATATGCTCAGAAGGGGCAACTGCTGGAGATTTGTGTCACGCTTCCTAAATGCTTTCGTTTTACAGGACGGGAATTGAGATAAGCTTGTCTGAGTCGTGTTCAAGTAATACCAGTCCATGACAGCAATAGGCTACAGGAATTCAAGTGCTGTAACCAGCCGTATCAGTTTATCTTGATTCTGACTACTTCAGCATCAGTGTATGTCTGACCTTTACAGCAGGCTCTGTTACAAAGACTCTGAACAGTCCCCCCACAGTAGACACAATTTGAGCTTGCATCTGCTACCTGAGAGGACACATGTCACTTACAAGGCTTAGTAAAAAGCTGCTGAAATCGTAACTGCCTCTGCCCTTCTATCTTCTTTGGTACCCACTGTAAACCACAGCCTGCTTGTGGCTCTAGGCTTGCATGGAAGAATAGTAGGAAGGCCACTGTTTTCTCATGTAGGATGTCTCAATCTTCAGAGGCTTTTTAGAAAGCAAGATTTCTCTAGAGCAGCTTCAAAGAAGCCCTCTAGTATGACATGATAACTCGTACTGTCACCTGCTAACAAAAGCTGCTGCCTTCTATTTCATTGGTTTTTGCTTTTAACTGTGATGGATGACGTTCGTAACAAATGCTGAGAAAGATGTGTGATGTTTCTTTTAAGACATGCTGCAAAACTAAAGTCAGGACAGTGCTCTGGGGAACTTCATCATGTGTGACAAATTTGTACAGAAGAGTTAGTTCCAGAGGTAAATACTCATTCTGAAATCAGGCCTTTTCAAAAGTGTAACTCTGAGGTGCTTACAAAGTGAAACCCTGCCCAAAGCACAACATAACTTTCACAGAAGTAAATTCTCATCTGTAATTCATTTAATAGCTTAATTTATTAAACACATTATGCAAAATCTACATTGTTGTTTCAGTTTTCATGTTTACACACAGGAGGTTTTTTTTTTTGTTTTTTTTGTTTGTTTTTTTTAATTATTTTTAACCATGATGCAACAAGAGCTTCCTGTGGCCTACTTTTCTATGAGAGATAGATACAAACATTAAACACTACAAGAATTCCTGGCTCATTTAACTCTCTTTTCATTTCCTTCCCTTTATTCCAGGCCTGGCACAAACAACCAGGCTTGTATCCCCAAAGTAATTTTTAAGCAGCTCCAAGGCAGAGTCTGCTGGAATCAGGGAGAAATCCTAGAGAGGTCTACAATTCTTCATTTGACAAGAAGTTCTTACATGAAAGGTCAATCTTTTTTGGATACTGACTTGCAAAAATAAACTTGAGTGCCACCATCTAAAAAGTGCTGATACACATGGCGCCATTTGTGAGAATTCAGGTACTTGTGGGATTTTTGTTAGCGCTAGGTAGAGGTATTGTGCAAAATCCTCAAATGATGCAGTTTCACCGCACTTTTCAGCTGCTGGCACTGTACAAAGGGAAAAATAGGTATTAGCTACTTTTTTTTAAAGCAACAGAGCTACTCAAACTACCTGCAAACTACGGTTAATGTACATGTAAGTTTGTCATGCATCAAAAGCCAAATTTTAACAGTATGTGAAAGGCCAATATGTATGTATTTAGCTGGATCCCTGAACTTCCACAGTTATCCTATCCATACACAAAGTCAGAATGTACCTTTACTCTGACAGCATTATCACACCATACCACATACTGTGTATCTGCATTAGCCTAAGATACAACTCTCCTCAGTACTTGAACATTACTCTTTATTATACATCAACTAATTTATATTTTTGTGGTTTTTTTTGCTCTGTGTTTTTTTTATTACAGAGAAAAATGCTAGAATTAATATACCCATTCTTTATGGAATTCAGATAAATCTAGATTCCAGATTTTTACACGGAAGATGGAATGTCCAGCTGTTTGTCCACTCTAACAGCTCTTGCAGTTCCTGTTCAAATGATATGGCACATCCTGTGAAATGGAACTAGCCACCAAATAAAAAAAAGTCTCAAAGCACATTAAAAATGTACACACG
This sequence comes from Aquila chrysaetos chrysaetos, assembly GCF_900496995.4. Taxonomy (NCBI): domain Eukaryota; kingdom Metazoa; phylum Chordata; class Aves; order Accipitriformes; family Accipitridae; genus Aquila; species Aquila chrysaetos. The sequence goes on from NC_044030.1 coordinate 65,307,729, forward strand.
CTAAAGGTAATTCATACTGACAAATAAGGAATGTTGTTTATTAAGGCTGTGCTTCAGAAAGTATGTTTAGGGTTAAGTAGCCTTCATCAAGGCACAGAATGGGAAGAGGTAAGCACAGCTGTCTGTAGAAGTTACGTACAACCACTAGTGCGGTGTGCATGCACACAAGCACAATTTAAAACTGCACAGCTGGTCTTTGTAACAAAACGGAACATAGTCAAAAGGAAATACTGTGACTTTTTAATGGCCACAGCTTTACTTCATTATGTAAAACATGGCAAATATTTCCAAATGTAAAATTCACCATTTGAATAAATGAAATATTTTAAACAAAGTGCTTCACAGATCTGAACCCTGCATGGTTGTGCTGTCTGGTCTAGAAGCATTTTGTAGACATCATAGGAGCATTTCACACAAAACTGAAAATGTCATTCAGGTGAATAAGAAACAGGACATTTCCACAGACATTTCTAACGTTTTTACACTTTCAAGTAGTTGAGTTCTAACGGCCACTGGGTTTTCTAACAAATGTGTGCTACAGCAGTAGGGGTTCGTGGACTCCTTTAACAGCAAAGGCCCATTTCAAAGGGCACGTGGTCTTTTCGGGTTGATCTGCTTACTGGCTTGTTCTTCCTCTTGTAGAGCTGCCCGGAAAGATTTCACTTTATCTTTAATGAAAAAGAGAGAATGAGTACTGATGTGCCTGTGCTCAACACAGATCTTGAAACTAAGCCCTGATACTCCATATCCTAATGCACAACAAAGAACATTCCTCCACAAAAACAGCTGATGCTACAAGCTACAAGAGGACTGAGATAAGCTTAAATTCAATACTTGCCATACAAACAAGTTGCTTAGCAACTTAGTCCCTTCCTAGATGCTACCCCTGTCTCTACGCAGGATAGGATTGGAAACTGCACAATTGCATTCCCAGTATGTAACCTCTTCACACTTAAATTCTGCTTCTAACTTTCAGAGTATAGGCAGATACACACCACATACATCTTTTTCCCTCCCAGCACCTCCCAAACCATCCTTAGAGGCATACAAAATTGTATTTACCATATAACAAGTCACTTCTGTACATTCTAAAACTCGGCAAGAGTAAATTCTCCTCCCCCCTGTTTATCTATGAATGTGAAAAGCGTTTGTGATTAAATTTTGGAAATTGTTCACAGTAAATAGATAAATGCATCATTCATTTGTTTCATCATAACTGTAACAAGAATGGGAGAAATCTGAGAAAGGAAGTGTAGCATCCTTTCATATTTCTATTCCTGTACCACTCCATTCCCCAGTAATATGCCCGACAATGGGAAGAAGGAAACCAAACCAACAACATAAATATGTCAGTCCCAGAGTGACAGGAATAAAAGCTGAAATAATCAGTAACTGTTATGTGCCATGAGCAGAACACAGAGAGAAAGAATTACTGGGAGAAAGAATTCTTGACTTAATAGTCCTTCCTTCCTGTAAAGCTATACATGTATCATGCTGCCTGTAAAGATGCAAAGATCTCTTAGCTAGCCTTTACCTCTGGTACCTTGTTTCAAAAGCAGTGTCTCAATAAGTTTTCGAAGAACAGGGAGTCACCTAAACTATGTTTTTTCACTGCTGGTGTCTCAAATTGTCTTCTGAAGAGGAAGCCATCACCCATAAGAAGTAAAGCAATGTACCTCCCATTCTTTGCTAAAGTATACTGGTGCCAATGCATGCTTCCAAGGCAAGAAGGCCACATCTGATTTGCTTGATTTGCTTCTAACTTACAGCAGATACTCAGACTGAGTAAAAAGTAAGATTTTTCTAACACAGACAAACCCCCCACCCCTCAGTCCCCAACCTCACCCTTGAATTTTTACCAGTATAGCATCTTTCCTGGAGTCCAAATAGTTACAGAAACTAAAATGAAAAATTCATCTCCGTGAGGTACCAACCTGACAAGCTGATTTTAGGAGACAAGTGGAAGAATCAATTTTGGGCACTAAGAATTATCTGCAGTTTGTTTTTCAACAAAGAGAGGCTGACAAAATTCAGACAGAAAGGCTGCTGAAGAAAAAGTAAGTTAACAACCAAGCTACTTGGAGCTCGACGCCACTCTTAAGCACAGTCTTAAAAACAACAAGCAGGCTCCCTGCTACACTACAGAATGCAACAAAGCAGGAACTGGGAGTTCCTACTACTTTTTCCTCATTGCATTACCTTCGTTTTTTTGTACAGTTTGTTTGGATTTTCTTTTTCCTTCCTTTATTGTTTTGGAACAAAGGAAAAGAAAAGGAAAGTTGCAGGATCGACATTTATCCTTCCTGGAGGTAAAGCAGAGATTTTTCCTTTAAACTAGGACGAACTGAGCACAGATGTGAACTTGTTCTTAGGCAGCAGAATAAATGTTCCTTCCACAGGACCTTGCAGGGCATCATAAAGGACAAAAAGACTAAAACATAACCACACTCTTTTTTTCTCCTCATTATTACTGCAAGCGTCCATGAAAACACACTGCTAATAATGCACACAAAAGTGATTAAAAGCCATCTACCTCGAAGTTCAGTCAGAACATCAATTTTGTGGTCTAGAATTGCTTCAAGTTGGGTAGCGTAAGCATCCACATCATAGTCCACTTCTTCTGTCATATCGAGAAGAGCTTTTTCATCCTCCAGCCATCTAATAGATTCCTAGATGAAAGTTAAATAAACCTAACTAAATACATTACGAAAGTTTCAAGACAGGTTTTCAGACAAAGAGGTGAATTAGACCTTTTCTCAAGATGACTGCACTTTTACTGTCTAGTCACCTCAATATAACAGATTTCAATCCTAAAACAAAACCTTATTCCTAATTCAGCAAAACTGTATGTTTTCTACATTGTTTCTCAATTCCAGTTGTCACACCAGCAACAGGTAAACCCCAGCTACCCCAGTTCTCTTCAAATTCAGAACATTAGGTGGTTGTAAAGCTAAGAAACTCAGAGAACAGAACTTTGTCACAGTTACGTCCCCTTAGGCAGGTATCAAACTTTGAAGTCAGGCTTCAATTTTAAGGATGGGCAGGTTGCCACTCACTATAATCGTAGTGTCATTACTACAGTCAAGGAGCCAAGATAATTCCGTCCATAATCAAAACCAGTTTTGAGAGAAGCTGTATAAAAGAAGAGCTATTTTAAGCTCACTATTGCATGAGTTAACTCCCCAGATAAATAAGAGTACAGTGAAGATTGGTTAGAGCAGTTCTTCAGCATCTTTGCACTCCGAATATTACAAAAACAGAGGGAAAAAAAAAGTCGTTGCAGCAAAGAAGAGTGCATCCAGGAGCTTAAAGCTTACAGAACTATGCAAAGCTGTGATCAGGAGAACTGATCCCATTGGAAATGCTTTGATTAAAAAAAGAAAGCAGCTGACAGTTCTAGGCATGCTGGGCCTGAAATACTAAAATTAAGCCTTACCCTCTGTGCTCAGTAGCCCAAGTAATATTGAAAGCATAGCGCAAACCCCATGTATGTTTTTTGGCTTGCAAGACAGATGGAGCTCACATTGGGACAGGATTCATCTCATAGAAGGTAAACTCATACATCCATGAGAGAAAGGAAGACCAACAGCTCTAGAGCACGATTCATTCCATTGATCTATTTTAGACATTTTTGTAAGGAAAGGATGTTTTGTATCAGTAGCTTCCAGGAGAAAGCTGGCAGAAGACAACTTCTGCCTAGTACAGCTGGTAGATTTTGTATTGCTGCAGCCCACCTCCACCCACGGCATAAACTAACAAGCCGTGCTGCAAACAAAAGGAGATGAGGCTTGGACACATTTCCTTCAAGTGACTGCTGGGAGGAGCAGTAATCTCCAGCAGAAGGCCAGATGGACACACAGAAGCAGAATCTTAAACTAATGGAGCTTGTCTCTCCAGAAGTTGCAAGCATTAGGACACAGCTACGGCATATGGCATATGACTTTCACACTTCTGCATGTTTTCCTTCAGGGCTAATGTTTCATAATAACTAAATCTCTACATCTGTTGTAAAATGTGTTATTTAGCATCCTACTGTATTATGAACACACATCAGTGTTCCACTAAGTTAGATACCTAAATTGAGGAGATGTGTGTATTCCCCACAGGTTTAATGCTCTGCTGTTCTCTTGCAGCAGATGTGTCAAACGGACAGCCTGCCTAAAGACTCTATGCTCATGAACAACAAGCAACTCACATTTCCTTCTGAAAACTAGTAACTCATACTTATTACTACAATTTATTTTCTGAATGCAAAAGGCTCCGTGGCGGTGACCAGCATTACACTGCACGGGCAGTATTCCTTCCAAAGATCCTGACTAAGTGAAAACCTTTATGTATCTGCAAAAAGGAAGCAAACAGGCAGTTAGAAATATACGTGTCTATTCTGGATCTCAGTATCTCAGAGGGAGATGTTACAAAAGGATACTCAGATGAGATACTTGGAGGGAGTATTGCAGTGTCTTACAGGGAAATGACGAAACAGAAATGGTGCTGTTAGAGACATTGCTATTAATTGCCAGCTCTGGCATAGGAATATTGACAGTGAAATTGAAAATTTCAAGGCCAATCTGAATAAACTCCCTGCAAGTAGAAAAAAACCACAGTCACTAGTGCTGGAAAAGGACTACAAGAGAAAATATAGTGAATAGTAAAAATAATAAAAAGAAAACAGCAACTCTTCTTAGGATAAACAGTCTATTTAGGAATGTTTGTTGAGAAGAAAAGGAAAATTTTACTAAATTTATGGGAGGATACAAAAACATGCTTCTCTTTCATCATGGGGACAAAGATTAGTGGTTATAGGATCTGCCCCTATTTGTTTGCTACAATGGGGTCAGCATAATAAAACAATTTAGAAATCTCTGACAGCAGCAGAATGACCAGATGATATCCTACATCTTCAGGAGTATGCACTTTCATTGGGCAAACCTGAATTCCTGGATTAGGATAAAACAAAGCAGAGCTCCATCTTTTACCTGGAAGACAGCCCTGTGGTCTTCTACTACTTGCTCCTCCATTTCTACGATTTGTGACACAGCTTCATGGAAAGTAAACAACTGTGGAGAAACTTCTTCTTCCTAAAAACAATAGTTAAGCTTGTTAATCTGCGAAGAACTGTGGCTACAGGATACCCATCTTACCACAGAACACGAAAAGAAATATGCAGAAAGGCACAACCTGTCTATAGGAAAATAACGGAAGACTGGCGAGGAGGATTGTAAACCCCACCAAGTCACTTGCAGCTGGGCTGTTGAAAAACATATATCATACTAATTGTTGTTTAGTCTTGTCTGCTTGACAGGTAGAACACCTCTGTTTAGATAACATAGGCCTGTGATAGACTTAGAGGCACCCTATCGAATATTCTTGAGACTCCTGCCCTGCTGTGGGAAAGATCAAAGCACAGTGGTCGACTCTGCCTGCACGAACCCTTGAAAAACAGGCAGAAATAGCAGGTTCAGAGATCCCATAGCAAGGACCGAGCTCCACAGTGCCTGCGTGCCCACTTGTGCGCCTCTGCCCGGGTGCTTCTTCAGGGATCCCCTGGCTTGCGAGATAATGAAAATAAATTTACTCTTTGCATTTCTTCTGTGGTTTTGTGGTTGTTCTTGTCTCCTTCGTGTGTTGGCTCCCACACTGTCAAAAATAGAATTTAATACTTCTAACAAGAAAATCTCCAGAAATGAGCGGAGAGGGCAATAAATTCAAAATGTTCACAGAGTTAAATTTAATTCATATTCACTAAGAATTTCCAGCCACTAATTCTAGTGAATACCAGAAAACAGAATACTCCACATTAAAAAAGCAAGTTAAAATAGTGGGAAGAGGAAGTCACAAGGGAAGAATGCTTATTTCTAGTAGGTTTTAATGCCTACAGAAAACTCTGGTTTTCTGTCAGGACTTTTCGTTATGCATATCCCAACAGACAGACAACAATTTTCAAATAAAGAGAACAGCAATTACATTCAAAACATTTCAGGAAATGAAAATTAAATTAATGCTTTGGAAAAAAAGTGTTATAAATGTAAAGTGAGAAATCTAAAATGTACCTAGTGATTAATACATTAGAAGAATGCACAACCTGGATTTACAAACTAGGGCAAATGGGGCTTCTTTAGAAATGAATAGTTAACAATCAAAGGGGAAAGCGCTACTTAGGTTGTAATTAATGCTTTAGCAAGGCAGCATAGTTCCTTATATGATGCCTTGAAATCTTTTTAAAAACATATTGTAAAGCTTAATTTATGATTAAGCATGAACAATGAAAAATTATGATACGAAAGGATACCTGGCTGGAAGGACTGTCTAGTGGGAAGCTCTAGGAATCACTAGCATGTTCTTATAAAATAGAGTCCTGGATGAAGAGCAAGTTACTAAAATGAGAAATACAGCAGACACCACAAAGAGCTGTCTGAGAAGGCAGAGAATCTTGCGAAAAATAAGTTAGGATAGTAAGGATTTCTCTTTTCTTTCATCAGCATTTTCACAAATTGAGTTTTAATCCCTGTTGAACATGTAAGGAACCAGGACTAGAGCTGATAATCAGCAATGAGGTGAAAATGTGCTTTGGAAGATGCCTCTGAGCTCCCCACTCCTGGAGCCCAGGGAGACATGCTGGGGACATGACGTGGCTCTCTCCCAAACAGTGCACTGGGGTTTCACCCCACGAAAATAAGGATGTCGGGAAGAGGAATGATCCATAGCCAGATTTCTAAATTCAGAGAAAGACAAACTCACTTGAAATGGGTATTGCATGCCGGGAAAATAATGCTTAAAACCACAGGAGTGTTAAATAAAACAGATGAATGTCCCAGGATACTTCTAACTGCCTAAAAAAAGATGAAGTTATACTGAAAAAAATGCACACTAAAGAATGCCAGAGCCTAGAGCAGACCCTGCCTGGACACTAAAAGCCCTGATCAGCAAGGAAGATAAAGAAATGTAGAACATTCTCCTCTCACCCTTCAAGAAATGTTTTTGGTTTGGGTTTGGCGTTTTGGTTTTGGTTTTTTTTTGTATGGGAATGAACATAATACCATAAAGTGAAAAGGTCAAAAGGTGAAGAGACATGCTGTGTTTACTTGATCTTGCTAACAGGCTATAATACACATTACTCTGGATTTGTTCTGCCACTGTATTTATCATCATCTCTTTCCGTGTAATGCTGTAAACCACTCACATTTTGCTCACAAAGCAGTTTGAGATCATCCCTCTGAGGAGAGCTCCCCATACCCCACTGTGTGTCCAAATCATCCATCTGATTGGGAGCATGGTGTATAATGGGACGGGTATCTCCTGCGGCATTAGGATCGACTGTCAGCTCCTTCACCCTACGAGCAGAAAATGTTTCATTTGTAAATTAGTAAACTTCCCGTGCAAAAGAGTCACAACCAAAAATAAAGCTCTATGGGTTTATGTGCAATTAATTCATTTAATAAGGTTGATGATGTCAGCTTCACAAATTTAATGTACTTTCAGTGACAAAAAGATGTTAGTCCAACTCGGGGAAAGCATGGACCATTGAATTTCAACTACTTGCAGGTGGATTACAGTCCATCTTCCAGCGAGAGGCATTTTCTGATTGAAATCTTACTACTCATTAACAGTTAAGAGGGCAAAAATCTCCAAACCCTCAATATTAACTCCTTAAACATGAGTAATACTTGAAAGAAAAGTTCATTCAGCACACTAAACCTGACCATCTTTCTTCTTCTGTGCACACAATTGTGCTTTAAAAAAGTTAGTCAATCAGTGCCGCACTAGCTGTTAGAAGCAAATCCACCAAGAATTCTGAAGAAATTAATAATTTGCAACCAAGTATCTCAGAGAATGACTACATCCATTAATTAAAAAAATTTCAAAGGTGAAAATATCTTATTAAAATTTTAGGCTCCTGCAGCATGAAAATAGTTTAAAAGATTGATAATGATTCTGTCAAAAAAAAAAGCCTATTTAAAAGCAAATTTATGAAACAGACACATCAAAGTCTGCAAGTATAACAAGTTTTAGAACATATTCTTCATTTTTTTAAAAGGAAAAACATTTTTTCAAGTAGCACTTATTTACTACAATGCAAACTGTTTTTCATTCCTCTTCAGAATGATGAAAAGTTTTAAAAACATGTATGTATGAAAATTGTTTTATTTTTTGATTGAGATATTCAGATTAGCCTAAGCACAGACTTCTCAGATTTGGTCCACTAAATGTATGAAGGTGACATCACCGTTTTGTTTTAAAATGTATGAAGGAAACTAGCAAGCCTGGATACAGAGTGTGGATGTTTCAGGAGGGTGAACAAAATACTGGGAAGATGATTGCAGATCATGCAGAACCATCACCTGCCAAACAAAATAAAAACAAAATAAAAACAAAATATGTGTGACTCAAGGCAAGGGGACTAATGAAAGGTTGGTCTGTAAAATTACATAGCCAAAAAGAAAACTTAAAAATAAAGATTCCATGTATAGAATGAAGTAGACCTGGTGATTGAAGGAGAAAAGTCGTCATACTCATAGGAAGGAGAGAGATCAGAGCGACTGCCACTACCCTGTGAGAAGGGAATGTCCGAAGGACTAATTCCAAATTCCTTTACTCTGCAGCAGCAAAATACAGCAGCAAATTAAAAGAAAATGTTCTCATAAACACAGTTACAATGACAACTCTTTGTTTAGCATGCTTCTTTAATAGTTTAACGATAAAATTATTTTTGTAGTAAAACGCAAGTGTGCCAACATATTTAAACCTCCTGCAAACAGTTACAGATCACTAACAACACTGAACAAAACCAGTGCTGCTAATTTTCAGGGGGCTATAACAGCAGCGTTTTCTGAAGGGTAATTCCAAATTTCAGTTGGTGCAGTTAATAAAATTTGCTCTACATTCAGTATTCCACTAAATGGCTCCTTTTAAAATATCAAACCATTACAGCTACTAAACTTTAAATTCTATTCTGCCCCATCTTACACTCCGCACACATTGGTGTCCAGCACCTAAAAACTAATTGTTCTGTGAAAAAGCTATATTGCTAGAAAAAACAAAAATACTACACAAAACATATGAAGCAACTTTACAGTGACAGGCATTTACTCCATAACAATGTACAAATTTTAACACCAAGCGGAAGAAACAGTTTCAGCGCAACTATTTAGTATATTAGAAATAGGTGTTTAATTAGTTTTGCAGTGTCTTTTTCTGGAGTCACTTCAGCAACGTGTATTCTATAAGGGGTAAAAGATCCAACAAGCCTCCATGAATGTGTAACTTCATTATGTTACTGTAAGCAGGGGAGTAGATGCCTCCTTCTCAGCAGGAAGGAAATCACACAGACTGGTCCAAGCCAGGCAGATTTGCTACTAGCTCCCTTGATCCAGACGCAGAGACGTTTGGATATCGAGAGGAGTGGGTGGCAAGCCTTCCTAGCAACCCTGTGTGCCTAATGAGTGACTGGCCGGGTGCCCAGCCAAGCAGGAGCAGACAGGGTTCTGCCCTATCCTTCACTGGGGCAAGCAGGCCACTAGGTGGTAGCCTCTTCTAGCAAAAAGAGGGTTTCCGATGGCCCGGAGGCGTGTTTGCCTCCTTCACTTGCAGCAAAGTGTGGCGGGGTCTCTGGGTCGCAGGTCTGACTGCAGGGACACACAGAACCTGATCACCCCATCTCCTCAGACATTAAACGAAGGAGAACTGCAGCAGGGGAAGGCTCCTTTCACACTCACTGAAGAAAGACGAACAGTTTCAGGGAGCAGTACAGGTCTCAGAAGCGCTTCATCAGCCTCTGGAGGTGCTAATTTCTCTACACTGATGACAGAGTCACTGTTGGATTAACTGACTCTTTACTTAGGGGTCTCAGATATTTCCCTGAGGTTGGGAAGTGTAAAATTTCATATGTGTGTATGAAACAGACTGGCAATTCCATGCAATTCTATCCAGGGGATGAAAAAAAACCAAACCACATTGCAAAAAGGTATTTCAGCTAACACACCAGGGAATCACAATGAATACCGACTATCCCTAATGCAAGAAATGGTGCCTCCAGAGCAGGGGCAAGACTAATAGTGGCATCTCCCACATTCCTGGCAATCTACATTATCCATCTCTGGATAATGGCTTAAATGCAGTTCTATTGATTGTATTGTAATGGCTCTAAAAAGTGACAATTTAAATTAAATGTGAGCCTGGATCAGTAATTTGGTTTTAATCTTGTTAAGAAATGCAAGTACGATAAGATTATTCAAGTAGCTAAAATAATTATACATCATGGAACAATGCTATTCCAAATGTCAGTGATCAACAGCCAGTATAGCTATAAGCAATAACATTTTCCATACCTATTTGCATATCTCAGCGTATTTAGAGTGTTTTCACATGATGCCATGCCTGGAGAAATGGTAGCGATCTGGAGAAAACAAGCCACACATTAATAAGTCACTTTGTACAGATGAAAGGGTAGATGAATTCAAATTAACTCTATTTTTTTTTTAATCTCCAGTTTCATTAGAGATCATCTACAAAAACTGTCTACTATTTATAGCTGTCCTTATACAATGACATCTCAAGGAGATAGATGTCAAGTCAAAGCTTCAATTTAATTTTTTTAACCATACCTGGAACGTTAAGAATTCATAGAAATTCAGTGAACTTCCCCCATCTCACTGTCTTGGTAACATAATATGTAAATGCAAAACCCTAACTGAAAAAATAAAGACTCCTCAAAAAGGGAAATACACAACTCGGTAGAAAGTAAGTCTAATATATCCTGCAAACAATTACCAGATTTTTTTATATATATATATCTATCTATCTATATCTGTTTGTAGGCTGTTCTCCATTCAAGCAGACTGTATACTGATTTGAGAGATCTATTTTGGCCACAGTCCGAAACTGTACTTAATAATATTACAGATAAGCATCTGTTTAACTGTTTTCCTAAGTAAAGAATTTTTTTCTTCCCAACTTTAAATGTTTTTTGAAACAATTTAAGGCCAAGAACTTCAGTAAAACTGCAATGACTAACAAAATTCAAAACCTATTTATGCTGACTGTATGTCTCTGGATTTCTTTAGAATGAAACAGAGCCTAGTCATAACTGTCAATGTTATGAAGTTATTTTCAAAATATTTTTCTAAAATTGAAAATAATCAAGTTTCCAAATCATAGTTTAACATTATATACAGAACAGAGTGCTCCACCCCTAAAGATATAACTTTTAAAATTCCAGCAGGAAGTCCATAAACGATAAAAGGAAAAGTCAAATAAAAATGAAGTGTAGAAATTACCAAATAAATTTGACTCCAATATCCCACTTACAGATTAGTATGGCTGAAAGCAAGTGGGAAAGGCCTAGCAGGCATTTTATACCAGCACATTTCAAGAATCTCTTACCAAGTTAAAATCACATCATTTTATATGCATTCCATGTTGAAAAGCACCACATATTTGCAAAATGTCTTACTCTCTAACAGCACATTAGAACACGGGATCAAATCTTTATCTTGTTGAGGAATCCCTTTACAATAAATGTGTCTTCACTGACAAGGAAAACCAGCATCTTAAAAGAGGTCTTACATGTTCAATAAATAATGTTTTCCAATTGAATAATATTTCTATGTTGCAAACTCATTATTTTGACTGCATCATGATTTAACCCCAGCCAGGAACTAACCACCACACAGCTGCTTGCTTACTTCCGCCGCACCCCGCCCCGTGGGATGGAATCCAGGAAAAAAAGTAAGGGTTGAGGCTAAGAACAGTTTAATAGGACAGAAACGAAGAAAATAATAATTATAACAGTACTAAAATGACAATAATTAGAATAAAAGAATTGGAATATCAAAACAAGTGATGCACAATGCAATTGCTCACCACTCACTGACTGATGCACAGTTAGCTCCCAAACAATGACTCGCCCCTCCAGCCAACTCCCCCTGGTTTATATTCTAGGCATGAGGTCACATGGTATGGAATACCCCTTTGGCCAGTTTGGGTCAGGTGCCCTGGCTGTGTCCTGTGCCAACTTCTTGTGCCCCTCCAGCCTTCTTGCTAGCTGGGCATGAGAAGCTGAAAAAGTCTTGACTTTAGACTAAACATTACTTAGCAACAACTGAAAACATCAGTGTGTTATCAACATTCTTCTTACACCAAACTCAAAACCATAGCCTTGTGTTATAGAATCACAGAATCATAGAATCATTTAGGTTGAAAAAGACCTTCAAGATCATTGAGTCCAACCATCAACCATGCCCACTAAACCATGTCCTGAAGTACCCCATCTACTCGCTTTTTGAATACCTCCAGGGATGGTGACTCAACTTCCCTGGGCAGCCTATTCCAATGTCTGACAACCCTATCCGTAAAAAAATTTTTCCTAATATCTAATCTAAATCTCCCTTGCCTCAACTTGAGGCCATTTCCTCTCATCCTATCTCCAGCCACCTGACAGAAGAGACCAGCACCCACCTCACTACAACCCCCCCTCAGGCAGTTGTGGAGAGCAATAAGGTCTCCCCTCAGCCTCCTCTTCTCCAGGCTAAACAACCCCAGCTCCCTCAGCCGCTCCTCATAAGACTTGTGCTCCAGGCCCCTCACCAGCTTTGTTGCCCTTCTCTGGACATGCTCCAGCGTGACCTCAATGTCTTTCCTGTAGTGAAGGGCCCAAAACTGAACACAGTATTTGAGGTGCAGCCTCACCAGTGCTGAACACAGGGTGACGATCACTTCCCTGCTCCTGCTGGCCACACTATTTCTGATACAGGCCAGAATGCCGTTGGCCTTCTTGGCCACCTGGGCACACTGCTGGCTCATATTCAGCTGGCTGTCGACCAGCACCCCCAGGTCTTTCTCTGCTGGGCAACTTTCCAGCCACTCTGCCCCAAGCTGTACCAGCTACTAAGACGACAATTGACTCTATCCCAGCTGAAACCAGGACAGGGTTGGAAGGGACCTTTAAAGGCCACCTAGTCCAACCACCCTGCAATGAGCAGGGTCATCTTCAACTAGATCAGGTATGTCTCAGTGCGAAAGAAAACAAACCTGTCTTGTCATCAGAAAACTGAAGGAGAAAAGAAGATTAATAAAAAAAATGCGATTTTACCACCATTTTCAAATTAGAACCATACCTAACAGCTAAAGGGAAGAACTAGGCTGCCCTAACACCATGGTTTTCATGTTGTGGTCTGCAGACTTCTCTAGCCTCTAGACTAATTAATTCCAAGGAGTCTGTGAAAACTAACCAACACAAAGAAGCCTAGCAATCGGTGTCCACTGCAGAGAGTTTGCATCACCATAAGGAGGTATGTTAAGGATGCACAAATAAAACAACTGGACATCAGTGATTTTATCTGCCCTGTCCACCATCTGACAGAATAAGTCTGTTTTTCAGACTGATGCAAATGCACATGTATACAACACACAACTACTCACCCCATCTATCCCAACTACTTGCCCCTTTAACAGCCTAGAGCGTATTCTGGTGCCTTTGATACCAACTTTAAATTTGTCTTTGTCACTTAAAGATTGTAACTCACCACTGTACTTCCAGTCTACACCACCTTTTCCAAAGTTGTGAGTCAACAAACAATACTCTCATATAATTAAGACATTATTACAAACAAACAAACAAACTTCTCAAGCTAGAAGTGTTTCTAGCTAGGTGCCTAGCTAGAAAACTAGAACAAGCAATAGAAAAGGCCAATAAAAAGTGAGAAGGGAGCAAGTTATCTGAAATGTCTCTGCTGAAAGTCTCACTCCACATATAGTGTCAGTTAGTGGATAAACTTAAGTCCAACACATTGCCACAAGCGACCAATTTTAAACATAAAAGCCTAAATTCCCAGCATCTTTTCTCTTTGTAATTGTTAGAACAAACAGTTAACCAAATCAACTTACCATACAGGTACGGGAGTTTTCTCCTATGAATGAATCTCTTAGCACCTGAGTAAGTTTACTTGCTCTGAAGGGTGTATGAGGTTTATTTCGGCCTAAGGCTCTAATGCACTCCTGAAAGAACAAAGAGGTTTATGCATTTTTCTTTAACATGGGCTGAATAAATATAATACAAATGCAATTCAAAATCAGAAAATGCATGCCTTAGTTATGTTGTTGTCACCTAAAATATCATTAAAATTTACCTTCAAAGCTTGGATTCAAGAAGTGTTAGGCTTTTACCTCTCACTAAGTTCAGCAGAGAGGCAGGAACTTAAAAAGGACTTAGGAGCCTAAAAACTTCCTGAATCTCAGCCAAAATGTTTACATCTATTGTATCCAACAACAATAACAATAACAAAACAAAACAAAACAATCAGTGTTGATGTTAAATGTCCAGACTAGCAATCGTTTCTGGTTATCAGCTCCAAAAGTCTCAATGATCTACAACCTCCGCCAGCAGAAGCAGTGTGGACAGGGGCACATGTTAACTCTATCAATTAAAAGCAGTAGCTTTGATTCTGGCTCTACCACTGACTGTCTTTACAGCTCAGAAGAAAACAAACTTTCTGAAAGCTTCCACAGGTCACAAACGTATTAAGCATAGCTCTCTATTGATGTACTCAATATTTGAATATGCTTGCAAACATAAGTCATCCCGTTTTAAAACATTCTTCATCCTGAAAAAAAAGGGATAAGGTCTCCTCTTTCACTCACAAGGGTATGGGGCTAAACTAATATTTGCAATTGGTTGGAGAGTTCCAGTGAGAAATACTGTACAGATGTAAATAATATTAAATTACTATAGAAGTTACAGCAGCAACAAGGTACAACAGTGCAAACCAAGACTGCACTAATCTAAACATCACTCTGGCCCAATCAGACCTCTAAACATCAGCTAATAAATTACTTCTTACGCAAAGAAAGTTTAAATTTAAATTTCTGTGGTGGTGTTGTCATCATCATATTTTGATCATTAATTCCAGTTTCTGTCTTTGCCCTAATACTTTGTGTACAGGCATCTCTTCAGACGCATGGCTGTCTTGGTACACTTTTAACACATCTACACACAGAACTTCTTCAAACAATCATACTTCAAAAGCTTTTCAGATTACAGCTTTGCTTTTAGCAGCACTAACAGATGGAATGGCTTTTGTGTTACATGAATAGTTCTACAGTAGTTCAGCTAATCCTCTGGCTGCAGCCATATCCTTGTGGCCTTTTGAAATTTCCTAGAAACAGCTTCTTCCAAAAGCCAGGCTAGAAACTGTGAGATGATAATCCAAGATAGCAACTGTGAAAGAGCATAAAACAGAACTAAAAATGGGCTCAGAATAAAACTTCCATGATACAGAACAGAAAAAACACAAGGGCAAGTTGGTTTTAACTAAAGTGATTATTTAAAAAAACTCAACAGCTGAATTTTATAGAATGGACATAGCTCAGATAAACAGAAAAACTGAAGTTTGTTGAATATGAGCTTCACATGCAAATGCTAAAAAGGACTCAATATTTATAGGTGAGCAAGGCAGGCAGTGCATTCCCTGAATTTTTTGAATTTGTACATTAATACTATATACTTACATAAGGAGAAGAGCAGATTAGACAGGAAGAGGGGCAACAGATTTTCAACAAGTGACATTAAAAACAGTAACAGAAGTATATGTGGAATTACTGCTATGGCATCCAGCAAGTTTAATTAAGGTATTTTAATTTACTATAATGATTTTTAGTTTGCTTACTCCTGAAAAATTAGAATTGGATTATCTCCTTATTAGTAAAAGGATTATAGGAGGACCCTGCCAACTTCTAAATTAAAGGAGTTTTTAACTTCTTTTGCTTTTCATCACAGCTCAGAAAACCAGGTAACAAAATGACAACACTACTTCCATGTAGAGACATTACAGAAATAACTTCCTGTACCAAGAACATGAAGAGGTTAAGACAGGACTGATACCCAGATGCAAGTAGCAAATCTTGGATTAGCACCAAAGACCACTCGTCAGAACATATTAGTTTAATTCAAACTTGACAATAACTTCAAGAGTCTTGAATACAAATGGAAAAAGCTGTGTAATGTTTTGGGGGATAGATGAAAAATGGAAAACTAACATAGCATTAAGAAACTTAAATCTTCTTGTACTGCTGTTTAGACCTCTGCAAGACCTCCACTTATTTTTATTGCCCCTTCCCCATATAATTTAGATCACAACCACTAGTACAACAGCAGCAGAACCTTTCACTATAATTAAAAAGACAAGTTGTATGAAAATGAACTAAGTATGTTTTATAGGTACTGCACTGAAGGCATTAGCCAGTACAAAATCAAAAAGTAAACTGAAAAAAAAAACCCAAAACCAAACCAGCTTTATTCAATTACATTTGGAAACAAGTGATAACATCAACACAATGGTGCCTGCATTATTTACTTTGATGCTAAATCAAAACAGGCCAGTTTTGGAACTGCTGCTTCCAATTTTTCAACATGCCATACAATTTTGTAATGACACATTGTATGTTACAGTTTCGTGGTGTTTTGTGAGATCTGCGTAGAGTCAGATACAAGTCTTCTCCCAAGTTTAGACTGGGGATAAAAAAGTAAGCAGAGTGATTTTGGAGTTCAGACTCTTTATATAAAACCACAGTTTTATATAAACTGGTTCTGAGAATAGTAAACCTAAGCAAAATGAACCAATAACAGAGATAAGTTGAAACACTCAAAACTACTGTTTCCCCAGCTGAGACAAAAATTTACTTTCCCTATTTAAACTGAACCTCTTTCAAGCATTATAAAACAAACAAACAAAAGGCATATGAATATTTAAATAATATTTCTTAGCTCTCTTGATGTGTCCTGGATTAATGTATGATAATCTGTAAAGTGACTGTATCAGACAATTTGCTATGAAGAAGACTAGTCATAAATAGATTCCAGCTTTCAAGGGTTATTTTAATCTATTTGTTAGTTCTTTCTGGATATGTTGCTGTTGTGTTGCTTTAGTGAATTAATTAACAGCACTAAATAAATATGTTGTAAAGGTAACTTTGTTTTTGTTTCATAAACAAACAAACAAACAAACAAATAAATAAATTCTGAGATCAGTAATACTATTTCCAGTTAGTATTTCAGACCTTGAGTACCAAAGTCAGTCATCTGTCCTCCCACTTTAGATATATATCAGAAAAGTCTTCAAATTCAACCACTGGGAACTTTTTGTTGAGGGGTTTTTGGTTTTTTTTTTTTAAACTACATGCAAGTTGATAGCACAATGTTTCTGCAATGTTTCTACTTGGTAATTACCAAGTGTTTCTTCAGGCATTTAGAGGACAAATCAATACATTATTTTACCTGTCACATCAGTAGACAATGTAGACAAGCAAAGCCTGAAAAAACACTCGTTTTAATAGTCATTGCTATCATATGTAGAAGGCTTCCACCTACTCAAAGGCAATGGAAACATTTCAGTTACCTTGAGTGCTAAAAGGCTCTTGTTTATTTCCGCACCTTCCAGTCGCGTCTGCCTATCTGCACTGGAAGTATCTGCTCCTCTTTCATTGCCAGCCAGATCAATCAGAGAAAATTTACCATGCAATTTCCCTTTCCTTCTGAGAATAATCTGAAACACTGCATGGCTTCGAGATGAGTGTGCATTTGCAGATGTCTGGCCAGATGTCCTTTAAACAAAAGGAGAGAAGGGAAGGACATATGAACAGGCAAAGGACCATACATGTTAAACACACTAACCTCAAAACGTTAGTTTTTTCAAAGCAGAGTGCTGTATTTTCTTACATGTATTGACAGCATGTCTAACGTTCCTGTGGACACCAGAGATACAACCTTAATAACTGGATGTACACAGTATAATTATACCTCTTTTTCCACCTCTTCAAACAGAAATGGAAGATTAGTAACATTTTACCTCCCTTTTAAAAGCAAGAAAAATCAGATCTTCAGAGATTTCAGATTATCAGAGAGCTTACATGTAAAATGCTGATGGCATTTTTATCTGACCAGGCAGCAGTCTAAGCACAGGGCTAATTTTAAAAACAATGAAGCTGGATTCTTAAAAAAAATAAAAATTTTATGCTTAACCTCTGTCACTATGTATCGAGGCCTTTTAGAGCTGAAGAATCTGGCAGTATTCCAGATTATAAATCATGTGAATTTAAGTCAGTAAACTGGTTACATAATGCATGCAGTTCACATCCTGTAGAAAAATCAGTTATTTCTCTCTAGGAGACAAACTCTCAATAACTTTATTTAAAAGGTAGGCAGACTCCTTACTTGCAGCCAACATTATCAAAAACCCACTGCATATTAAAAAGCTATCACTATGAAGACACCCCCAAAAAATCTTGTTCTGATTCTTTAATGTACAATGAAAAACTGGTGTAAGCTATGGGAGATACCTGCAGCTGTTGCCTATTTCAATAAGCTTAAGAACATCTTCAACACATTTGACTTCCCGTTCCTGTAATCCCACCACCTGGACTTGCTGTTTACCATCTTCTAACACTCTTAATTTTGTCTTCCTGTTCAACAAGTCAAAAACCTTAGGGAGAAGGGAAAAAACAGAACAGTTAAAGAGGAGCTTTAAAAGACACTTTTGTTTCAAATCCTGTATAAAAATATGCAAATCATTCCATGGAAAAACATGATTGGAAGGGAAGTGTAAAGAATTATTTGAAATAAAGCTTTTAGTACAAAGAGGAAAACAATCTTGTATGTGACAAGCTCAAATTCTTGTTTGTGAAAAAGAAATTGCCCCTTCCTCAGAGAAAGATCAGGTACTTACCTTACCACTGTAGATCTCAAAAAATGTTGCATATACTTGAAGTTCTAACTTCTTATAGTTTGGTTTCTTTAGCATTAAAAAGACATCTCGAGCTGTGAATACATTTCCACAATAAAAAGAGATCTTATTATGTATTTTCATTTAGTGAAGACTCACTAATGCATAACAGTCTATTTTACAGCATCTCTCAAATTTTGCAAGTGTAATAGAAAGGGTCAGTCAACCAAGTCTGAATCATTGCAGTTTAAACTGCCACATTACAATGGAAGATGCAGAAGACCCCAAAATTATAAACTTAATTAATCATCCATTATATTTATTACATTTTTTAAGTAATCTATATATACATTTACTTTACTCTGTAAAGACTACACACCTAGGAACTACTTTGATGTTACCAAAGCTCCACTGTAATGCAAAATATGTAGACCACTACATTTGTATGACAGGGAGTAGAAAATTTATTGATCTCAACTAATCTGTAAAAAGCCAAAAGACCAATAAAATCTCACCTGCAAGTGCATATATTCCTTTAGAACAATCTTGGTTCTTTCCTGAAAAGTCACCACCCATAGTCTAAATTTAAATTAAAAAAAAAAAAAAAAAAAAAAAAAAAAAAAAAAGACCAAAAAATACACTATAAAAATCACAGAACTGTTACTTAGGTATTTGTTACTTATTAGGACTTAGGTAAGTATATAATACATAAAAAGAAGTGTATTGCTGACACGTAGAAGAAATACTTACATGAGTTTTTCCACTGCCTGTTTGCCCGTATGCAAAACAAGTGGCCATTCCCCTTTCAAATATGGTCTCCACTAATGGTCGAGCTGTAAACCTTAAATGCAAAAAACAACAGTACTTAAGAAATTGAATTACTTTAAGATGCCATTACCACAAGGATGCTACAAATTTTAAGACCAGAAGTGACAAAACTGGTCCTGTTCTTTGAGAGGCCAAAGGACTTCTTTACATTAATTCCTGAACTAAAGAGACTACCAGCTCTAAAGCATTAAAATATCTCAAACAATCAAATAAAAGCTACAAGGTCTCTCCCACTTATTTTACAACAATATTATCCTCTATTAAACCCTAAGAAAAAAAAAAATTCCTTGTTTCAATGGTGCAACATAGCACAGCTTACTACATGGTGTTTGGAGCTCCCTAAAGAAGACAAAATTAGAAGACATCAAAGTAGGACAGTGGAGCAGATAAATATGTAGGTTTTGCCAATACTAAAATGCTGCTATAGTTTTGGTTTTGGGTTTTTTCTCCCCAGTCAGCTTCCAAGGTTAAATTTAGAAGACAAGTGGCCAAAACAACATTGCCTATCTTAATATTTTGAGAATGTACATACACTGAGAAAAGGCTCAAGAAAATGGATACCCAAGCTCTTCAAATAGAAAAATCTAGTTATCCCTGAAGTATTATTTGATGTGTCAAAAAATATTATCCAATGTATCATTTTTCTGTTGTAGAGAATTAATTTTTACTTCAAAAAACGTAGAGTTATTGTTCCTACTTCAGCTGCTTATTAGCATTATTTCATTAAAAACTCCAAAAGCAAAGGGTAAACTAATGGAGGGTTACCAATGGAGGTAAGAGGCTCTCTGCAAAAGTCTCTCCTTCTAAACTTTTTTCCAAGTGTTAACACATGAAGTACCTTTAGGTGACAGAAACAGAAACAGGAACAATTGTTTACAGAAACACGGAGGTGTTACAACCTTCTTTCATTTCACTTTAGAACAAACACAAGATCACTTACAAAAATAATATGGGCAAGACTGAGCCATTTGGCAACCAAGGGTTCTGCAAAAATCTCAAGTTTAACCGAATAATGAATTTTCATCAAAAATATACCAGATGATTCCTGATCAGCCTCAGTCTTTTTTTGCTTCTTCTGAACATATACCTCCTTTGTCCTCAGGAGGATATTCCCGTATTTTGATGTTTATTCTTTTTATATATAAAACACGAAATTTCACAAAGCCTATCAACCTAAGAAGCACACTCCATTATCTCTCTTTAACTGAGTTTGAAATGATTTTGCTGATTTATAAAAAAGTGACTTAATTATCTATTTTTTAAGTAAGGCAAAATACAAACATATCTAGAGAAGTTTTCATAAAGCATTATACAACTCCAAATGATACCATGCCAAAAAAGTCCAACTTTACTTTTACTAGAACCTTTATTTGCAATCTTGATCTTTCAGAAACGTAAACTCTGGTTCTCCTTTAAACCTCAACAGGTATACCCATTCGAACTAGTGCGGGTTTTTTAATATTAATGAAAACTTGCAACTCAGTGTTGTGGCTCATGGATTCAAAAATACTTAAAATACAGCTTAAGCAAAAGAATAATAATAATAAAAGAGTAGTACTTTTCTCCCTCAAGCTGAAGAATGTTTTTCAGTATAGAAATACAGTGAGTAATTTTAGCGTACTGGAGAAAACTGGAGTAACTTGCCACACTATTTTTTTTCCCCAGTGTGACCCTGAAGTTCTGGTGAGAACAGATGACGATACCTATTTTGCTCTTCTGTTATTACAGGAGGCCTCAAAGCAGATTGCCCTTCAAGTAATAATCATTATTTTGCCACATGAGGGAGAAGGAGAAAGCCTGTATTGCTACGGAGACTAGAGATTTACTGTTGCAGTATGAATACAATCATCTTTCAATAATTTCCCGTATTACCATTAATGTGTTATGTCACTAATAAAAATTGTCTGGAGAAAACTCAATACAAAAATACAACACTGTATGCCACAAACACCCCTCACATTTAAACACTATGCTCACAAAGCTAAATAACAGGAAGGAGGGAGATTAGAAGAACTGCTTGTTAAGCAGGAGGACAACTATTGCAAGAGGCACAGAACACCAGCCAGATTGCGCTCCCGCAGCTCTTCATTATTGACAAAGGAAAGATGCTACCAGTAGACAACCATTAGAGATAGAAATCTCCAAGGGTAGATTTAGTGCTGTTTAGAAGTCTTTTGTTAGTGTAAACTAACAGACTATACAGATTTTCCTTTTACCACCCTTCTCCTTCTAATTATCTCAAGCATAAGACAGAAGTTTTAGTTTTCAAGGCCTTTTAATAATTCTTTTACTATGAATTTTTTGTTATCCACTGACAGGATGTTAGCATCCAACATCAGTCAGGACACAATGCTAAATTTTCCTTTCTCATTGTTGGATTAAAAACAAAAATTAAGATATTTCTCTGTCACTACTCCTCAAGGCTATGGGAAGCACTTTTCAAGCATAAGGAAAATTATCTTAATCAAATTCCTCTCTGGTATCAATATTCCCTGCAAAAAGCTTCACACTATTTAGACTAGGTACCAAGATGTGACCTGTCATGGTGTCTAACTTAGCCTGCTACTGTATCTACTCCATTTAGTGACTTGTACAAGGTAAATAGCTACTTCTAAACATGTTTTTAAAAGTGCTGTGTGCATTATTCTGTGCCAGCTGTGGAAGTGAAACAGAAGGATAAAGGAGAAAATGGAGATCCAAATACCTTGGGGCTGAAAGTGGATGTGTGTCTTTACTGCTGTTGTTTTTTTAAATCAGAAAGATTCAGCATTTTGAGCAAGATAACTTTGCTCCATGCACCTCCGTGTTACATCAGCCAGACTGCTTCCAGCAGCCAAGCTAGCTCAGGTATATCAGCAATACAGCAATATAACCTTTCTCCCTTTCTTTGTACTCTTTCCCCACCCTCTCCTGATTACTTTCCATCTCTTAATTATCTTATATTCAAACTGCAAGCTCCTTGGGGCCGGGGCTGTCCTTTTCTTCCAAGTTTCCTGAAGACCAAAAGCCATGACTCAGCTTCCTCAGGTGCTGCATGCACACTAATTAATAAGACAATAACCCTGAGGCAAATGGAGAGCTCATGAAGTTGTTCAAATATTCAGTAGCTGAGAAGGCAGGCAATACACGCTAGAGCCTGGAAACCAGCAGGGCTTGAAGGAGGACTGAGAGCAGGACTGAGGTCAACGGAAGTGGAGATGACATTGCAGGTGAAGAATTCAGAATAAAGAGTTAAAACAAAAGTAAACAGGCAAAAGAATGCAGGTAGCAATATACGTAATTGGTAACACAGAGAATAGGAGTAAAGTCCATGACCACGGTAAGCCCACAGTTATTGACATGAGAGATACATGAGAAAAAACATTCACAAAAAAAAAGCATATACACATACCTGTAAACCATTTCATTAGGAGCCGTGTCATCAAAGGCATAATCAAAACGAAAAGTTTGGTTTTCTAGGTACCTTGTTAAATCCACCTTTTGTTTTGGTTCATGTACCATCACAACATCTTTACTAGGAATTGTTATTACATCAAGGTCTTTCATTAAAGTTTCTATAAAATAAGTGAAATATATATTTAACTAGCAACACATCATTATTTTTTACATTTTTTCATTGTTTACACTCTTATAACATCTCAGATAACACAGCTCCTCCAAGTAACAACACTGCAATGGATTTGGGCTTCTGATGCCTAGATAGTAATCTGCTAGGTAAGAGATTGCCTTTTGGAAGTCTAGTTGTCCTATCCTACCAATTGCAAGAAATTAAAGAGAGGTTGTACAAAGCTGATTAGAAAAACTAAGATCAGTAATTATAGCACTATCATTGTAGCTTGTTATGTATTCTATAATAACACTTTTCATGGATTTGAGTTCTTTTTCCTCAGGGCTTCTATACTGTTTTACAGATTACTGCCATATCCTTTGAGTTTTTATAACTAAGTTCTCTACTGGAGAAACTGGATGCTGAAAGTCCTATACTGCTTGGACTGTCAAACTTAAAAATACAAAGAAATCAATATCCTTATGATAACTTGCTTTATTTTAAAATTTTATCTTTTCATTTTTCCCCAAATCCTTAATGTTACAGTCATATGTTCACAGCTTTCAAATGGAAAAATTTTGCTTTCATTCTACACAGACATTTTCATTTGTATATTCCTCCTAGAACCTAAAGTACACATAGAATTTCTCTAAAGTATAATCCTTCTTAAAAATTACCTTGAAAGCAGAAAAAAGCTAAAAATTCTAATGATCCTTCCTATCACTGGGAATGAACAAAAACCATCTAGATGCAATTTCAACAGTGAGATCCCAGGTTATAATTACTACACAGCACTACAATTTACTGCTAATTGTTGTATGAGATATGAGTCAGCAAAACAGAGAACCCAGTGATCCATAATATGCACAAAAATAAAGATCCTTTGTGTGTACAGTCAGGATCACTAATCTGTCCTACCTGCATTTCTATGTAAAATTTCTTAAGGCATGCAGCTCAAGAATATGATGTGGCTTTATACAATTAGATAGAAAACTTTTCATCGATTAACATACTGATCAAACAGTAAAATGTTTACCATTGCATGACATTACCAACAGAAATATGCATTCAAGTCACTATATAATCAATTTTTCAACTGCACTGCAATAAAATAAAATGCAATTATTCTGCAGTAATCACAGAGAAGAAATAAGGAACAGTGATGAAAAGAGATGTATCATGGTCAATTCTTTGCAGCAAAAGCCTTTTAGTTTAAGCAGTCAAAAGCTGATTTTCCTTAAACAATTGTTTGGAATAAGACATTTACCTGCTCCCAGCTATTTGTTATGACAACCTGTATTCCTTGCTGATAAAAAAATTGGAATAGTGTCTCTGAAACCCACCATACATTTCTCAATTATAAGTATACATCACTGAAATAAAATCTTAAAATGTCAATCTGAACACCTACTTCCTGCAAAGTCAATCCACAGAACAATTGGTGCTGAGAATACCTAAAGATTTTGGTGATTGTGTTTGTGAGACTGACAAAACAAACTAATTTTATTTTTCCTCTTCAGGGGGTTACACACTAGTATCTTTGATTCTTTTATACTCTTCAATGTTAAAACATGGCATGAGAAATACTGTTCCTTATGAAGTGTGTGTTTTCAGAAGATTGTATTGTGGGTACTAGATTATCTCTATGGTTCATCCCCTGCATTAATTATTTCATTAATACCTTTTAACTATAGTTTATTCTTAAAAATGCAAAATAACTTTAGTGCCAACTTCATTTTTACTTAAGACAC
Organism: Aquila chrysaetos chrysaetos; assembly: GCF_900496995.4. NCBI lineage: Eukaryota > Metazoa > Chordata > Aves > Accipitriformes > Accipitridae > Aquila > Aquila chrysaetos. The sequence goes on from NC_044030.1 coordinate 65,332,565, forward strand.
TTGTCTTCCTACAAACACCTCTGAATTATTTTTTTTTAATAGCTCCAAACCACTAATACCCCAGATATGCAACTTCCACAAAATCAAATCCTACTTCTGATTCCCAACTCATGTCCCATGACAACTTGCTCTCATTTACTGTAATTTCACTTTGTCCACCTTCAGCACAGGGAGAAGGTGACGTTTCCCCCAAATGTATCAGATTTCTAAGTCATATTTTATTAAAGATAACCTCCAATGCTGAAACAGAAGTTCAACTGCTACCAGACTTCTACGTTGAATGCCCTTATTAAATAGGTTGTGGAAAATAGTTTCAATTAACCAGTTTCTGAGATTATGCACTGCTTTCAGATCAATAAAAGAAAAAAATACAGGAGTAAGAAAACAGTAAAAGTAAAAATGAAGAGAAAAATAAGGTAGGGGAAGCAGCAACGTGGAGGGAAAAAAATAAGACAAAAACTAACTATATACTGGTATCAACATATCATTCCCCTTTCTCATGCAATTCTCCCATTTTCCTATGGATATGCTCCAGATAATCCTCAGCATGTAGTTCTGACAGTACAAAAATAATAAATGCATCCCATGTTGTTTCAGAGTCAGAAAGATGCTCTTTGACTCCTTTAGCTAAACAAAATATAATAGAAAGAGAAAGAAAGAAACATCTTTCAAAACAAAAGGCAGCTTACTTAAGCACTGGATTCAGACAGGCTGCAATCCAGAAGCATTTGTGTTCGTAACTTCCTGCTGAAAGTAAAGAACTTCGTGGGAAGATTGGGATTTAACTGGAGTTGAAAACCTGAAGATTTTTTTTTTTTTTAGTACAGACTGCAGTCTTATAAGCAGGGAGTAAGAAAAAAAGTTGTAATACTAATCACATATAAAAAAAGTCACTAGGGAGTCATTCCAGTACCTAATAGTTTTTTATCAGCATTTCATATGCCCTAGGGTATCCTGCCCAGCCCTGAGCTGCAACTCCAGGGGATACAAGTCTCCAGTTTATCTGTAATCCACTAGCCCCGTGAGGATGTCTTGGACACGTTTGGGCACCTAAAATGTCATAAGACATCAGCATTTAGGCAACTGAATTGCTCCCTTGATGTCTGATTCAAGACCACTCAAAAGTATAAAAATACATGTACAAAGAATGCGTATGAAAGTTTTCACTGGGTAGCTCAGGAGGTAACTTGAAGGATAGTTTAAAAGAATGGTGATCCTAATGCAATGTAAGAATACTGAATTAATAATTAATTAATTAATACAGAATTAATTCCCAGATCAACTAAATACATCCTAGATGACCTTGGAAGAAACCTGCAGTCTCTCTGTGCCTCAGCTTCCAATCCATAAAATGGTGACATTTTTAGTTTAACGCTACTTTTCTCCCCATCTTTATCCAGCTTATGATGAGTCTATGAATTTTCTGGGTCTGTCACACATATAGTCTAGTATAACAGTTCCACCTTTGATCAGTATTTCTAGATGTCTTTAAGACAAATTATATCGCTATCAGAAGCAACTTTTCAGAGAAAAAATTCAGCAAAATCTTCAATGGTCATACCTTTTTTATTGAGTGGTCGTTTTCGTACACAAACACATATCCTGTGCTCATCAATCTGCAAAGGAAACTATCTTTCAGTAAACTATACCCCAATTCCAGTTATATGATATTTTACTTTATTTTACTTCTATTCTTGAATTAATTAACCAATCATTTAAACAAAGAGAAATTTCCAAGACAGCGAGTCATCTGAACATGTAAAAGCCCCTTGCATCTGCACAACAGCCAAGAACCCAAAAGGGGGAACCATAATTAACAAAACTCCCTGCAGACAGTGATCTAATCCTGTAGAGTAGCGGGTACATCTTGGAGTATTGCAAGCAAATCCAGCTCTAACAGGGTAGATACGCTATTGACAGAAATTGTCACAATCTCTGACAGAGATCTAATTATCTTCATCATTTAAGGATTCTGATCCTCTGAGTTATCTGCAAACCAAGGCCCTCATCACCTTCAAAGATCAAATAATAATCTTTATACTTAACAGTGTTCTTCAGAGAACCTTAATGTTTTGTGTGCACATCCCCTAGCATCCCAGGAAAATTGACAATACAGAGACTGAGTGACTACTTAGTACATATTGGTATTATTTTTTAGTAAAAAGGTATTTAAATGACATAACATAATTAACAATAATTTAGTAAGCTAGGGCTTTCAACACCTACTAATTTAAATGTCATCAAATTACTGAAAAAATAAACCCATATTATAATGAATACTAATACATATCAAACTACTTATTTTTCATGTTTACAGACAGCAGTATACATTGAAAAAATTGAAAACACAGGAAAAATACAGAAGGATAAAAAACTTCCATGTTGCTGGAGTACTTACAGGATCTGCAGTTGTCAGTGGTCTGTAATCCAAACTTCCCCTGAAATCTCTTATCATACACATAATTTCATAATTTGGGTTTGTAGCATCAACATCCTAGGGAAGAAAGCAACAGAATTTCTAATATACTTTTCTTCCTGAAATGGACTAACTTCAGCATATTCTGCATTTATTTATAAGAAAAAATACACATTAACTGAAATCTTATTTTTTCTCCAAAACGCCAGAAATGTCTCAAATGCAAGTTTAATGCCTTTTTCCATTCTGATGTAGCTAATTTACTGATCACAAAGCAAAACAATTATATGCTTTCTACTTCATGTTTTTGGTTGGCATGTAATAGAAAATATTTTTCAGTTGAGGACTCATTAACAGTCTACTCAAGAAAGAGAAATTACTCCCGCCTTTGCCAGAATCTTCACACTAAAGAAACACCTCCGAACACCGCACAACACCAGATAGCTTATACAGTCAATGCTTCTTAATCTGAGATAAGGCGGTTCAACGGACGAATGGATACACTCCATTACACAGGTACAACACACACTGCAGAGGATAGTGCAGGCACCCCAGCTGCTCTAAACACAACCCTGCTGGATCCAAGTCTCTTAAAGGAGCTTGATCCTACTCCTGGTCCTGAGTTAACTCCTACAGTTACTTGGATGCATTGGAAACTCTTCTAACACTCCTAGACCCCCCCAAAAAGCAGAAGCAATCCCAAGTGTACACAGTAGGCTACATCCAGGCTCAGAAGACCTCCCATCCCTAAACCTGGAACCATCAGTACCAGAGTGAATGGACATGTAAGAGGCCATGCACGGAGCCCCTTCAAGCCTTGCTAAGCCTGAGCCTACTGTGAGCTAAGCTGGTTCTCTGCAGAACTGATCAAGTGTCCTTCCTGTCACTTCTCCCTGCAACTGTCAGTTTTTACACCATTTCAGGACATGCTGCTGATGCCACACATAGCCAGCTCTGGTGGTCAGACCTTATTAAGTTTTGCATGGACCCCCCCAAATGATACAAAACTCCCTCTGGATCACAGCTGGCTGTGGAAACAGCATAGGCACTCTCAGAAAGCACTGCATTGGGGTTAACAAGCTGAAAGGGAGCCAGCTTATGTCTCTGCACCTGTGACACAGCCGATCCTCACCTCAGATAAAATTGCGTCCTGGTAATCCGAAGTTGACTGTACCTTGCTGTTGTTCACCGTGACTACCGTGAACTAAAAACTGCTGACAATAAGTCCACACAAAATGTATTCCTGCTGAAACCTTTCCTTCTAACACTCAGAAAGCAGTATTGCTTATTATGGAAAAAGTGTTTGCCTGATATTCTTCAAATCTTCTTTAAAGGTCTTGCCCACTAAAGGCAGTGCTTGGCTAATTATTGCTGCATTTCATAACAACAACAACAGAATACACAAAGCAACATGAAGCACAGGTACATACAGGTCAACAAGACAAACAGAGCTTCCTCATACAGAAGTTTTAAGACTCAGATGCAAAGGCAGTTTTCACAGGAGCAATAAAAAGAAAATTTTAGCTGTAGTACCACATCAAAGTATCTTAATATATGAAGCCAAAAAATATTTGTTCCTCACACAAAAAGACATAGTAATGTTTTGCATTTGTGTAAATGGATGGAAATTAGAGAACATGAATTCAACATAGGTGATTTTAGGTCAACTTAGAAACATCATTAAACCATAAAGCAAATTGCCTGAATTATTTACTTGGTGGTTGTACTTCTCATGTCAGTAGCGGATTGGTAGTATCTCTTTAAAGACTAACACGTACGCACAGGGCTGCCAACAAGATTACACTACTAGTTTTGCTAAAGCTTTTACACTACTGTGACAGAAAGTCATTTAATATTAAGAGACTTTTCTCACAGGATTAGCAACTTCATTTCTTTCACACAGGTTTCTAACAATTTGCTCCCAAGCTGCTTGCATGATGCAAAGCTAAATTATAAATGCACAGACTGGTTTAAAGATAAAAACTAAAGTCACTGTTCAAACTTGAGCCTCAAATGAATCTCCTACAAAGCATCAAAGATCATAAAGAACAATTTATCATAATGCTATAATACCTCCTGTAGAATAACAGACCTATCTAAAAGCCAAAGGTTTGATTATTTTCAACAATATACCTTCCCTAAGAAATAGCTGTCATCAGTACCTGATCTTTAAAGAACATACAGCAAGATAAGCAATTGTAAGCAGTTATTTCTGTAGGAAGAAAAAGAGGGGGAAAGCTATCTAAAGTAACAGCTATGAGAGCAATGCTACCAAGCACCAAAATATTTATCAAACTTGTATACAGGATGAAAACATTTAATTTCAAGATTGTTACAGTTCATAAAAATTATTAAAGACTGAAAAAAGCACAACGATTTTACAAACTCCTTCTCTTGCTGACATACATTTTCCATTCAAGCTAAAAATACTAACCTGAGCTCTTTTTTCTCTAAGTTCCTGCTGCTGTAACCGTCTTTTTTCACGTTTCTCTTGCAATTTTTCAACCTCTTTTACACAATTAGATTTTCTACGTGCTTAAAGAAAATGATATAATTTTATATTTTCAGTGTTGCATGAATTTAGTATTTACACTGTAACATTTCAATTATATTAATTTATCAATAATTAGAATGCATTTATATCAACTATCTTTTCAAGCAAATCAGTATTATGATCAGAAACAGAACAATTATGGCAATTTTATTTCTAAAATTCATAAAATGAATGAATTAGAAAAAAATAATGGGAATGGGACAATAATTACACGACCAAAAATATAAGGACAATGACCCTCAAAAAATATTGGGACAGATACATGTGATCTCTTGGTTTGAATTAAAAGAAAGCCCAGGCAAATTAAAAAAAAAAAAAAACAAACAACACTGCCATGGTTAAAAAAAGATAAAGGAAAAACAAATTCCAAATACTAACACGACTCTGACAAAAGTGTACATTTGTTTAGCCACAGCTCTCTGACAAAGCTCCTCAAGGAAGCCCACAGACAACTGTGCATGTGGACCATTTGTCATTTATGGACAACAACATAATCCAAGAGAATGTACATGTAACGCCCAGAATGAATGAATCCTTGATACACGGTTTACATACAAGGGGGTCCAAATTCCTTTTTTGCAGCTTGAACTGGAGATATATCTGAAACACTACCATTCTGTTGAGAGGAGGAAGACTGCTCAGGAAGCTGAGTAGGTCGCGCCCGTGCAGAACCAACCACTGCAAAGGAAAAGCACAAAGCTTATCTGGACACAGAAGAGTAACATTTCTATCTGATTCTGAAATGCTTTGTTACGACAAGATAAAACAAGGCCCATTTCCAGACACAGCAATTGGGAGGTGAGAGGGAGCCATACATGTAGAAAGTCTATTAATAAAGACATTTGGTATGCAGCCTTTTTTATCCTAGTGTTATATACCAACACAACACAATTATTAAGTACCAACGCTGCACGTGCATATTTTTAAATACTCTGCTGCAGAATTAGTACAACTTATTATGTGCATAGAACAAAGTGTAGACTTGGAGATATGCAGTCCTGAAGCTTAAAGTGCTGAAATTTTATTTATATTGTGATTATACCCAAAAACCAAGTAAGAAAAGAAGCCCCGCTGTTTCACATTTTCTAGATGTTATAAAATAGTCACACCCCATTAGGCCTAGGATCTCTGGAGGAGCAAGGGGATACAAATGAAAGGGATACAAATGAAAGACATTAAAGTGCAGCTCAATCTGTGAGTGGAAGAAACAAACCTTTTTGACACTATACTGGAAGTTATATAGATAATATCAATATGTCTAAACTTATGCATTGATTCTATACATGCTAAGGATGCCAATTTCTGAAGATGCAGTGATGTCTGTTCCTAGTGAATGCAGTGGGAGTAATGACCATGCAAGCCTCTTTGGTAGAGCTGAATGCTTTAAACTGTTTTTCAAAGAGTTACTTCAAGCAGCTCTGCTTCAGCTGGCCCATTTCCTGCACACACTCCTAACAGAGTCTGCCAGAAGAGTACGAAAGTGAAGGTATCAGCTTTGATGAGCAGCCAGAGATAACACTCCAAACAAAGGCAAGCTCACTGTGCAACAAGGAGACAACTATGGAAACAGGTATTGAACAGAACAGACAGACAACACGAATACCCACATCATTCCAAGTATGATAGGAGCTCTAGTTTATAGCACAAATTGACTACACAAAATAAGACAGTGTGCTGAGAAAAGCTTAATTACAAGGCCAACAAAGAACAAATACTTAGGCCGACTGTGAATAGTAAGATGCATAAGACCTACTAAAATACAAGTTACGGGGTTATTCCATACCAAACAGACCATTTACTACAAACAACAACATGTATGGATGCGAGGAAAGTCCATCAGTGCTATGTCTCAAATTTAAACCATACTAGTTTGAAAAAACTTATCCCCGCCTTATGAGATTTTCAATTTGTTTAACACCTCCAGTGGCAAAGGGCAGAAGGGTGAAAGCGGTCCCAATCATCCACCAGAAGAGTCTGAACACTTGCAAAGATATGCAAGCCCACTTGTTTTTCAAGTTAAACAGATGGACTGGGACCTAGTCTGAATTAATGACAGTAGATTAATGTTTGGAAGAAGAATCATCACCATCATCTGTACAAGTTAGTGAAGTTTAATGCAGGAGAGAAAATGAAAACAATAAGCAGTAACTATTCTTTCTCATGTTATAAATACATCTATATTCATCCAATACATACTTTTCACCTATCCTCCTGTGGTATTTCAGCATTTTTTGTAGATTTTTCGCTATCATCTGTAGAGTGAGAATTAACCCATAGGGCTTAAGTACTCTTTGAATGAATGTTTACACACAGACTGTTACAAACCTAAGTCAAAAGATTGAAAGCATGAGAATTTTAAGCACACTACTTACTGTATATTGAAACACTGAATTAACCTGAAGCAAATTGAGGATGCTTTAACTTGGAAAAGTCCACACAAGACTTAATGTAGCATATTTAATTAACTTCAAATTTTTGCACCTTCAGTTCATTCAGTTTAACTTTCCTAATGCTGTATTGCTTAAACTTGCATATAAAGACTATTTGTACAGTATGAATTCCTAAATATACACAGGAATAATTCTAGGAATGACATACCATGTCTTTTACATGTCACATGCATACATACCAAATGAGAAATGCAGAATTATTAAGGAATGTTAGATGAGCAGGAGGTTACCATGTTCCCATATTTTTAACTTCCTTGAAATGGAAAGAGATAACATTTACCTCTGTTATCTCTGGCAGGGGTGTCATTCTTAACAGATGCCACAGTTCGTCGACTCTATAAAGAAAGAAATCCTTGTTATTTGATGACCATATTATTGAACAAAAAAACTGCAGCCCCACCTCTGCTTCTTTCCAGTGAATGAAAATAACACGACATCAGCAATACAGAGGTGATTGCTGCCAAATCTCTCCCTGAAGAGCCTAGGGTGAAGACTGCTTGAACTATACATACTCTTTCAAAACAACCTCCAAAACCTCTTCTATATTTCTCCTTGAGATATATTTAGGTACCTTAGTTCCCAACTCCCTCTCTGCCAAACCTGCTCTTAAAAAATGTTTGAAAACCACTATTCACCATAGGAAAAATAAAGGAACACAGTTATCAAATAGCTCCACAGACACAAAAGTTAAAGCTCAGAATTCAAGCATAACAACATGTATAGGAGTATTGTAAGTTTAACATGAACATGTTGCATAGATATTACCAACCTTCACAATTTTGTTTACTTTGGCTGATGGGGTAGGTGGTGGTGGTGTCTCTGGACTAGGTTCAATATCTTCATCAGGTGCAAGATCCGGGTTAAGTGAAAATATGCTCTCCAGGTCAATCTGTGTAAAAAAATATAAAACACATTTATGAGTCTTAAAACAGTATTCACCCTCTCCATTTCTTCTGTTACGTCTGAGAATAAACAGTAAATATATTTAGGGTTTTTACCCTACAATTTGTTAATTCTAAAACTGGAATTGTCTTGTTCTGTGTTCACTAAAAACAGCATAAGCTTTGGTCTTTGTATTAGTTGAAAACACACCCTTCAAAAGGGATGAATTAAAAATGACCAATAGATATTAATAATTTTGTAAAGTGATTAAATTAGAACAGAAGTCGTTAGTATTACTGCAGTAATTTGACAATTACTGCAAAATATGAAAGACATTCTGTAACATAAAAAGGTCTCAATTATTTGAAATTTCCCAAACAGTGCAAAATAAACAGACGAATTATTACAACCACCCAAAAAATAAAAGCACAGCGGAAACCATGTTGAATTTATCATGCTATATTTTTTTCTTTTAAGTGTTCCTCATTCATAATGCTGTAAAATGTAAGGGGGGAGGGGCAGGACCCTAAAAATAGCTGGCCTCAGGTCTATTGTAACTTGGTTTCCTAAAAATCCTAAAAGGCTTTGGTATCTACAGACTGCCATGAGGCAGCTGGCGGAGGAGCTTGCCAAGCCACCCTCCATCATTTATGAGCAATCCTGGTCAATGGGGGAGGTCCCAGACGACTGGAGGCTTGCCAATGTGATGCCCATTTACAAGAAGGGTTGGAGGGAGGATCTGTGGAACTACAGGCCTCTCAGCCTGACCTCGGTACCAGAGAAGATTATGGAACAGTTCGTCTTGAGTGCACTCACATGGCATATGCAGGACAACCAGGGGATCAGGCCCAGCCAGCCTGGGTTCATGAAAGGCAGGTCCTTCTTGACCAACCTGATCTCCTTCTATCACCAGGTGACCTGCCTAGTGGATGAGGGGAAGGCTGTGGATGTTGTCTGCCTGGACTTCAGCAAGGCCTTTGACACTGTCTCTCATGGCATACTCCTTGAGAAGCTGCCATCTCATGGCTTGGACAAGTGTACTCTTCGCTGGGCGAAAAACTGGATGGATGGGCGAGCCCAAAGGGTTGTGGTGAATGGAGTTAAATCCAGTTGGTGGCCAGTCACAAGTGGTGTTCCCAAGGGCTCAGTTTTGGGGCTGGTTCTCTTTAATATCTTTATCAGTGATCTGGACAAGGGGATCGAGTGCACCCTCAGTAAGTTTGCTGACGACACCAAGTTGGGCAGGAGGGTTGTTCTGCTCGAGGGTAGGAAAGCTCTACAGAAGGATCTGGACAGGCTGGATCGATGGGCTGAGGCCAATTGTATGAGGTTCAACAAGGCCGAGTGCTGGGTCCTGCACTTGGGTCACAACAACCCCATGCAGCGCTACAGGCTTGGGGCAGAGTGGCTGGAAAGTTGCCCAGCAGAGAAAGACCTGGGGGTGCTGGTCGACAGCCGGCTGAATATGAGCCAGCAGTGTGCCCAGGTGGCCAAGAAGGCCAACGGCATCCTGGCCTGTATCAGAAATAGTGTGGCCAGCAGGAGCAGGGAAGTGATCGTCACCCTGTACTGGGCACTGGTGATGCCGCACCTCCAGTACTGTGTTCAGTTTTGGGCCCCTCACTACAGGAAAGACATTGAGGTGCTCGAGCATGTCCAGAGAAGGGCAACAAAGCTGGTGAGGGGCCTGGAGCACAAGTCTTATGAGGAGCGGCTGAGGGAGCTGGGGTTGTTTAGCCTGGAGAAGAGGAGGCTGAGGGGAGACCTTATTGCTCTCCACAACTGCCTGAAGGGGGGTTGTAGTGAGGTGGGTGCTGGTCTCTTCTGTCAGGTGGCTGGAGATAGGACTAGAGGAAATGGCCTCAAGTTGTGGCAGGGCAGGTTTAGATTGGGTATTAGGAAAAATTTCTTTACTGAAAGGGTTGTCAGGCATTGGAACAGGCTGCCCAGGGAAGTGGTGGAGTCACCATCCCTGGAGGTGTTCAAAAAGTGCATAGACAAGGCACTTCAGGACATGGTTTAGTGGGCATGGTTGATGGTTGGACTTGATGATCTTAAATTTCTTCTCCAGCCTGAATGATTCTATGATTCTATGATTTCCCCTGGCTGGATCTTTCAAAGACCTCACTACTGTATGGATTCTGTGTGTCCAGAGGGATGAGCTCAGCTGATGAGATCACCAGAACTTTCTCGCAATTTTTTTTTCTTTTTCCTGTGTTTTCACAAAATCGATAAGTGTTATTATTTCTGAGATGCTTCTCCAAATCTCAGCTGCAAATGGCTAACGTGGTCCAAAATTTAAAGAAAGAGAGGATAGCGAAGCATTGCACAAAGACACAATTTCTCAAGCAAAGCAAGGCTGGAAAAATATTGGCAAAAATAAATAAATAAGCAAACAAACTAGCTGTTCAACTCTTCAATAATACAAACACAAAAAGATCTCTAATCTAGTTCTCCCACTAGTTTCCTGTCTGAACTGCAGGTCATTCTCCCTCTCAAAAATTTCATTCTTCTACTTGTAAAAAGAGGATAACAAGGTCAGCCTTTGTAATCTGGTTCAAAATCAATTGATGAAAAGAACTATTTAAAAGTTATAACACAGAGCTCAGGAAGTCAAATATAATACAACAGAAACAAGCATCTGCCCAACAGTTCCCATGCAAAACAGTCTGTAACCAAAAAATCAAGTAAATTAAGATTTATATATTCTTTTTGTTTCCAGTGCAAATTCCAAAGTAATATTCATGCAGATTACAAATTTTTTTAAATAGAAAAGTTCTAAAATTATTAATTTTACCTCTTTGCCTTTAGTATCTCCATTTTCAATCCATTCAACAGTTACACTTTCATTATCTTCATTTAGGGATGTTACCATAGCCTGGTGAATTCGGCCTAGAAGGCAAACACAAATGATCATTTACTAACTGGTGGAAAAATTTTCCAGAAGTTATTTTCATCCCTGCACTGAGACACACAGAGAGAGGCAGGAAGAAGAGGGTTAAAAAAAATGAGGTGATAAATAGAAGATGCCTGGCCACACACTGTGAAGTGGCTCAGACCTGATCTGCCAGCAGAGGCCCTAATGGGACAGCCCGCATACAAGTGAAAAGCTCAATGAACAGAAAACCGAGAGGTAAGTAAACAAAACACCACATGAAAGCCACACCACTTAGACTCTCTTCTCTTGAGAGAAGAAAACCCCAAAACCACAAGTCTCCAATGGGCAGTAAAGTCTCCTGAGATGCGCTCCACAAAGGCTTGACTGCCCCCCTTCTCTAGGCTGATACAACATTACATGTCCCAACACAGGAGTGAAGCCCTCTGAAATTGTATTCTGATATCCATTTCTTATGGGCATCGATTTCTTATGGGCATCCAATCAGTTGGTAATTCAACTAAAATTAAACTGCCTGCTAAAATAACACAAATCATCATTTTAAAAACACCTGCTTACACAGACAGCTGAGCTGGAGTTAAGGTGCCATTGCTTTGACTTCTCCAGTGAAAGACTCAAAGCCAGCAAGCCCCCATAAAGTACCATAAAACCAGTAAACTTTCAGTAGGAATAAGGATTTTTCTTCTTAAATAATAGTTTACCACAATTTTTTTGTGTCTTATTTCCTATGCACAGTAGCAAGGAGCAATTGGAAGAGCAGAGCAGCCGTGCAATGACACAAAAGGACCAAGACCCAGGTGTCACATTGATATCACATTCGTGCTTTGCCGAAAGAGCACCCAGAATTGGGATTTCTAAAGAAGAGTCCAATGCAACTGCTCCTCTAACATCCTCCTTTAACAAGCCATAGCATGAACAAGCAATCCCTCACTCCACACACCCCCCAGCCACCCTCCAGGTGCCCGAGGGCCACGTGCAGCTCCCAAAACATGAGCAGCTGTCCTGGAGCACTCTGTGCATATGCTGCTGCTGCCGGGCGCCTGCTGGGGCGAAACACACTGCGGTCCTTACACATCCCTCTGCTCTGGTCTGGGTCTCCTCCACCTTGCACCTTCTCTTCTCCTTTCCTAAAGCTCCCAGCTCCCCAAATTCACTCCAGTTTTCTCCTCCGCTGATTGTTTCAAACTTCTGTTTTAGCCATTTCGGTCATCATTTGAGTTTTCCAAAGTTAATGTTTTTACACAATCTAAGCCTTCTAGGGCCTACTGAGGGACAGAAAGGAAGAAAAACCTTGACTGGTATTCCAAATAATCTCACCCAATGGCACAAGTAACAAATGTATACTGTTAATATTTGTTTTATTTACACCTAGTTAAAATTAAGCAAGAAGAGAGACTATGGGGAAGCATCATGTACACAGCAAATCTGTGTTCTCTAATATAATGTGCAGAGGAATAGACTAACTGAAATTCAGGCAAAGCGTAGCACTTGGGGGCTCACAGAGCAGCCAGCACCCCTGGGCAGCACTGCTTTCACATCCATGGTGCTCACCTCGCCAGCAACATACATTATGTATGCATTTACAACCTCCACGCTTGTCCTTGCCCAAAGCGTAAAACTCACTCCAACACTAAGGAAGGTTAAGTAGTCTTTTTACTACCAAAAAAAAAAAAAAAAGGAAAAAAAAAAAAAGAAAAAAAGCAGCCTCCCCCTTTTCTTCACTTGTTCCTTCCCTCCAGCATTCGCTAAGTTTTATTTCCCTGGCCCATGTTTTGCCTGAAGAAACCCTTCTATTAGTGCTTCCCGAGCACCAATCTCCCAGGCACTCCAGCTGTGTGCTCTGCAGGGACAGTCCGGCCTGCATTGCCCACCAAGGTGCTGCCAGGAGATGTGCGGGCAGGGACCACCACCATACTCTCCCCTCCATGCATGGGCGCTCCTCCATTTCCCCTTGCCCAAAGGACGTTATGTAGGCACACATCCTGCCCTCAGGACCCTGCCCAAATTCTGCTGGTCGCTGGGCTGAAGCAGACCCACTGAGCACGATGCTCTCGTACCTTATTTCCTTGGATGAGCATTTTTGTGCAAGCTTTCTTTGTGCAAGGTCCTCAATACAACTCTCCATTAATTTTTCTGCATTTAATAACCTCTAGAGACTTAATTTTGTGCAAGAACACTCCATTGTAGAACTGTTTCAGTTAGCTGTCTGGTCCATCAGCAAAGTAGCAACAGATGCCACTGTCTTCCTGTAGCAGTGCCACTCCTGCCACTTCTACAAAGAGCATGCTGGGACCTGTTGTAGGTTAACCCCAGCCAGCAACTAAGCACCACGCAGCCACTCACTCACTCCCCACCCACCCAGTGGGACAGGAGAGAGAGAATTGGGAAAAAAAGTAAAACTCATGGGTTGAGATAAGAGCAGTTTAATAGGACAGAAAGGAAGAAAATAATAATGATAATAAAATGACAATAACTAAAATAAAAGAATTGGAATACACAAAACAAGTGATGCACAACACAATTGCGCACCACTCACTGACCGATGCCCAGTTAGTTCCCAAGCAACAATTTGCACAAACCCCCTCCCCTACCCAGGCCAACTCCCCCCAGTTTATATACTGGGCACGACACCACATGATATGGAATACCCCTTTGGCCCGTTCGGGTCAGCTGTCCTGGCTGCGTCCCCCCTCCCAACTTCTTGTGCCCCTCCAGCCTCCTCACTGGCAGGGCACCATGAGAAGCTGAAAAGCCCTTGACTTAGTGTAGGCACTGCTCAACAGCAACTAAAACATCACTGTGTTATCAACATTATTCTCATACTGAACCCAAAACTTAACACTATACCAGCTACTAGAAAGAAAACTAACTCTATTCCAGACAAAACCCGGACAGGACCACAAGAACACAGAAACTGTGGGAACTGGAAGACTCCTCAAGCTTACATTGGTATAATCTTCTGCTACTATTTTAAGGCTTGGCCCAGCTGTCAATCCAAAATCAAGAGAAAAACAGTACATGAAAAATGTAAGTTTAGTGAAACGTATTCTATACAATATTATGATAATCTTTAGTATGTCACCAAATTCTATATATTTTGAAGAAAAGCACTATTCACAGCTGAAACCTATGGCACTGTATTAGTCACAGAGCCATCATATAAATCCTATTGCCTGCTCCTGTGCTCTATTACTTTTTACAGACAACAAATAATAATTTTAAAAGTTTTAATCTTTGCCATAACAAGTGAAAGGAGATCAAAGCAGGCTGATGAATGAATAGAAAATACTGAACACTCTCACAAACACAGTAAGCCAGTATGCCGTAACAAAAGAATCACAATAAACCTTCCATCTCTGTGCCAGATTTCATCTGTTCCCTGGCCAAGAAAGTCAGGACTGAATAAAAAAGAACACTAACAAAAATAAAAGTTATGTCCATCTTCCAAATATTCTCAGCTTAAATAGAAAATGTATAATATAATGTTTAAACTGGCAATGTACCCATACAATTTGTTCCTAAAAATTCTTTGTGTTACTGAAAGTTTACATGCTATTGAAGTGCCAGAAAGCACATTTACATCTTTACAATTGCCTCTTGCTCTCTGCAAACAGTATTCCATTATATTTTTCTAGTACACAGCTGAATACAGCAGCTGTGAAATTCAGGAATGCCAGCAACCAATTAGGCTGGCATAAACTTCGTCTAGCATATAAAGCAAGACCAAGCTGCAAATGCTAAAGCATAAGAGCCAAATCAATCTGCAGAGAGTGGCTGAAGGCAATGTCCCTGATTTCTGGTGCATTTTCTAGAGCTGGTATCAAAATCTGAAATGCAAACATGTCCATGTAAACACAAAAGTGCATTACAACGAACTGAAAAAGGAACAAGTGATTCAAGAAAGACTATCTTTGCACACATCTCAAAAACAAAAGAAGAAAGTAGAGCCATAGTTCTGATACACCATCTCTTCACTCGGCGTTTCTTTAATTTCTAGTGCCTCTCCTTACATGATTAGAATTCACATCACGGCAAAACTTTTTCTGGGAAGTCATTACATTGCTATATGGCTCAAAACTAATGGAGAAGTTATTTGAAATGGCTATTATTTGTGTAAAGATGTTCTGTCATACAACATGTGGCATCTGGCTTATCTCCTACTGACTAAAGCATGCAGAAAATATTGCTGCAAATACAGGAAAATAACACGAACGTATGTGAAGCCAATACTTTACCGTTACCTTAAATACACATTACAATATTCTCACCCTAATCGATACAAGTGAAGAACATCAACTCTCCAATCCCTCTCTTCCTAGTCACCTGATGAACATTTGACAAACAGAAGAAAGCAAGCCTAAATACCTGCAGAAATAGCAGATAAATCCCCTCTATTCTAAGAGTTCTTAGGGTAGCTGTTGGTGCAGAACAAGGTTCAGGAAGCAGCAGCAAAAGCAAATAACCAGGGCTAAATCAAACATTTTACTAATCCTCAATCTAGGTAGCAGTGCCAACTGATCACAAATACCAAGCTGTACTTAGATCCTTACCTCTAAGCAAACCAAACATTATTTACCTGCAAAACGTCTCCAAACCACCACAACTCTGAAGCAGTGATCAATGACAGTACTAAAACCATGGTTTTTTCATCTTCTTAATATTTTCAGAAATGTAAGTTATCAGTATTAAATATGGGTGGTGTTTTCTAAAATTACAGTCTGGCCTACAGCACTGGCTGACATGTGACTCAAACCCCTTTGCGCTCTCCCAAGTGACTCAAGAAATAAAGCTGGAAAAAGACCACAGTATTCCCCACCCTTCCACATAATTACAAGTGCACCCGCCCCAACAGACACTGTACTCACACATCTCATGCAGAAGTCTTGTGAAGTCTTAGAAATACCTTTGAGCCATAATAAATAAAAATTTACACACAGGCTTTGGATCAGGCTATGGGGAAGAAAGGTTCATAATTTCCACTATGACCCTCTCATTCCTCCCCCCCAAAAACTGTAGCAGGACCCTGCCTGGCAGCATTATGCTACGACCAGCATACAGTTGTTTAAGTCTGGTTTGGGTTTGTGTGGTGGGGTTTTGGTAGTGGGGGAGGGGCTGCAGGGGTGGCCTCTGTGAGAAGCTGCTGGAAGCTTCCCTGGCTCCAAGTCAGACCAAGGCTGAGCCCATCAGTGACAGTGGTAGCACCTCTGGGAGAACAGATTTAAGAAGGGGAACCTGCAGTGGGGGAGGAGAATTGGAATGTGAGAGAAACCCCTCTGCAGACAGCAGGTCAGTGCGGAAGGAGGGGAGGAGGAGCGGGGGAGGAGGGGATGCCCCTGCAGCCCGTGGTGAGATGGCAGGCTGTCCCCCCCAGCCCATGGAGGGGAGCGGGGGAGCAGATGCCCACCTGCAGCCTGGGGAGGACCCCACCCTGGAGCAGGGGGATGTCCCCGAAGATGGCCGTAACTCCATAGGAAAGCCCGCGCTGGAGCAGCCTGGGCCTGAAGGAACACAGCCCACACAAAGGACCCACACTGGAGAAGTTCATGAAGAACTGCAGCCCGTGGGAAGGACCCACATTGGAGAAGTTCATGAAGAACTGTCTCCTGTGGGAGGGACCCCACGCTGGAGCAGGGAGAGAGTGAGGAGTCCTCTCCCTGAGGAGGAAGGAGCAGCAGAGACAAGGTGTGGCAAGCTGACCACAACCCCCATTCCCCGTCCCCCTGTGCTGCTGGGGTGGGAGGAGGTAGAGAAAATTGGGAGTGGAGTTGAGCCTGGGAAGGAGGGCGGGGTGAGGGGAAGGTGTTTTAAGAATTGGTTTTACTTCCCATTATCCTGTTTTGATTTTACTGATAGTAAATGAAATTGATTTTGGTTTTTTCCCCCAAGTTCAGTCTGGTTTTTGCCCGTGACCATAACTGGTGAGTGATCCCTCCCCGTCCTTGTCTCGACCCATGAGCTTTTCTTTATATTTTCTCCTCCTCATCCCACCAAGGCGGGAGGAGTGAGCAAGCAGCTGCCTGGTGTTTAGCTGCTGGCTGGGCTTAAACCACAACAAAGCCTTGCCAGCTCAAACCCAGGCAATTATTTTTAGCAGGTCCAGGCTATAGCAATGTTAACAGACCCAACTTTCAGTAAAGGAAACTCACATCTTATGTTACATCCTCTGAACTCGCCACTTCTTTAGCAGCACAAATGTGTCATATTAGCCCAGGCAGTAGTCCATCAGATGAGCACTTAGCTTTTCTAATTGCATCAACAGTAGATGTCTCATAGATGAATGCAAAAATATACTACAACTTAACATCTGGTACAGAGTCTTGCTGAGGATGACCACTGCAACAGAAGCTACCCATCCCTTAAATGATTACAACAGGCATTTGTGAAATTGTCATGCTTTTTCTGATCATGTTCATGAGGGACTAACATGAATGTTATCTCATCTAGAGACACCTGGACAGGACTGACCGTCACCCTCTGCCACTTGATACTCAAAATTGCGAAAATCTGAACTTTCTTCACTCTCTTTTAAAAGTAATACAAACCCCAAGTTACATATAAAAAAAAAAAAAAAAAAAAAATGTTTAGAAGAAACATGAGGCTGCAAATACAGACACTGCATTTACCAGAATTACCATGGTCCAGAAAATTGTCTCCTGCCTACGGGCTCCAATCCTGGTGACTCTGGTGGAAGGGCTCTCCTGCTCTCACAGAGCTCAGGGAGGCAAAAAATAATCCTCTACTCACTGAACAATGCCCATACCAAACTTCAAGGGAAAAATCCCAAGCAAAAAGAGAATTCCAGGCTCAATGTCTTCAGCAATATCAACTATAGCAACGTCCCTATTCAGGCAACCCGCACTTGTCATGGTCCTCCTTGTGCTACACACAAGTCCTGCTGCTAATCCCCCAAGGAAAAACTGGCAGTTACTAGTGACAGATGTTTCTTTCACCACAACACTAAACATATTTGATTTTATTTTGTTTCAAAGTTTCATTTATCCACAAACAAGGAGCCTTTTATTTTCTTTGTATCTACCACAGTTATGCTTTAGTTTTGTTTTACTTCATCATGTACATTTATTTTACTTTTGCCAGTCTTTCTTATCGTCTCATCTGTTACCTTAGTTAATAGTGTTATCACACTGTCAAATGCCTCACTAAAGATACACAGTACCTGCCATATTTCTAAAGCAAGCTCTTAAATATTAAAAAAAAATATAATTTTAAAGATATATTTTAATATTTTTTGTGAATGATCCCTAGCTACCAACTCATTTTGTTTTATTCTCTAAATTACCACAGCAATACCCAAGTCCTTCAAATGACAAGCATGCTACAACCACATTTTATGATCTCTATGAACCTCTACAATGTTAACAGACAGGGATTTTGCAAACAGAAGCTAGTATTAGCCAAATAAAGTTTCCCATATCTGTCTGTATATTTTAGCTTCAAATTAAAATCCAGCTTAATCTACTCTTGCCCAATCTAGAAAGCTACCAAACTCAGAAAAATCCCCATCTAAGATATGTATCTAATTTCTGTGCAAAAACCAATCAAACGTAGTGCTTTAGAAAAACAAAGTTCACAGATCTTACTGACAGTCCACTAATAAATGAGGAGGGGTGAAAAAAACAACACATAGGCATGCCACTGAACTGTGTATTATACTGAGCTTCAAAATACAAACAGCACATTTAATGTCCCTCACACAGCAAACAGGACACAAATGACTATGGTTGCCCTTGCATTCAACGAAAAGCGCCTCCACTTCAAACCACTACATTATAATTTGCCATGCTTAGTCTAGTTGAACTTGTTAACTGTCCATACTGATGAACCTTCTCTAAAGCAGTTACCTAAAGCTGCATCCCAGCGCTGCTGTCACAGTTTTTGCTTCTCTAATAATTGCCAAATCTCTAATCTTTTCACATTGCGATTCATTGGGTTTTTCTGCTGACCTTTCATTATGCAAGTGAATCTCTAAAATTTCCCTTTACATTCAAAACAAGTTTCCTGTGGTTTCCCCAGTTAGAGGAACACTTTGGTTTCTTACTTCCTTTCAAGGCAGGTCCAGTTTCTTTTGGGGGTGGGGAGCTAATACTCTTTTAAGCACATTTCAAAGGGCATTATTTTACATTAGTGAGCTCCTCCTAAAACACCTTTCCTTTATTTGCTTTCAGAAGCTTCAGTTGCCAGTGAAATCAATGGCAGTCATCCCACTGGCTTCACAAAAGGTTGTCAACAGCATCTCACCACCATAGCATTTGGAAGCTACAGCTACATATTGCATCTGGAGGTGTCAGAGCGAGAGAGGAGACTTGTTTCTAAAGCAGCTCAATTCATGCAGAAGTAGCACATCATGATGGCCAACACATGCACTGATATTTAGATATATTTCAGCGAGTCATCTCAGCTGTACCGTGCTGTACGGTCATCCTACCACTTTTAAGAGTGGATAAGTTCTCCACATATAACTTAGCCACAGAAAGAGGTATTTGGAAGGAAGCACCTGTCCAATCATATCTAATACATAATACTGTTAAGTCCCCTAGAAACCCTTCAACAAACTGAACACATTTTACCTTCATGTTACTAAGTGGTCTGCCTCTGCTATTCACCCCAGAAAGCTGCACTAGCACCTTGCTGTCAACATATACCAACTATTTACAGATTACATGTGTTCACAGTCATTTAGTACTTTGTGCTTTCTTTTATGGCTTGTACAAACACATCTGTACAAGAAGAGTGAGCCTATCTCCTTTTCCAACACTGTGAACCAGGACAAGGTGCAATATCCCACAGAAGCTCCAGACTGCCTTCCACAGGAGCACTCACTGCCAAGTAACAGTAATTCTGAAACTGCACTCATTTTTCCCCGTGTCACTTCACCCCGGTAGTCCACACTTATTTTGTGATTAACTAGAACATCAAGGTTTTTCTCCTGCCATTTACAGTTTATGATCTCCCAATCTATAGCAAAAGCACATTTACTTTGTGCCATGTTTTACTCCAATTGTTTCATTCTGTACTTCCTAGTCCTCCTGCATGATACACATCTGCACAGAGATGATACTCCCACTTTAGAATAGTAATGAAGTTTCCCAAAAACAATGTTACTTTCTGTGTTATGACCAGGAATGAATAACTGTAATGGATGGGAAAAAACAGCCAGCCAGTCCCAAAACTGATTGCAGAACGCACACTATTAGGTAGAAATTACTAGGTACGCTATCATCACCTGTCTTAAATACAATACCATTCTTGTATTAAACTTCATCTGACTCATTTTTCATACTCTACGAAACATTTTACTGAAATTCAGAGAAACTTATGGCTGACCTTCATAAGGGGTCAATACTGGTAATGCTGCACAAAGCCTCTTCCATACTGACGCCCCAGCAGGGCCAAGCTCAGGTCAGGTCAGCCCACACTCAGCTCCAGGATTCAGTGCTGCATTTAGCGGCTCCACCTCTAGGACACTAGTTTGGGACACAGAGACTAGAAGCACTTCAACATCTGTCCTCCACTGTTCGCTAATAATTTTAGTCAAGGCACTTTATATTCCTAGAATGCTTTGATTAGATTTGTAATTTTCCCCCTTGTTTTAGTGCAAAATCTAGCAGGATGAGCTGTAATCACTTCCAAAATGATGTTAACGTGATGGCTAACTGCTCCATGACCTAAAATCCTCTTATTCAGTTATGCTGGTTTTGTGGTTGCGGTATGGCAACAGTCTTTTTTTTCTTGACGGGAAGGGAAGGCAACTATGTGAGACAGATCATAGGATCTATCACTTGCTGTCAAGTTAGATTGTGTCACACTGTTACTGAAACATGGTATAACCCATGACAAACCTTCTGATTCCCAAGCAGCAGGCAGTACAAAGTTGTAATAGAAAAACCTCAAGTCCTGAAGATCACCACCGTGCGTTTTTCCAGACCACACCATGGACAGAAACCCTAAGACAACTGGTACAGGAGGGTTCATGTACACAACAGCCCCGAGACAGCACCTTTCATGGCACATTGCTCACAACTACAGCACTTAGTGCTCAACCCCGGTCCCTCAGCTGTGCCTATGGTAGCAAGTAGCATACTGCATCAGGAGCAGATCTGCAGAGCAAAGCAGGTGGTGCTGGGGATCAGACATTCATACCACATATTTTGGAGGGGACTGGTGGGGGTCAGTGCAACAGACTGAACACCCCTTGTTGGACAGTATCATGTACATACCTGGAGTGTACCCTCCAGCTAACTTTCATCCTAAAGGAATTTAGTGTGCTCTGAGGCCACTTTCAAAGCAAACTAAAGCAAAGCACGAAGACATAAGGGATGAGCAGAAGACACGTCCAAAGTCCATTTTTGATCTGAACTGAAATCCTTCTACAAGTGCACCCCTGTGGTCCCAAGTTGCAAGCCTAGAGCCCTAAGACCTCTTAATTTTTTTTTTTATGGTTATTCACCTTAACCTACACAAAAGTGAGAAAACCACATTGCAGCCTCCCACTATGATGTTTTTAGAGCATGAACTGCATGCCCCGAGACACACACGAGAATATGAAAGTGTGATGCTTACTAAAATGCAGAAGGACTGTCTGAGCAGTGATAGCCAAAATAATGCAGTTCAGGTCTCTCCTCAAGAACCAGTCAAGGAATTTTAGGTTCTCTGTAGGAGGCAGGTCATCTGGTTCACTCCAGATAAAAGCCTGGAAAAGTGAGCTAGCACATGTGCAATGAGAATGCTCATGGTACTGGGACACTAGACTAAAACGAGGTGCAAGATAAATTCACAATCAGAACAGTCCAAACCGTGAAATACTCTAATCCTCTGTACAGGAAGATTACATACAAAGAAGTGCTAATGAAGGAGGGCACTAGGAAAGTGAAGCACTGCTTTCATTTATGATATAGGCCTTTCAAATCATTAGCTAGAAACTTACACATCATCTTCCAGCCTGGTGTTCAGTTACACTCTGAATTACACCGAATCTGGGGCCTGGTCCTTTGGCAAGACAGCTTTTTGGGTAGTCAGATGCCATGACTTCAAAAGGGCCTCTCAAAAATAAGGGAGTACACAAAAAGGTGGCAGATGATCTTAAACTTAGACAAAAGAAAGATAATGCACCCAGAGAAAAATAATCTATATTACGGGTACAGAATGGTGAAACTGGAACTAGAAGTTACAAGTAAGAGATCCTTAAGCTAACACTTACAGTTCCCTAAAAACATCAACTCAACATGCAGCTGCAACAACAGAAAAAGCCAGTAAAACATAAAAGCAAGTGTCATTTTCAAACTATAAATAAAACTTTGGTACACCCACACCTCAAGTACTGTGGCACTAGTCTTCACACCTCAAAAAAGATGTAGCAGAATTAGAGGGGGTAAAGAGAAAGACAACTAAGAAGATAAGGTGGGTAAGACTGCTCACTTTTGAGGAAAATACTGCAGGTGGATTTGGTTGCTCTTTACAACCATAAAAGGACAAAATGAGCAGAAACTGTTATCCACCAAATCCTGCAACACTAAAGCTGGAAGATTAAGGCACATCAGTTTCAGGCAGATAAAACTAGTAATGTACTTTTCTATACAGCAAGCAGGGAACTTCCCAATTTTGCTTCCACAAGAGGTTGTGGAGGCAGACAGTGTAAGTTGGGTCAGAAATGAATTCAATAAATTCACAGACAATAGGTCCATAAATGGATATTTAATAGCACTAGGCAGACTCATACTTTTAATATCCCAGATATAATTCTGGATGCTGGGGGAAGACAGAGACTGCGGACAGTGGCAAGGCTGACCTGCTTTCCCTAAACAACCTCTCCTACCGCTGTTAGGCTAGATGAACCATTGGTCTGATCTACTGGGGTACTTGAATTTCAGTAAAAGTCTTATAAAGAGAGAGGGGAAAAAAGTTTTTGTTTGCTTTTCATAAAGTAATCTTCTTTTTGTCATATATTCACATAGCAATCTCCCTTCCAAAGTGTATAAAAAGCCCAAATCAAAACAACAATAATCTACCCATTTTCAAAATTCCTGCAAGGTTTTCCAACGCTGGTCCTTTTCATGGCCCATATGAACCCCCTCCAGTTCTCAGATTTAAAGAAGATTAAGCCATCAGAGCTGCAAACTTTATTCAAATGAGAACAAGATGTTAATGTATGCCATGATAGTATTTTCTGTCCTCTACCACATTTTTCTTTTACTGCCACTGCATAAGTGAAGGTTTTCATTCAGTTCCTAGTAATGACATTCACATCTTTCCTATGAGTTGACAACTTGTAAACAAGTTGCAGGAATAGTTCAATGTCTTCTTATATATATTTTTTTTTTAGTTTTGTAAAACTGAACAGAATTTGACATCTTTTTGTGTATTTAGTCAGCAGTTCCCTGGAGTCCTTTAGGACAATCTTGCAGGCAGCTTCTTTAAAATCTTTTGAAACTGCTTCTGAAAGTTCCTCTCTACAATACTTTGCTATATACTTTTGCAGATCAAAGTCCTCTGTGTTCAGTATACATTTCAATATAGTTATGGTATGTAGGAGCAAAATTGATACAGTCAAGTATCTCTTTCAAACAGCATTGGGGTTTAGTGGTTGCTTAAATTTTTTTAGCAACAGGATTTAAGATTGTGGTGGATTCAAACAGTGTGGTGAATACCCTCTGCCAAAAGATTGAGATGACTTGGCCAGTCTTCTCTCTCCCTTCCCCTTCTCATTTTGTTTGTTCCTTGAATAAATGTCAGAGACCTCCTTTTCATGATTTCCTCTACTTTCTCTGAAGCTGACAGTAGCTGCCTAGAAACAATAGCTGCCCACATGACAGAAAATTTCTACCAGCACCTTCTGTAGATGTTTTCAAATGGTACCATTTGCCTTTCATGACCTACACTGTCAAATAGTGTTTTGTTGTTTGGGTGGGTTTTTTTCATTTCCCTTACTTTACAATATTACCTTTAGTAAGAATATTTACCATTACTTAATTTATTACAGAGCTGCCAACTGTTGCTCCTTGTTACAAGTCAGAAGCCTTTATTCTCATACAAGTTTAAAGCTTGTATTTTTCCCTTATCTTGGTCAGGTTCTAAAAGCTCAAACCAACAAGAAAAGTTTAAGTAATATTTTTAAGTCTTCTCTGTGTTTGAAGAAAGCTTGCTGTAACTTAAAAATCATCAGGTTGTGATTTATATTCCCCTCATTTATCACCACCTGAATTCCTATCCTATTAAAACGTCAAAATGAACTGGGAACTTCAATTCATAAAAGTATAGAAGAACATGCAAGCATAACCCAAAATTGAATCAGAAACTTGGAGTGTTCCAAAATCTAAGTATGCATGTGCTTTTCAAACTGAATTAATTTCCACTGCCCTCTTTCTAGAGCCAGAGATCCTCATCAACACATCATTATGCATGCCTACTTCTCTAGCAAACACTTTTATAGATCAGTTGGAAATACACTTCAAACTCCATATGTAGTTCAGCCACAAGGGGAAAGTAAGACATTTTAGTGACTGCAAAATGTGCAGCACTGTGCAACAAAAATTCTAGAACCAAACTCAGCAAGGGCACAAGTATACTACGCACCTTGCTTCCAAAAAGAAAGTTTTAAACAAAGCCCATGCTCCACGACCCTTCACTCACACATTCGGTGTGTTCATCCACTGAAGGCAACTCTTTAACATACTATACTGTAAGTAAAAGAAGTGACTGAAAATACTCACACTTCTGATACCTGGGATTACACAGAGCTGCCAGTGCCTGATGGGAGCCATGAGAAACTCAAACTTGCACTTGACAAAGCTTCAATAGGGTCATGGTTTAAGCCGAGCCAGCAACTAAACACCATGAAGCCACTTGCTTACATCTCCCCCCTCAGTGGGATGAGGAGGAGAAAATATAAAGAAAAGCTCATGGGTCGAGACAAGAACGAGGACGGATCACTTACCAGTTATGGTCACAGGCAAAAAACAGACTCAACTTGGGGAAGAAAAAAAGTCAATTTCATTTACTAAAAATCAAATCAAAACAGGATAATGGGAAGTAAAACCAAATCTTAAAACACCTTCCCCTCACCCCGCCCTCCTTCCCAGGCTCAACTCCACTCCCAATTTTCTCTACCTCCTCCCACCCCAGCAGCACAGGGGGACGGGGAATGGGGGTTGTGGTCAGCTTGCCACACCTTGTCTCTGCTGCTCCTTCCTCCTCAGGGAGAGGACTCCTCACTCTCTCCCTGCTCCAGTGTGGGGTCCCTCCCACAGGAGACAGTTCTCCATTAACTTCTCCAGCATGAGTCCTTCCCACAGGCTGCAGTTCTTCATGAACTGCTCCAGTGTGGGTCCTTTGCATGGGCTGCAGTCCTTCAGTCACAGAACATTCCAGCGCGGGCTTTCCCATGGAGTCACGGCCATCTTCGGGGACATCCCCCTGCTCCGGCATGGGGTCCTCCCTGGGCTGCAGGTGGGCATCTGCTCCCCCGCTCCCCTCCATGGGCTGGGGGGGACAGCCTGCCGTCTCACCACGGGCTGCAGGGGCATCCCCTCCTCCCCTGCTCCTCCTCCCCTCCTTCTGCACTGACCTCGCTGTCTGCAGAGGGGTTTCTCTCACATCCCACTCCCCTCTCCACTGCAGGTTCCCCTTCTTAAATCTGTTCTCCCAGAGGTGCTACCACTGTCACTGATGGGCTCAGCCTTGGCCAGAGGCGGGTCCAACTTGGAGCCAGGGAAGCTTCCAGCAGCTTCTCACAGAGGCCACCCCTGCAGCCCCTCCCCCACTACCAAAACCCCACCACACAAACCCAAAACAAATAGCATTACTGGTAACTTGAAAGCAAGTAACATTCCTGTATGTGAAAAGCATGACCACCCACTCACAAAAATGAAACCAAATAAAAGGTTTGCTGTTATCTGCAAGTTATCTGAAGTCACTTTGTTACTGCTTGGGACTGGACAGTTAGTTTTACAGTGTCAGTGTTGCAGAAGTGGCAAGGAATGCAGCAAACCTTTCCCTTTAGAAGTCTGGGAAACTTAATAGCAGCTTATGCCTGATGCAACCAGAACTGCCACTAGGTAAAACCAATAAGCTACACTGCAAGCATATTATTTGAATAAAGCAAAATAAAAAACGCTACTACCACATTTAAGCCTTTAAGCAGCAAAGTCCCTCATTCTTCTTTCTCAAGAGTCAAATATAAGATCAGACTCAGTGTTGCTACACAAGATTACATTAAAAAAGAAAAAAAAAAACAAACAAAAAAACCAAAGAAAGAAAAAAAAGAAATAACTGATCAAGTGGCTTAATTACTAAATCTAACTGATAATGCACATTTTTTTAAATGTCACTTAAAGTTTTGGTTAGACACATAGTTTTACAGTTATCTTCCAGAACCTCTGCCTACTCCTTTTAACTAAGCAATTCTAAAATTAACTTGGGTTCCTAGCAACATGAATCAACTGAATTTAAACTGTAATAGTAGAGTTATCAAAAGTCTTCCAGGCATGTTCTGCTCATGTAAATGATTCAGTGCACTACACACATTAAAAAAAAATAATAAGCATAAGCCTGATAAATTCATTCTCTTTTCCAGGAAAGATAATTCTAATGTAATTCTAATGTAACCATTTCATACAGCTTTATTACCTTTTGTCTAACAGATGTAAAATCTAGTTTTACAGATTTAGCAATGACCAAATTCAAAGACAGCAAAACTAATTTCACAGAACACTTTTTAACAGGGAAATGACAATATACACCAATATATACCAAAATACCTTCTGGGGACATGAACAAAATGCATTTCCAGGGTATCAGACACAGTCAGTACTGTCTCATAGCTAAACAATTACTACAGAATTTAAAGCATCCCTTTACAGAGGACAAAGGTGGAGGAAAATAATGTCTATCACCTGTCTATCTCTATACTGGGAACACTATAGGAAACTAAAGGCTTTTTAATTTTTTGAGTGAAAATTAAAAAATACTACTCAAACAGCAATATAAAACTGTGAACATTTTAAGGAAAGGAACAAGGACAGAAAAAGAAGGAAGAGCACATGTGCCAGTACATACACATTATGAACAGGTTTGAGGATACAGCTAACAGCGGTTTAAGACAATCTACACCTGGATTACCACAGTTTTAGTTCCCTGCCCTCCCTCCCTGACTTCCCTACAACACATCTAACTACAAACTAACACCAATGCAGTGGACAGGCAAAAGCAGCGCAGAATTAAACATCTTAAACAGCTGTGGAATCACACCAATAGTCAAAATTAACTGTAGCTAACTTAATTACGATAAGCATCTTAACAGTCCTACGCAAGTATAAAAATCTCTACCAAAACCCAGGAAAAATTGATCCAAACAATACAGCTAGGAACATTTGTTTTAGTGTCTACGTTCAGTTCAGTATTGAGAACAATTTAAATAAAACCCCAAATACCAAGTCACAATAAAAGCCAGAGGTTTGGAATATACAATTGCAAGCAAATTTTAAAAAATTACATTAGAAGGAACTGTAACTATTCCCTTCAAAAACATAGAAAGACTTCTGAAAATACACAAGTGGTAAAACTGGAAAGCATACCTAAGCTTTCAAGCAAGCAAAAAGAATTGTTCATATACCTGAAAGCTTGTTCGTGTTTTTGAAATAGATGAACAGATAAAACAAAGAACGTATTACAGCTCCATAAAAACCTTCTACCCTGCATCTGGAAATACACACTGAAAGCATCTACGCTTCCAAATAATTTTAACTATGCTACAGAGGCATAATGAGAAACTGACTATTAAAAGCCAATGTCTTCTTCAAAACTCTTCAATTTTAAATTACAAACACCATAATGCTTGACTATGTATTTTGTTTACAACACATTCTCACTACTGGACAAAGTCAAGACTGCTTGGTAGTCCTTACTGTGGACTTCCATATCTTACTTTTTGCACTACATTAGTAATTTAACTTAACTCTGAAAAATTAACATAAACCTTTAATGTATCAAAAGTTATTGAATTGTTTTCCTCTGTGGACTAAACCTACTGTGAACAATTATAGTGAACACCGCATTTTAGTGTTCACCATGGACTGACCACAGCATTCTTTTCCTGATCCTGAGTCTAGTCATGCAGTATGGTAAGGAAGACAACTCAACAAACAATAAGATGGGAAAAAAGTTTTAAAAATAAATAAAATCGCACTTTATGATATAAGCAGTAAACATTTAGAAAGGAAGAACTTAAACAAGAACAAAGCAATGAAGCGACTTTACCCCATTCTGTTACTTATTCCTCAAGCACAAAAAAATTACAGTGGCACATTCCACAGGTCAAGCCAACAAATATGCTACAGATTTTGCGCTCCAGGAAAGGAGCTTACCCGGTAAATACTTCATACTCATTTCTCTATATTGTACTATGGTAAGTGGGTGTATTAAAAGAACTCAAAAGGCTAATTTATCTTCTAGAGCAAACAGAAAGAGACACTTCTGCAATGACGTTACTCTTCAGTCAGGCATGACCTCTTCCCAATGATTTATCATCTCTTCCCACCTCGACAAGGTGGGAAGCTGTGCTTGATGCCACAGCAGCCCGGCGAAGTCTTCAGTTCATAAAGCCATCAGAAGAAAAGACAAGTAAAATTGGGCCAGGCAACAGGCCATCACAGAGTGGGTGGAAAGAGCAGTAACTTTACCTATCAAACAGAAACAAAGGATAGATTCCCCCACAACATGATTAGATGCGAAAAAACATGCAATACAAGCTGTGTAATCCTAGTAGCCACATTTAGCTCTAAAGACATTATTGCCAGCATGTAACGCTGTATTAAACGCACTTAGGGAACAAAGATGAGAAGATTCTCTGAAGATTATTCAAAAGTTATTTATACAAAATACAGAAGGCCTACATAAATATCTGAGAATCTGTGAGTTAGAGTGAAAATCCACTTACAGGGTAACAAAAGCTGAATGCTTAAAAAGTGATTTCAGAAAGGACACAAAATTTAACACATCCTCCTGGTCAACACTTTTGTAGGAACAATGCCCAGAAAACTCTGGATGTAACAATATGAAAATCTACACCGGATAAGTAAGCCTAAATGTTGGACCCATTAGCTCAACCAGCAACAGCAGACTTGAAACCCTACTTGTGATCTGGCCACTTTGGAAGGACAAAGACACATTGTGTCCATATGGCTTACACAAGGATTAGGTAATTGAGTCAAATGATTTAAATGTGGTAACAAAAAAGTCTTAATCACAGGGAACGAATAGATGTATGTCACCAAAGGAAAGGGTAAAAGCACATTACTGTTTAAATCTATCCTTGAGAGCTTGTAAAACAGGGTTACTACCCAAACCTGCACAGAATTTTTATAGCGTCATTATACCTTCTATCCTGCTATAAAATCATTGTTGCTATTGGGAGTTGTACGTAAAGATCAAGATCATCATACAGGATCACCCAGAAGACAGAGGATGCTACAGACCTCTCAACTCTGAAAAACATCAATTGCACAGAAGTTGGGTGTTAAAGAAAAAAATGACAGCCCTGACCGTTACAAAAACTTAGTCTCATTTGTGTTTGAAGGTGAAACAGTTACCATGATGTTTTGGCAAGCCTAAGGAGAGAGGAGCTGCCAGTAGGTTTTTCGACTAGATGGATTATCTTTGACCATGACCAGTTCCAGCTGCTTCAGAGACAAGTGAAGAAAATTCTTAAGTAGGCAATTAAAAATAACACAGCCACAGGCAAGATTTCTTCCTGCCTCCCGTCAGTTAGAGATTATTTAAACTACAGACTCAGGAAGAACAGAAACTACCTTTTAAAGTTGCTGTTGTATTTTTTTAATTTTTAGTGTAAAACTGGATTTTCCTACCATTCTTCTTAAAATTCTGCTATGCTTCTAGCCTCCATCTCCTCTGGTAACAAGCTCCACATGATAACTGTACCTAGTCTACTCTCCTTTATCAGTTTTAAGTTGTGTCTTTCAAACACTGACAGTTCTCCAGTTCTTGTATTAAGAAAAAATGGGCACAAATTCATGATCTTTCTTTTTTACGCCATTTGATAGTTAACCGCTAAAAATTCAGCATTCTTCCTTTCCGGGAAGTTCAGTCAAATCTTCAGTCACTCTTCCAATTACAAGAATGTCCTTTCTCTTCATGCCTGTTACATTATTTCTGACACAGTGAGATCAGAATTGTATTCCCCTCCCCCGCTTCCAAAATGAGCAAATATATAATTAATTTCTCTGTCTTTCTAAGTAGTATTTCAGATCTGCAAAGACAGAGAGAATAGGAACAGCCTGAGGAGGAAATGGGCAGAACACAATTGGACTGAAAAAAGTAAAGGAAAAACACCAATCAGCCTACTAAAGCGCTGCAGGGCATAAGAGATTTATCCTATTTCAGCAAAAGACTGAATTTATGGGGAAAAAAAAGTGAGATGTTCTTTCTCCAAGTAGTTATATAGGTCTTTGTCATCATTAATGGGATAATGCACAAGAAGTGCAGATACGGGTATAAATTCATGTGTAAAGCGGTGGGCTATTATTATTTGAGTAAAGGGAATTTGTCAACAGACAAATGCCCATATTTAGACCTCAACAAGGAGCATCTTCTGGATAGGAGCACTGCAGCAGGTCTTGTGGGTACCTTCTGGCTCCCTCCGCACTTCCCCAAGCTTCTGTGTCATAAGGCACGTTTTTCAAAACTGGAAATGCATTCCATTCTTAGCAATTCGCAACCTAAAATGAAGGAGCTCCTTCCCGTTTCCAAGACAGATTACCAAGGCGTATTTCAAGCAACACACATAAATTATGCTGAAATAAACAGTAAATTTCAGTATCAGAAATTATTATAAAAAGCCAAACAAGCTGACCACTTAGTATGCTCTTACATGAATATAACTAGTTATTCCAATTACAAATGGAAATATTACCCGCAACTGTAGACAACATTTATACCAATGTTCACCCACTGAGAAAAAACAGATACACAGCAAGCAGCTCTGCAGCGCCAGTCCTCGAAAATCTTGGGGTTTATCCAAACACTGGTTTTCATGTGTTTTTGGCCATGATTTCTAACAATGCCTTTCGTTTGTACAACATCTATTTTCCATTCAGTCCTGTAAGAAATCTCTCATGAAACACTTGAAGCCTAAATAGAATTTGTCAAAATAACAGACTATGTAACTTTTCTTTCCAGAATGTTCTGCTCTCATTCTCACATTTATTGTGTTTTGCATGTCTTTGCAATTTTGTTGTAGTGAACTAGTATGATTTGTAACATTGATGTTTAACAAAAAAAATGCTTTTCTGTTAGGTTTTCTTTTTATTTAAAGAAAAACAGAGTTATCTGGAATGAATAAAACTCTGTATTCAGAAAAGCGTTTAACATAAGTGGTGGACAAATGGGAAAAAATGCATACTTTTTCAAATTACCCCATCAACAAAGTAAAACTTTATTCTTCTCCGAATTCAGCAAATATACAGGTAAATAAGGAAATTTTGAAGAACTACTATACATACCTCTCAAAATAGTATTTCATTTTAAAAAAGGACCCCCTACAGACAAGACAACATGCAAAAAAAAAGCCCAGACCAACACCGCTTTCTCCACTTTCTCCAAAAGTTGCTTCAACAGTTTTAATTGTGCTTTCAGTCAAGGGTAGATGGTATGATACACAACCC
Organism: Aquila chrysaetos chrysaetos; assembly: GCF_900496995.4. Lineage (NCBI taxonomy): Eukaryota > Metazoa > Chordata > Aves > Accipitriformes > Accipitridae > Aquila > Aquila chrysaetos. Next base: position 65,364,453 of record NC_044030.1, read on the forward strand.
TGATTCTACCTAGGACACCGTTCTGGGTAGAGCAGATCCAGGTAGCTGCCTGTTACTGAACCAGAAGATCATATGTGAAGACTTCCACTTCACCCTGGCCATGCATTTCCTACACACCAATACTGCTGGGGTCACGGATCCCTCTGTGAGCTATTGGAACTCACAAATCGAGTAGAAAACTAGCATATCCAAAAGTCTCCTACTGTGTTTAATGAATCCAAGCATCCATTAATTTATTAAATCATCAGAAGAAAAAAAATCATTGGCCACAGTGGATGGGAGAGTTTGTAGGAACAACACAGCTGACAGAGGCACACGCAAGCAAGACCCTCCCCTTGTTAGGAGCAGCTAGATCAATTTCGACTGCCAGTGCAACCACAGCTCAGGTTGGAAACCTACCTTCTGAAAGGCAATGCAATCTAGCGCTGGCTGTCCTTCGGTATCTTTCTCAAAATGCTCCCTTCCACATACCTAGGACAGTTTCTCCTACAGCTTAATGGGAAGAGAATGACACAAAGCTGCAACAGCCAGAGCCAGAACGCAGGCACCTCCTCCTCCAGTCCCAAGGACAAACAAGCAAACCTCACAATAACCAGGACCCACTAACTGGTATGACACTGCCGTCTGGTTGCTCACACAGGGACCAAGTTAACACAAACGCTCAAAACCCTATAGTCTGAGCAACTGCTGTGAAGGCATCCCCCTGGTATATTACTGATGTGTCATATATTTAATGTGCTGCATCACATGTGTAAGCAATACAGCAATATATGTGAACCATCAACAGTAATGAAAGTAAGTATTGTTAGGTTCAAGAGTTACTGTCCTCACTTCTGACATTAGAAGTGAGCAGAACCCTGCGGGGGGGAGGGAGGGGAAATCAGCAAAGCATTCTCATGCCTTATTTTCCGAAGGCATACGAACCAAACAATAACATTTATTAGAAGTTCACACAGACCTCAGAAAAATAGTTTTACAAGTTGCTACAGTGAGGCTTTCTGAAACCCGAGACAGAGATCTGCAGGAGTTATGCAAATAACTGCCAGACCTATCAGATTCTTCAAGAGACACACAAGCCATTAAGCACAAATTGAGGGGTTAGGTATAATACAGTGTCCAGCCAACACCGACCATTATTTTATTGCAGGGTTGAACTGCAGTATGGGACACAAGAAAGACAAGCTGCATAAAGCTCATCAGCTGCTTGTTTCCTGCCCCATGACAAAACCAAGCTAACTTCAGTGCTGTGACCTCCAGATCCTTCTTCCCTTAGAAACATCTGCTTATTCTTTAGCAAGCTCCTGAACCCCAGAGAAAAAAAGAAAAAAGAAAAAAAAAAAAAAAAACTTTCCAGAAAATCCCAGCAGAACCCCACCCTGGTTTAGCAGGCTTCACAGACCTCACAGAGGCCAAGAACAGATGACATATTCCCACTCAAATTAAAGAGCTGAAGTCAGGAGTGACCTGCGATTGATTCAGCCAGTGAACTTCCCATTTCAGTTCTTTCCTACCAGACGAATACGAAGAGTGAGCACCCTAAACCTGTCGTCACACACGCCTCCTTTATTCACGCGTATCTCTAGACAGCACCACACATCCTCCAGCCAGGAGATGCTGGGCAGGATGAGACACACCGGATGCGCAACGGAGAAGTAAGAACTCGTGGGCATAAATAGCAAGCGCTCTTCTCACATTTTAATCATAAAGAACGTCCGAAATAGTAACATCAAGCATTTCCGTCAGGCCACACTGTTGTGCCATTTTTTCAGAGCACCGCTGGTACACCAGAGCGAACGAGAAGTTATTTCTTGACGTTAAAGGCCTCTCATCCCCCCGCTCCCCCCCACAGGCCCTCCCGCCCCCCCCGCCCAAACCTCCCCGGGCTCCCCTCCCCAGCCGCGCCCCCTCCCCCCAGCATCCCCCCACGACCCCCATCCACAGCCACCTCTCCCCTTTCCCCCTCCCCTCCCCCACGAGCCCACCCCCACGCCCGCTCCCCGCCGCTCAGCCCCCACCCCGCTGCCGCCGCCGCCGCCGCCGCCCGTCCCTCCCCGCCCTGCCGCAGCCTCCCCGTCCCCAGCGGCCGCCGCCGCCGCCGCTCGCGCCCCGCGCAACCGCCCTGCGCCGCCAAGCGCGAGCGCTCCCCTGACAACCGCAGCGCGCGCCAGGCCCGGCCACTCCCCGGCCCCGCGCACACAATGGGCCCCGCGAGCAGCCCCCTCCCCGCCCCACCCCCTCCCCCGCGCCGCCGCCCGGCCGGGGTCTGCGGCCGCTCCGCCGGGCCGGCCCCTGCCGCCGCCCCTGCCCCACTGACCATCGCTGCGCTTGATCTCCACGTAGATCCCTATCTGGATCTTGCCGAAGTTGGCCGCTGCCATCGCGTCATGGGGCAGCCGCGGAGATCGCTGCCGGCCGGGCGCACAGGCGGCGGAGAGGGGAAGGGAGGGGAGGGGAGGGGAGGGCGCGCACAGCTGCGCTGGCAGCGGCGGCACCGACCGCGGCGGCTCGGGCAGGGAGGGAGGGAGGCAGGGAGGGAGGGACGGACGGGGAGAGGGAGGAGGGGGAAGAGAGAAAAGGCGCCGGCCGGATACAACAGGCGCTGGGCGCTGGCGCGCCTGCGCGGCTTGCCGCGGCGTCACAGTAGGACGCGCTCACGGGGGGGGCGCGGCCGCGGCCTTCGTCGGCCGCCCGCGGTCCTCTCCTCCTCCTCCTCCACCTCCTCCTCCTGCCTCGGTGGAAGGGGGCCCGGGGGGATCCCGCGTCGCGGGGGCGCCCAGTGTTCTTACCCCGCGGCCCTCGGGAGGCCCGCCTCGCCTCGCCCTCGCCCCCCCCCCCCCGTCCCCCGGCGCCGCAGCTGTTCCCTCCCAGCCGCCCTTCGCGGCGCCGCGGCCGGACTGGCACAAGATGGGCGGCCCCGCTGCCCTGGGGCCGGCGGCCCGCGGGAAAGCCCTGCTCCTGGCCGCCCTGCCGCCTCCCCGGGCCGGGAGAGGCTCGTCCCAGCCGCAGGCCGCCTGCGCGAGCCTTTGCCTCGCGGACATCTCCCCGGCTTGGAAACGCACACGCGCGCCTGTTCGGCACCAGATGGTGACTGAGCTGCTCTGAAGTTTTAATGTAATAGCTTTATCTACCTCCTATCTGCTCGTATGGCTCCTCTGTGCCAAGTAGAGCAGCTTAGAAGCAATCTTCACGCTCCCCAACCTGCCCGCAGCTCCTGGGTCCGAGGAGGGCCACGCTGGCAACACACAGCATCCATCCACCTTCCCCTCGTGGCTGCCCCATTCCTTTATACAGTCTAAATAAAAACCAAAACACACTTCGTGCTCCTCATTTCCCTATAATGACTCCTGTACCTCAGGCAAGCGGCTTCATTAAGCATTGTCCCCTGGGTTTCTCCTCCAAGGGCGGTTCCTGACATGATGAAGCCACCACCAGTTTAATATTGTCCTTCCTGCATGGCTTCCTGGTCACTTTGAGCGGCATCACAATAAATACCCTAAACACGCAGCCTTTTCTTGCCCAGCAAAGCCAGTCTATTAAAAATAATCCCCCAATCCATGCTTCAAAGGGTAATACATAATGACAGCTGACACCGTGCCACCCCCCTGAGAGCTGCGCCCTCCCAGCCAGCCTGTCACCCTCCTTGCCTCATGTCCTCTCCCTGCCTCCGCTGTCGGTTTCATACTGAAATCGGTATGATACCAACAATTCAGAGTCAAGAAATTATGGCTCCCAATTCCTCCGGGGGGGGGGGGGGGGGGGGGGGGGCAGGGAGAGAGAAAGATCAGCCCTGCGGAGAAGGACTTGGGGGTGCTGGTGGATGAAAAGCTGGACATGAGCTGGCAACGTGCGCTCCTAGCCCAGAAAGCCAACTGCGTTCTGGGCTGCATCAAAAGAAGCGTGGCCAGCAGGTTGAGGGAGGTGATTCTGCCCCTCTACTCCCCTCTGGTGAGACCCCACCTGCAGTACTGTGTCCAGCTCTGGGGTTCTCAGTAGAGGAAAGACATGGACCTGTTGGAGCGGGTCCAGAGGAGGGCCACAAAAATGATCAGAGGGCTGGAACATCTCTCCTGTGAGGACGGGCTGAGAGAGTTGGGGTTGTTCAGCCTGGAGAAGAGAAGGCTCCAGGGAGACCTTACTGTGGCCTTTCAATACTTAAAGGGGGCTTATGAGAAAGATGGGACAGATTTTTTAGCAGGGCCTGTAGTGATAGGACAAGTGCTAATGGTTTTATACTGGTAGAGGGTAGGTTTACATTAGAAATGAGAAAGAAGGGCAACAAAGCTGGTGAGGGGCCTGGAGCTGGTGAGGACGAGAGGAAAAGGCCTCAAGTTGCAGCAGGGGAGGTTTAGATTGGGTATTAGGAAAAATTTCTTTACTGAAAGGGTTGTCAGGCATTGGAACAGGCTGCCCAGGGAAGTGGTTGAGTCACCATCCCTGGAGGTGTTCAAAAAGCGCGTAGACAAAGCACTTTGAGGCATGGTTTAGTGGGCATGGACGACGGTTGGACTCGATCTTAAAATGATTCTATGATTCTATAATTCTAAGTGTTTTATGATAAGGGTGGTGCGACACTGGAACGGGTTGCCACAACGGATGCCCCATCCCTGGAAGTGTTCAAGGCCAGGTTGGATGGGGCTTTGAGCAACCTGGTCTAGTGGAAGGTGTCCCTGCCCACGGCAGGGGGGTTGGAACTAGATGATCTTTAAGGTCCCTTCCAACCCAAACCATTCTGAGATTCCATATACACACACACAAAAGAGCCAGAAGAGGAACTGACAGAAAGTTAAACAGCAACAACCATCTTGCGCAACTTGGTTGCACTTGTATTGGCTCTAACTGGTATAAATCACCCTTTTGATGAAGTGTTAAGGAAAAATTAATAAAGTGAAAGTTTAACGCTTTCAAAAACTGGGTCTTACTCTCTTATCCTTGCCCACCTTCGTTTTTGACATGAGAAATTTAGCTCTGAATCATGTTATTCATGGAAGGCATTGCTTACTACGGTTGTGGTGGAATTACAATATTACAGGTATCAAGTTATGTCCAGCAAAACTACTTTGGCTTTTTAGTTTAGTCACTAAATTTAATTTAGACTACTGAAAAACACTAGGAAGAAATATCTCTTTGAAAAAGATCTTATGCAAGAAATACCATGAAGAATCCTGTGCTTTTAAGAAGGCCTCTTCTAATTATAACAGAATTAAAGATATGCTCTTTTTAACTTACAGATGTTTTTGAAATAAAACCAAAATGCAACAAATGTTTTAGGCTTTCATAAGTGTTAGGCAGGGACTAGCTTTGAATTTAAAACAAAAGTTTGTTCTACCCACTATAATTCCACGGCATTTCAATGACTCGAACTGAATGTTTTGTAATATTCTTTTTACACAAATTCTTCTGCATAGACATACCTTTTAGAGTTCAGCTTTGTTTTAGAGAAGTACCTGTGATAGACTTGGATAGCCATTGCTTGGTCTGTTTAACTGTTATATTTATGATCAATTTGATTAAATCTTTTCTGATGTTTTTATGTAATGTAAAAATAAAAACAATCAGATTCTAAGATTAGGTGCAGAGTAATTGAAAGGCATCTCATTTGAAACATTTAAATAAGAAACGGTAAATTATTTTTCATACTATTTGCTCTGTATATTCCATAAAGGTTAAACTGAAAAATTTGAGACGTGAATTATATATAATTTTCTGGAAAAATATTTGAGTCCTGTTGTTGCAGGAATAGGTGATTACTTTTACACACAAATCATCCCACTGAGGTAAAGAGGGCATATCTTAGAAACATGTACACAGCTGTAAGTATTTACAAAATCAGGTGCTACTCTAAAATAGGACTTGAATACATATCAATCCGGAGTTAATCCTGAAGTCTTTGAAATACTTAGGCCTTAGTACAGAAAATTGTTTAAGACTATTCTAAACTTTAAATACAAATTTGAAGTTGACTCATGAAAATAAGACCCCAAATTATTATTTTGTTGTACGCTCTGTGACAACAGAGATTTTTGTTACTGTCATAAAGCACACATGGAGGCTTTCATAGAGCAAGTCAGCAAAGGCCAGAAAATCACTTGTGTGTGTCCAGAAAATAAACAGCAGTAGCAGTAAATAAATTCAAATATTTTTAAAATATGGCAAAGCATTATAGGAAGTTTTCTTATGCAAATAAAGATCTCTAATAGTTTTGGGTTTTTTTAAGCAAGTGTTGCTTTTTTTGAAGAAAAAGCACTCAAAACTGTACTCCTGAGTATCAGGTCTTTCTTACCTAATATTCTAAATATATGTCTCTCTTCACAGTTTTGGTTAACAATACATGTTCAATCCAGCATTAAACAGAAGAACAAAGCTTTTAAGTCCAAAATTTTGATATACATTGTTTAACTGAGGTGCTGGAAAATTTTATTATATAGGGTATTCCATTTTATTGGCCCACTAACATAGATTTTCTCTGACCATTTTTTAGAAAGTATATTTGTGCTTTCTAAAATAATGTTTGCAAAATTCCCAGAATGGTATGTGTCTACTTTTATGTATCAGTACATGGTGTTCTTGACAATACAGACAAATAATACAATTACTGAAGCTTTGGCATTCAGTTCAAAACTTTGGCTGCTTTTGAATTAGTAAGATGTCAAAAATAGTGGGAAATGATCATGCACCATTTGTTTTTCAACTGTTAGCAGGAATTCTTCAGTTTTCAACAAACACTAGTATCTGCTTGCATTTCACACAGACACAATCATATTGATTAAAATTCTTAATTCACTGTATTTTGATGTCAAAATCAAGTTGTCAATCACAGCCTACCACCTTGATAACTTAAAATTAATTGATTATTATGTATTTGAATTATTTCACAGCACTAGTGAACAAATGATTAATCATAGTACATGTTTGTAATCATACTGATATGAAATATATTCTTTTTAAAGCTCAACTCAGAAAATACTTTCGGAGTTCCATGAATGCAACTGGTAGTAAATGCGCATGCAGGTCAGTCAACAGTCAGGTTAAAGGAACATGTGGTTACTTGTAAGATTAAAAGAAATAGTCAACGTCTTTATTACATAGAAAAAAATTTTAAAAAGGAGCCACCGTAATACTGTAGCTTCTCACATCATCATGAGTACCTGTTGCAGTATACAAAAACTTGCAAAATTAATAATAGATGATTTCTTTCACTTAAGAATCGGTAAATATGCAAGAAGCACCTGAAGTAGTTTGAGATCCCAGTTGCCCACTTAGACTGATAGACTCTTCTTGTCCAGTTCAGTACATTTGTGAAAACAGCAATGGCTGAGCTGTCTCACAGATCCCTTCCTGCTCTTTTTTCCTTTTACGCATCTTATCTGTATTGTAAGGCTATTACCCCCTGCTGGACACAGCACTTCGTGAGTAGTAGCGCTATACAATAGTATCAGAAAGTGATAAAAAGAGGAGAACTGCCTTACTTATAGACATAAAATATTTTAATGTATTTCCCACTGCTTTATTAGATATAAAAATCTGATTTTTATGTAACTACCTCTGTATAATAAATTATTGTGTTATTCATAACTTTGTGTAGCTGCCTTATCTGAGACTCAAAATGTTTTAAGCCGGGCACTCAAAGCTTCATAACTAATCTTTTGTCTTCCACAAATGCGTTCTAGATTCCATTGCATTAAATGTATACAAATTCTGCTGGTTATCTTCAACAAGTGAACTGATGACTCATTTGAGTGTCAGTACTTTTGGGCTTATAATTATCTTATTATACATTAGAAAAACCATAGATGGTTAGGTTTTCTGATTTAAACACATATTTCTAAGCATAATAGGTTTCTTTGTATTAGAGAATGCAGATGCTGAAACTATTGCTGTAAAACTCAAACATACTTGTCATAACGTCCACCTTAGTAGAGCTGTCAGTGAGCTACTGGTACTCATGCCATCATGATAATTGGAAACATTAAGTTGTTCTTCAGCAGTGTTTTGCTAAAGGGCAAATTTAAGCAAAAGTTTATAATTGCTGTGTTGGTCACCGGTGTCATCCCACGGCACTCTGATAACACCTCACATGGCTTTTCTGGTCACTTGTCTGTATGCTCCCTAAGAAAGTCAGGTTTTCTAAAAGCCTCTCATCTGCATGAACAGGGCTAAAGAGATCTGTTTGTATGTTTTTGCAGTTCTAGCTACTTTTATTACTTTATTTTCATGTGGATTCTCCTGTAAGAATCCTTCTAGCAGCATGCATAGGACTGGCATGAGGGTGCATGATCAGGCCAAATATAGTAAGAAAATGTGAGGCTCACTGAACTCTGCTGTTGTGAAGAACATCACTCCACATAGAGCAGTTTTGGTATAGTTCTACTGGTTTGAATGGCCAGCCAAAAATGTAGAGAAAAGTAATTATTGAGCAAGTTTGGCCCTAAAGCAAATGCAAGTATACAAATAAAATTGTTATTTCACTTATTGCTTTATTATTCCAGAATGACCTGCACTCCTAAAGAACTTTTGCATGCAGAAAAGTGGGACATTGCTAGATATTAGATAAAGAATCAAAAGTGAAGAAGAGTGTGAATGTATTCTGGTCTCTTCAAAGCAGAAGACATGGGAGAAACAAAGTACATTTGGGAAAAGCACTCCTCCCTCTATTACCATGCCCTTCACTCCAGCTCTGCATTTGTCGCCACAGTGACTACAGCTTTTGCTCTTCCCTGTATTCATAGCTGCTTGTGCACATTGGCTGAATTAGTCATAACATGTGGCTAAGGTTAAAATGGCAGTCCAGAAAAACTACACTAGTTCAAAAGTCACAAAATGGTAGAACCACTGAAGAATAACAAAGCTGGATGTGCTTATTGCAGTAGACAGCGGTGTGGTCATTATGGTTTTGGCACATACATTATGTGCTCTCTTACTCATTCCATATGCTGCTGCTGAGTGTCTGGCCCAAGGCAGCTACGTATCTGGGGTCATATTTCATTATGCTTTCCTATTGATTGTATGAAACACAGACAGAACTCCTGCTAGATAGCAAATGGCTTCAGAAAAAACAAGCAAAAGAAGATGAACCTCTCTCCAAACGTCTTGCTGCCTACAGGTAAGCCCAGAACTACTATACTGTGGATATTTATATTTCGTCTTCATCTTCCTCTTCCTTCTTTCTTTTCTCCCTTTTCTCTCCTCGCCATATCTTCAAGGGAAATCTCAGAGGGCTTGTGACAAAACAGCGTTCCAGTCAGGCTATTCAGCTGAGTGACAAATGCACGTTTCCTACATGCTTCTGCTATCCAATGTAACATTTCTATCAGAAGGAAATATCCTGTGTCATATTACCTGTGAAAATAATTTTAGCATGAATGCATCCACCTTGTAGCTAAATCTAATAATCACATCCCATCTTTGCACCACCAGTAAGGCTTTTGTAGCAAGTCATGTAGACGTATTCTGCCTTGTAAAAATTGAATGGTTTCTTTACTTGTTCTGAGAAGTTATTTTGTAGCTGTCTATATATTTCTGCGTCATTAGCACACCGTATTAGCAAAACCAGATATTCATACCTGAGGTATTTTTGTCTTAACACACAGTATTTTAACACGTTTTTATGTGACATTTGAATTCATGTAGATAGTCAACGTGCTTGTTTATGATTTTCCCCCTTTTTAATGCCCTTTCATAAATGTGGTGTAATGTGTGTGTAATTAGCTAGAACTACATTGCATAATACTATTGCAACACCCAAACAGGCACTGTGCTTGGTAATGCACCCAGAGGACATGGAACTCAGTCCTGAATATGTCTGTTCCTCAACACACAACACAGAGGTAAAAAAAAATACAAAAAGAGCTATTTGCAGTTTCTCAGTCATGAGGCAGTCAGGACCTAAATTCAACCTAAAAGGATATTCTAGACAGTTAGTGGATTTTATTCCCTGTACCCTGGAAGATAGAAAGCATTGAAAGAAGCATGATGATACAGCAATCCCAAGCTTCCTTCTAAGCCCCAGCACAGACCTCTGACAGTAGATATCCTTCTGCTAGTACCCTGACTGTGCAACTGGAGCACACTTCTGACTATAATGATGCATACTTTCATGAAGTAAAAATAGTGAGGCAATTTTTTTTTTTAATCAAAGTAATTAAAACTGTGCTTTTCATCCCTATGCTCCTACAAGAGAGAATTTGGTGCAGTCAGGTGCTTTTTTGTTCCCTGTGTTTTTCCATATAACAAACTTGCACTGAATCTTCTAAAACAAAAAGAAATAGTAAAAGTTGCTATATTAAAATAAAAATCACTACTAAATAAAATTATTTTCTTAAAATGCATTTGTTGTCTAGTAATTTGATCAAAATGGATGTTTACTCTTTCTTGACTGATTCCTTGGAAAAATTAAGAAATTTGCTTGCAAATGATTTCATGCATTTTTTAATCTTCATTAATGTCAGAGGAATAAAAAAACCTTCGAAGATTTATCAGCTTTTATACCCTTGCAAATCTCACTGCATTTCCTATCCATTCACCTTGGAAACTAGTCAGAAATTTTATATATGTAGACTGTTCTGATCAGCTGTGCATTTGACAAATTAAGTTGCATAAAGATTTTTAAAGGAATCATAACAAATGCTATTTATGTTTAGGGAGCTCTTATGTGTTATGAGCACGCAAACCTAATGTTTCGCCCTTAAAGTAAAAAAAACCCCAGACATTGTAATTACTTATTGTAATAACCAGAAAAGCTAAAAGTTATTAATGCACTGTCTTCTATTGTAAGCCAGCCATACATACAATAAACAAGGGGGTATAGTCAAACTGTGTTCCTTTTTCCTGTTTTTCAGAAATGGTGAAGCTTATAAATTTGAATAACCCTACTGCCTTCCAGTCCCTAGGCAAATGTCTTACTGCTTCTTACTTTGCCAAAGCAATGAGAAGGAAATATTGTGATTGGTAGAAATTACTGTAGTAACTTCCCTGTCAAAGCAGATGTTAACTTCAGTACAGTTTCAGCTGAACTGCTGCTTTAAGATTATTTGAAATCAAGGGTTCCTTTACATTCGATGAGTAGGAAGGCAACTCACTGAAAGAACCCAGGCTCTTTATGACTGGTGACATGGATAAACACTGAAATCCTACCATTTCTAAGAAATGATGAATTTCTATGGTCAGGGTCAAAATATAAGTGGGCTGAGATTGCACTTCAGTGTGGAAGGGCTGCAGCAGGCATCAGTGCTTGGCCAAGTCCTTTTCTGCTCAGAGGAGGTGTCAGGAATGCTGGGTCTCTCTGAAGGAGGAGGCACAAAAGCTGTCATATTGAGTTTTGGACGGAGGTGCCTTTGAAGAAGATGTGGTGCCTGGCTGAAAGACATGGCATGGCTATGGTCAGAGACAGCTGCTGGTGGCAAAGGAGTTATTTGGAAATACCAGCACACCTTGATACACTGTGAATCTAGTGTAAAGTTCTTTCACTTGAATGTTCATAACTGAATTCAAATGTTTCCAAGCTAGCTAGATCAAGTGCATGAAGGAAGAAATGAGGCTAGAATATTTTGGATCCAACTACTGGAATATATTTAAGTATATTTAAGCTTTTTACACTTGTACTAAGTAGTAGACATGTAGTGAAAGTATATTGGGGAGAAAACTGCTTTTTATGTTTAGCTCTGAAAGTGTGTAGGCAATGTTTTGAGGTTGTTCTTTTCTTTCAGCTTAAAGAAATGTATTCATATTAATTGCTGGTTACTAAACTTCTGGATCTATACTTGTGGAGTGCTGTAGAGTGTCATCTCAGTCCCAGAGCCTTCCCTAAGGAAGGTAATTTCTTCCTTTTCTTATTTCCTCTGGCAAAGGTATAACTATATTTCTCTTTTTTAGTGCATCATTGATGAAAATTCAGGCAAATGGTAGAAAGGCTTGTGAAAGATATGCAAGTTTCATTTTATCCCCTTTGGACTTGCTCATAACAATACTCTGTAGAGTGCCTTGAAGAGCCCATCCACAAGACATATTTTTTTCCAAGTTTCATTTTAAAAGTGCCATGTTTTCTTCTCCTTAACTTGCTGTTAGAAAAGAGGGAGCGGTTCAAAGAGACACACAAGTGTCGATAGTATTGTGATTACCTCAGAAATGTAAACTCAAAGAGCAGCTTTGTCCAAACTTGAGGAACTTTGTCACAAACAACTACTTACAGGAGCTGAAATGAGGGTACTTGGATGGTGTCAGCTGGCCTGGCAGGCAGGCTAGTCTAGCACAAACAGCCTGTTGATATAATGGGCGTGTGGAAGAAAGTTACAATTCCCCCAAATAAATACATCAACAAGATTAAATGTGATAATGACAATGTTATACTTCCAAATGAGAAGTCAGATATTCAAATGTACTACTCTAGGATGTGATAACAGTGCTTTGAAAATTCCCCTGGTTTATACAACAACCATGCTGAATACAAACCAGTGTCACATTCTTGCAGAAGCAGCAGCTGGTGCAGGCTGGATGTGCTCATGAAGAGTATTGTGGGGTACATTATAGGAAAAAACTTTCTGTTTAAGCATAGTTTAAGCATAGTTAAGCCCTGGATCAGATTATACAGGGCGTTTGTCATAATTCACCGGTGAAGGTGATTCAAGAAGAGATTAAGTATGTCTTAGAGATGGTGTATACCCTGTCTCTGAGCAGGAGGGTGGGCTATATGACCTCTTTCAGATCCTCACAACCTTACATTTCTATTGTATTTATGACAAATCCTTTTTCTGCTGCCTAAACCCTCTCCCCCACCTGCATTAACAGATTTCATTTGAACTTCATGGCTGTTCTAATTTTAGCGATGAGTTTAATACTGTGTGTTCAACCACCGCCCATAAGATTTACGTGATAACTTGGGCGTGCCATACTAAGACATCTGAAGAGAGAATCCCTGCCTTTCAATATGTTGGCAGAAGAGGTGGAGGCTTTTTTTTCTGAATAATTATATACAAAACCGCTGAAGTGCCCTTCAGGGGCATTAAAATGAAGTTACTTAGTAATTACTGAGGTTGTTACAGTTACTATCATTTTTCATCTCTAATTCTGAGGTTATAACCTCAACTAAGGAAACAAGAAAAAACAGACAAACCCAGGCAATTCCAGGATAGGCAGTACATGTACACCTATATCAGAAACTTTCCTGACAGGTTGGTTTTTGTTGCTCACAGGACAAAAGCCATCAATACAAAGTGAATAAGAAAACAACAGGACCCTGTTATGACGAGAATAAAACCCTTATCCTGTAACTTTCCTCCCTTCATAACTTATAAATTCTTTATATTAACAACCTTCTAAAAGTGATTTACACAAAGAGATGAAGTTTTCCACAAATTGTTCATCCTCAGAGAAGAATGAATTAGTGAAAAAAACCCAACATGCTGTGAAACAATGAAATGGGGGACATACAGGCTTCCACTCTGCAGGTTACAACCCATGAAGTTGCCACACATTTTAGAGAATGGTGTTTAATTCACAGGTGTTAGTTTGCAGGAACTGTAACTTTTTGTTCTCAGTTGTGACAACTTATTTAAAAAATCCTGCTTTAAGAAAAAAGAAGGAAAAATATCTTTGAAGTATTTAATTCTTATAGATCTAATTAAGGTAACTGTGGGCACTAAACACTCTAAGAATGAGGGCTTATAGTTAGATATTTAATTTTATGTGCCCCAGAGTTAAAAAATTATCTCATAACTTCATTGTGTTAGTATCTTATAGCTTGTCACATCTTTATTAAGACATCTTTCCACAATGTCCCAATGTTCACCAAACAAGAGGCAAACAGAACGACTCTGGATGATGATGGCACTTACCAGACCCACGGTCAACAGTGTACAGCTTTTTTGCATGAAGTTTCAGTGTGTTCACACAAATATAGTTTATTTTTAATAGTCCTTTATAATGACCTGTCACTGCACACAGAAGCATAAAGCACTGGCATCAGAATAATTTGTGGAGAAAACCTGCATTACTGCAAAGTACTTGCCACACTGGAAGACTGTGATAATAACTATGGGAAAAGCTTATTTCAAATAAGCAACAAAATGGCAGCTTGAAGCAAGTTGCAGCAAAGGGATGGCTCAACACCACCAGATCCAGGAAGCTGCCTGGTAGATAAGCCTAGTTAAATATTGTTGATCTGTGGAAAGAAAGTGCTCACTAGGCCTGGATAAAATATGAAATTAAGACATCCTCTACAAGTTGATTGTCACTTAGACTGATGACACTTAGACTAGTGATCCTAACTGGTGTTAGGACATCAGGAAGGTGCAGAGTTATGCCCCCCAACTAGAGCATCCACATTCAGCAGACCTCCATGTTATCTCTGCTGTCCTATTTCCGCTAGAAGAAACTTGCCTTTCTAATGGAAACTGGCATTTGGAAAAATGAAGCTAATTATTAAATTTGTTTCTGTGGTCCAAATTTGTTTCTTGTATGCCGGGAAACCTGAGGCATGAGGAGTCCTCCAATCTAAATACACCAAGTAAGAAGAAAATACAAGTACATGCAGGAGGCCAGCATTTCATATATTCCTTATGCTACATGGGTTTGTCCTGAGGATTGAGCAGCCATAGAATTTCATCTACCAGTTGATATGTCCTTCAGTGTGGAATCGTTGTTACATATGAAGGTGTCTGTGAAAAACAGTGATTGTCCTGGTGATGATATAACCTAGTATTGTGCGGTCAGTAACAGAAACAGTACAGTGCAGCACTGTTTGCTGAGATAAATACTCACACATCATAGGCTTGTGTTTTACTAAGGAATCTCACTAGTCCCAGTTCATAAACACAGAAACTCTATTGATTCAAGGCTGTGATTTATTATCTGAGAGCTTTTTCACATTTTCTATCTCTTCCTTATCAAGAGATGCCATTTTCAAAGCTCACCATTTGGTACTGAGCATTGCCTTATTGTATCATTTAGGTAAGATAGGATCCTTCCTTTTAATTGAAATTCTATCAACATTTCAAAGATTTCTCTGAAGAATTTATTTCTGTCAGACAAATTGCATTTTCTGACATTCCTTCTGAGTCTCTTTGAGAATGTAAACCTTCAGCTTGATCCTCGTCTAAGCTTGTTCTTTGTGGCTTTCATTTCTCTCACTGCTACTAGAGTGTATCACCAGGAATGCATTTCCAAATGATGGCACTTTTCTGTAGAAAATTTCTGTAGAAAATTCTGTAGAATATTTCAACCAGATAGGGAAAAAAAAAGAGTCTTCCCTTGAAAGAAGCTCTCTGGTCTTGCTCTACAAGCCTCTACTTTACCCCATAGCTCAGTTACTAACACAGCAGGAGGCGTGAAGAGGACAGGAATATACCTGCACAGCTGGCTCAGGAACAGATATGTAAAAATCACTGATGTACATAAGACCACTGCAGGGAAGATAACAGAAGGAGCTATTGTCATCTGAACAGTAAAGAATCACAAGCTTGATTTTTGTTCCCAAGGAAAAAGAAGGGACTTATCAGAATGCTATTATCTTTGCCACTACTTCATCTTTATATGTACCTGGTTTACTCCTAAAAGGGACTGTATCCTTTTCTAGGAAATGTTCTAAAACAGTCTTAAAGGAACTCGATATTCCTTCTCACATCTTTCTTTACATTTTCTGCTTAAACCGTCTCAGAAGTAAATTAATAACTTCAGGGCTGCCAACTTTTCAATTTTCTTTTAATTATGTCTGCTATCATATATAGGATTTTCCTTATAAACTCATTTCCTGTATGAATTTCCTGTATGTATTTAAAGGAAAAATAATTTTAAAATAACACATTGCTCCCCTGATTTTATATATTTGTACTAGTACTTAGTATTTTATAGGATCATAAGTATCCAAAGTACAGTACAAACATTTATCAACCCTTACAAAGCCACTGGTATTAGATAGGAGAACAAATGATCTATGGAATACCAGTAATAAAACTGGAAAATATAGAAATTAATGGTACACTCCTAACAGATGAAAGCAAATGATCAGAGATTCAGTACATATGACTTCTCAGCTCTTAGCTCCACTTCTTTCAGCTTACAAGGCCCTCTGCAGCGTTAAGTATGGCAGGCTCACCCTTGTCCTGAAGTGTCCTGAAACATCCTGTCAGGAAGTCACCCCAATCCTTTTCTGTGATGATCACCAGGAGCAATTCTTTGTCTATTCATTTTACCCTCCTTATATCTGTCATTATTTCATGTGCATTTAGAGCGTTTTCCTTCCCTGAAAAAGTGTGACTGAGATCCAGCAACCTGTCCTTTCAATAACATACCATATCACCTTATTATTGTCCTCTCCAGGCAATTTTGCATTAGTTGAGGAAACACAGTGGTTTGCCAAATCCCCAAACATACTTTTTCCAGGAACCCTGCTGGGATGACTAGTGTGCATACTGTGCATACAGGTTGTAGGCCAGCTCACAGGTTTCCACCACAGCAGTTGAGCTCCCCTTTCCAGCATTTACCAGACTGGCGGCTTTGGATCCCTGTTTGCTGGACCTGTGTCGAACAAAGCTTGTTCTGGTGGGACTGTAGCACTGTCTGTTCCGCTGTCTTCGTAGAATCATAGAGTCATAGAATGGTTTGGGTTGGAAGGGACCTTTAAAGGTCATCTAGTCCAATGCCCCTGCAATAAGCAGGGCCATCTTCAACTAGATCAGGTTGCTCAGATCCTCATCCAACATGACCTTGAATGTTTCCAGAGATGGGGCATCTACCACCTCTTTGGGCAACCTGTTTCAGTGTTTAACCACCCTCATCATAAAAAATTTCTTCCTTATATCTAATCTAAACCTACCCTCTATCAGTTTAAAACCATTACCCCTTGTCCTATCACTACAGGCCCTACTAAAAAGTCTGTCCCATCTTTCTCATAAGCCCCCTTTAAGTACTGGAAGGCCACAGTAAGGTCTCCCCAGAGCCTTCTCTTCTTCAGGCTGAACAACCCCAACTCTCTCAGCCCGTCCTCACAGGAGAGGTGTTCCAGCCCTCTGATCATTTTTGTGGCCCTCCTCTGGACCCGTTCCAACAGGTCCATGTCTTTCCTCTACTGAGAACCCCAGAGCTGGACACAGTACTGCAGGTGGGGTCTCACCAGAGGGGAGTAGAGGGGCAGAATCACCTCTCTCGACCTGCTGGCCACGCTTCTTTTGATGCAGCCTGGGACACGGTTGGCTTTCTGGGCTGTGAGCGCACGTTGCTGCTGTCCAGTTTTTCATCCACCAGTGCCCCCAAGTCCTTCTTTGCAGGGCTGGCTCAATCCCTTCTTCATTTGCCCAGCCTGTACTGCTACTGGGGGTTGCCCTGACCCAGGTGCAGGACATTGCATTTGGCCTTGTTGAACCTCATGAAGTTCACATGGGCCCACTTCTTGAGCTTGTCCAGGTCCCTCTGGATGGCATCCCATCCTGTCTTCTGTGGTGCAGTTCCAGCCATTGCCCAGACGAGCCCCTTTGAAGACCCTGGCAATAGTGCTTGTCAAAATCCATTGTAAATGTAATACATACTTTCCTAAAACTACAGTTCTGTGATGTTCTTCAGTATTTTCATTTTTAAAGACTGAAGCAATGATTTCTATTTCCTGTCAGTTGAGAATTTTTCAATCTCAAATCTAGATACTCAAATTGAAAATTGTTTTTATTAGCTTCAGCCAGGCCACCATCAAAGATGCTTTTTTTGGAATGGGAGACTTCCTGGTTAACCTCTAACCAGTTAGTGATACATGGTGATGATAACCACATATCACTATCCTCTGAAACGTAAGTCCTTGAAAGGATCACAAACCACATTCAAAATGGAGTTTACAGTCAGATAGAGATGTCGAGTCCCCAGGATCAATCAGAATTCATAAGCTTTTTAAAGACAGGTTTCCTGTATGATTACGCATTTCTGAAATTCCCTAAATTGGTTCCTAAAAGCTTTATGTGGAGAAACATGTTTCTAGATTTTCTCATGGAATGTCTTGAATTAGACCTGAAAATGCTCATGATATAAGTAATCATGCATTGAAAGTGATGCCAGCTTTGTGGCCATATGTGGAATTTTACTGATAATATTTTTGAAACTGGGTCACTTTTATGAGAAGTGCTAAATATTTAAATTCAAACTTAATCCTTGAAGTGTGCTAATTCTGTCTTTTAAAGAATTTGATAGTACTTGCAAGGCAAAGTCTAAGCACTATTAAAGCAAAAAAAAATCTGAATTAAAAAAAGAAAACTTATCCCTTGATATAAAAATAATAGAAATTTTGGCAAGCTGAATAGCATCTTTTTACTCCAATATAGAGTTAAACCATACGATTAGTTTCATGTTTAAAATCAACAGCAATTTCCATGCATAAGGGGAGATGAAGGATAAATTGGTGCAGTTCTCCACATCCCCAATTTAAAAGAGTAATGCATTCATAATCAGCATTCCTTGAGCATCATTTTTCTACACTGAAAAGAAGTGTTTAGATTTGACTTCTGAATACTATGAAATCTGTAATCGCACTCATTGAGGACAATTTATCTCTGTGTTGCATACCATTTTGGTGTCACTAACAGGCAAGAATCATGAAAGGAACATGGCAGTGGCTGGAAGAGGAAGAAAAATAATTCGTAGAAAGTACAGAATTATGGTCCTTGTTCACACAATCTATGGCAGAGAATTTTGTTTAGTAGAGAGGTGATATAGTGATGGCTTCAATATAAGAGGCATAAGTAAGTGAGGGATGTAGAAGAAGAGTTTATAGAATGTATTTCTAAGTAGTTTAAGGAAATAAGTGAAAATTCAGCATCTTCAAAAATTAGTGGTTTTTAACATTTTAAAAGTTTGAAATGTTTAAATTGCAATATACTGGCTTGACTGAAGGAATAACATTTACTGCTGCTGTGATAAATTTTGATGAAATACCACTACTGAGTGTGGGTGCCAGTTCCTCTTTCATGTGGCAAATATATTTGGAATCAGTGTAGCTTAGGAAGACATGGCATCTCCCAAGAGGTGATTCAGAGAACCTTAAGGCAGTCCACTTACTAGTTAATATTTTAGGGAAGTATTTGAGAGTTTTATTCTTTTTTGAGAGGAAAAAGCTATTGAATTTTAAAGCTGAACAGTATGGTATCATCTTGGATACATGAAAAGAAATCCTCTTTCGCAGATGAAGAAGAAACTGTCATTGCCTCATAGCTTAAACTTATTCTGAATATTCTTGTGCCCTAGATTTTTCCTCAACACTCAGTACATGTTTTGAGATTAAAGTTGTTCTTTTTGATAATCAGAAATAATGAATGTAACTGCAATATCTTCATACAATGTAATTGCACTAGTTTCGGCAGTACTTTTGAGCTCCAAACATCAAAAACTATTAAAAAATACAGGAAAAAGTACCATGAAGGGTACAGAAGAAGATTCCTTTCTTCCCTTTGCATTTTGCCTTATTATTTTGTCTGATAATGGGCTACAGGCTTTGTTTTGTTTACTTCCCTACAAGCATGGTATGCGTATACAGGGCATAATTATTGGTGCCTAGAAATTAGTCGTTGCTGTATCTGTCTTTGAGGGACTTGGCCCAATAGGGACACCTGTGCTAGCCACCCATTTTTTCCTGCCTACTTCAGAAAGTCATCACGAGGTTTCTGGCTCAGGACAGCATCTAAACCCGCCGCTTGCTGAGCAGGGAGCTTCCTGGGCTAAGTTGTTCTGCCGGCGGTGTTTCTGGCAGGCACGCTGGAGAGCACCCCGTTACTCTGGGGTTTAGGAGGGAACCTGGCTCACAGCCATCCTCTCTGAGGCAGAGGGAGTATGTTTAAACTGCTCCCTCACTGCAGTGCAAGACTAGTCTCAATGCAAGATTTTCATGGAGATGCTTACTCACAGAACCCCTCAGAGCATCTACATTTTTGGGTCATGGTGGGTATCTGGATCACGTTATCTAAAATGATCACTGTACCAAAAAGGTGTATTGACTTTTAATCCACCAGCACTGACTAGCCTGTCCACTTTATGTGTGGATTCAGTCTGTTTTAAAGATGTTTATGCTCACTAGTACCTAAAGTCTATGCCATTTATTTATGGATCTTAATTTTTAAATGTTTTATAAGAATACAAATGAACTTGGCAAACTCACTGTGTGTGTAAAACGCACTCGTATTTGTATGTCACTGTCACAACTCACCATATACCAGCCAAGTGCCAGTCACTACTTTTTCAACAAAATTGCACAAAATTCTATAATATATAATATTCCATTTGTTTAACATAGAATGTGATTCTTTAACCCAAGTGACAATTGTATCAAAATAATAAATCGATTGTGCATAAGTGCACATAAAAAAAAAAAAAAAAGGATAATCCCTTCTTAAATTCCTTTTTACTGGCCTTCAACATGTTTGGAGCGGGTCTTTGGAGTACAGATACCATTAATCTTTTTAAAAAGCTTTTGATGTTCTGTGATGCTGACAGCTTTCCTATTACTTTGAGAACAACCTAATGATATTAAGTTATGTATTGTTCTAAAGGTTCTGCACATAGGTAATGGGCCTTGATGTCTTCCTGGTGCCTGCAGAGAGGACAAGTCACATCCTAGACAAGTATTTGCAGATAGACCTTTCAACAGAGATACAATTCTACTGTTGCTAAAGTAGGTTTCTAATTGACTTCTCTGAGGGCTGAATCAAATGTCAACAGTAGGGATTGAGACTATTGCCTAGATCAAGCATAGGAGTAAAATTATTCTTTGCTAAAGAGATGTTCAAGAAAGCTGTTAGGCTTCAAGAAATTCTAAAAATGGTGTTTTGTTGTGGAAAGTATTCCGTTCTCATCAGCGCAAATCTTACTCTGTAATGTTGGTGGATTAACATTGTGAACACTACCAGTGTAACTGAGTACAGAATTTGACACAAAATCCATAGAGCCATTGCACTGCCAGGGTCTGTTGAAGATCTGGTCTACTGTTTGTAAAAACAAAGGTGGACTGGTGCTGACGTGTGTAATATTAAATTTTCAAGTCTGGCACTCAAGCCACTATACAGGTTTTGAGATAAATTTGCCTGTGTAGAAGACTAAAAGGTACAACTTCGGTAAAAGAAACAAGAGGAGCAAAGAAAAGTTCTTGGAACAAGGTAAGCAGAAACTGTAGGAACTATTTGGATCTCTTCTAGCACTCCTGCAGAAAGCATTTCTGCAGTTTGTCGTCCCCAGAAGACGGCAACCAAAAAGAGCCCATGCTGGTGTCTGACGCTTATTTTTATGGTAAGCCACAAAAGGCATCTTTGATGTTTACAGTGGGAAGTAAGATCAGAGTTGATCAGACAGCTGCTGACAAGCTTCCCTGAAAGTACAGCACAATGAGGTTGCTATAGTCAAGAGTCTATTTCTGTTTCTGTTAGAATGAAGCTAATTTGTTTTGTACAATATTAGGAGAAAAATCTTCAAAGTGAAGCCTGGAAGTTCCATTTCCTGCTTTCTGCCCTTGGTTAGCTGTCTCATAATAATAAATAAAACTTGTGGTTAAATAACTAGCTCCCAAATATACCAGGAATTTACATTCCACAAATTATATTTTGTTTAAGTATAATAAAGATTTTTTTTTAAGAAACTTGATTTTATTACTGTCTTTTCTTAGAGTATATAAGGAAAAATGAACCAGGAGCCTATAAAAACAGAGGAAGAAGAACACTTTGAAAGCTTCCCTGTCCCTTCTTTTCTAAAGCCCTGTAGATAACAACTCAGTGGGCACAGCAATTTCATAGCAAGTGAAAAAGATACTCAAACCAAGTATCAGTCTAATAAAAACGTCACTGTGGTTGAGTTGGTTTTCCTATGTTACTACAGGTATGATATTAGTCAAAACCCAATCTTTTTGTAGGATATGAAAAAAATACAAACATTTACCCTTGTCAGAGCTAATTAGGAGTTACACAATGTCAGCCCATAGATTTTGAAACATCCAGGGATGATTTTCTGCAGAAAGATGGATGTGCTGCCATTATTCTGGAGCCTTTTAGGATGAGAGTGTTCTCTTTAGACTATGGCAGGAGTCCATACAGTAAATGGTGGAGGCCACTGAGTTATTCCAATGTGTTTTGATGCAAGTGACAGTTTAGTGAAAGAAATAATTGCAGTGACAGATTAGTGTCAATAATGCAGAACTTTTGATAATTTTTTTTTAAATGCTACTATATCACTTTCAACTTCGGAAATTATATTATATTATTTTAAAATATCAAATCTAAAACCTTCAAACCTTATGCACAAAGGAAGTAGGACCTCCCTGTAGCTGCTGGAATACCGTTGAGACAGGAAGAACTTGGAATTCACTTTCATTGTTCTCAATGCATGTGATTTCTGAATCACCTGGTACACGGCAAGAAAAAGAGTACTGGAAGAAATGACAGATGTTCATTTTCTATATAACGAGAGGGCATTAAATTCTAAGTACAGATTTGCATGCATGTTTTGCTGTTAAGCACCTTCATAAAGCAGTGATTTAACTTCTGGGTGGATGGAGTATAGAATTGGCCCCAGTTGCCCAGATGGATTTTTACAGTGACCTTTTTGTTTCACGTGCATTCAGTTAGAATATTTTAACCTGGCAGATATTCTTTAGGCCAAGAATTACAAAAATATGCCTGTATGCTTGTATCTCAGTGGATCTTTCTTTACCAAGTATCTTTTAATAAAAAGGTCTTTATTTTCTACCATGATTATGATTTTTGTTATGCGTTCCATTTTTTAACTCAGAAGTCTGTAGTATTCTTGACTTTCTATGGGAATGAAGCTTGAGAAAATCTGTTTAAATATAGCCACATGAACATTGAAGTCAGCCTGTTGAAATGACACTATTCATTTCAAATGCTTGATAAAAATGTTGTCACAGAATAGAGCTATAGAAGGTGTTTTGGCAGCTGCAGCAGTAACATTCGAAGCATCTTCATAATTAGTGTTATCTAAAGCTTATTTACTATTCAGATTCACTGAAATTTGCTGCCAAATTAACAGTTTTTGCTCTCTTAGGACTTTTTAAATAACATGGTCCAGCACACAGTTTTATTTCCAGCTTGCCTCAGTTGTCTTTTTTTTTATTTTTTGATGAAGCTGATTATTTGCTTATGTCTTTTATTCTCTTTTGCTGATGTGCTGTCTTTTTTTCTGACAAAGTTCAAAGTGAAACTTGTACAGATTTGGGATTAATATGGAAAAACTCCACAATCATGAATAAGTATAAGAGAATGAAGAAGAAATCTATGATGTTTAATCTATGTGAGTACTACTGTTGCCTCTCCTGGCCTATTACTACCAGCTGTTCCCTGGTAGTTGAGGCAATCTGTTAGAAGGAGACATTAATGATGCAGGAAATCCCGTTTATTACCACAGGCATAGTCAGAGTCTTTTGTTGTAAATGAAGACTTAATTTCTGAAGAGGGGGTAGAAAGTAACGATATCTTTTTGGCAAATGCCAAAAAGACAACAGCCATTTTATCACAAAGGTAAAAGGACTCCAAAACTGTAGCTGACGGACTGGTTTTGTGGTAGAGAGAGGATTAAACTATGAGTTTACCGCTTGACTTTTTAGTCCTATGTGGAAAAAAGATTTAACTCATTCCTCCGTGGTTCACTGCTGTATTCCCTCCGTCGGTAGTAACTGTGTAAGGCTGGTGCGTTCTTCTATACATTGGTTGGGAAAGAACCAGTCATTAAGAAAGTCTGATGTCCAGCTTACTTTCCCCAGACTCAGCCCTAGCCAGAAGAGGTGAAGTCCTAGTGCCTGAGCACATGTGCCTGTGATTCAGCACTCACTGTAGTCAGTAGAAGTCTGTTGGTGGGTCTGGGCAGGAAAGCTCTGCCTGTTGGGTTATGCCTTCTTGCAAGGGTCCAAAACAGCTACATGAAACAGCAGGACAGCAATGCCTATTAGCTCTCCTGTCTACTTCCCAATGAAGAAAGATGCAAGAGCAGGGCTGTACTTGGTCACTACTGGTCACCACTGGAGTTCAACAGCTGTGGGATGGATCACATGCATCTTCCTTGAACTGGCATCAGCAGCTGAGTGAGGGGGACCTGTTCCCCTACGTCACTCCCCAGTGCTGATTCCATGTGAAAAGCCATAGTGAGGTCCTCTGTTGTTTTGCAAGTGGTAGATTGTCATACTGTAAGATGTAAGGCTTGAGGAGCCAGTGACTGGAATCAGTCTCCTTTTACTCCTTTGTACTGATGTCAAACCTTCCTGGTGTGCTGCATAACACTACTACTTCAGAGATTGCCCATTCCTTTGAGAAGGGTCTAGTCCCTTGATAAAAACTTAAACAACAGCCATTCTTCAGAAGCATAAAAACAAAATGTGCACTGCAACTCCAGGTAGGTTGTAAGATTTTTTTAAGCCCCGAAGTGGAATCTTTTTGAAGTTTTCTGAGATTTTCTCATGGAGGTTTATTTCTGTCTGAGTTTTGAGAATATAAGTCTGCGAAATGCTTGCTTTTTCCTTCTTGTTGTGATTTGTCAGTAATGAGAAAGGAATGGTAAATAATTTATTTCCCCGTCTAACAAATCCATATTTTATAGCATTCATAGAAGCTTTGTCAGAGCACTACCACCATTTAAAACAAGGGTGAAAACCTGTGAAGCTAAATTGGACAATATTGTTCAATAGTTCTACATCTGAAAGATGTGCAGGTGTCCTGAATCCTTTGCAGAAGGCTCTGCTTGGGATAAGCGATAATAAAGGACCAAGAGTAATTCTTTTCTGTTCACTTGTCATCCAAGTTATGGAAGGAGAAAGAGAAGAAATGAGTAAGGGGCTTTAATTAACCCATAATTTTCTTAATCCATCTGTAAGTACCACCTGGCACTAGGTAACCCATTGCAGGTCATCAGTCATGGCAGTAGAACACCGACATGGGCTATCTCTGGGTGCTGTGAAATCTCCTTTGAGAAGGAGCTGGACAAGTGCGTGTGAAGGACAGTGTGGCTCCTGCCTGTTGCAGGGCTCGAGCTGAAGGGCTTTCCCCCAATCCTCCGGCTCTGTGACACTTCTCTGTATGGCTCTGCCAATTTGGGAAGGCTGCCCTTAGCCATCCTTCTTTAAGTGTGACACTGGCCTGTGGCTGGGATTCCGCTGTTGTCCTTGGACAGGTAATGAGGTAGCTGTGTGTGGATGGGTTTGGACACCACCGATGGAAGGGCACATGCCACCTCCTGTCTCAGATGGGAGGTGCCTCCAGCCCTTTCCCCTGTGTCCTGAGCAACATTTTCCCCATGCCTGTTTCCTGCTTTGACCTACTGAGGATCTAGTCGTGCTTCAGGAGTGAGCAGCGGTGCTGGGGACATGATGTTTTGTATAGTACATCGTCCATTTTGGAGCAGTGGGTCCTTCTCTCCTTTCAGTGTGCTTTGCTTGGCCTCACTGAATGGCACATGGGCCTCATCATACCTCAGCTGCTAGAAAGTTGGTGTGGAAATGCTGGGCGCAGGTCGATGATGGACAGCTGCTTTTCTGGAGGGTTTTCTTTCTCGTGCCCTGCCCATGGCAGGGCACTGTAGGGGCTGGCATCTCCCTGGGGGGCTGGGACCACAGGGAATTCCTGGGGCAGCAGGGCAGGACCTCACAGCCAGGGCTGTCCCACCTCCCAGCCAAGGAGCTGCGCAGGGTCAGGGGATGGCGAGGCAGCCCCCTCCCCGGGCGCTGGGCATCTCCCTGGGGATGGGCCAATATCTGCTTCGGAATGACGCAGCTTTATATATATGTGAAGCATATACTTGATTTGGAAGTAATAAGACTCAGCTTTAATATGGGCGTATAAAAAATTCATTTAAAAAAGGACCTAAAAATTCTCTTAAGGGCTCTACCTGCCCAATTTTATTGGACAGCATCAGTACTGTCACTGGGAAAAAGGGACCCAGAGGCCCTACAGCAACTCTTTGCAGCTTTACTGAAAATAAATGGTGCTTTTTTAAAAAATAACTTACTCCAGGGACTGTCTGTGACTCCAGGGACTCTGTTAAAGGCCACCAGGCAGTGGACAAAGCACACTGCCTGTTAATACATCAAGTCTTTTCCCATTCCCTCTGACCGTGTTTCCTCTCCCAAGCCCATCAGGTGCTCTGCTGCTGGTGAAAATCCATTCCTGTTCTCTCAAATGCTCTGAAGTCTCAGTGACCAACTTGCAGGTCTCTGAAATAGAGGAATGATGCTTGAGGTGCTAATAACAGTTACAGAAATACAAAGACTGGTACTTCCAGAAAATGACAGCTGACAAACAGCAACTTTTAGAAATCTACTTTTGCCTAGATAGGGAACAAGCATCCAGCAGTGCACAAGCACCTGACCCCTTTGAAAGTGGTAACAAAAGCCCCATTGACTTGTAGGGAGCTGAGATTTCAGCACTCGTATTTAGCAATTCAGCTGCGGAGTTTGTGGGAAAAAGCAAGGTATTTGTATGCAATGCTGACCACCCAAGAGATGGGACAACAGCCCTGGCAGTGAGCACAGAACAAAGGAGTGTTGAGCTGGATCCACTTGCACTGCACAATACATTGGCTGCATTTGTACAATTAGCCCATCATGACGTGATTCACCCATAATAAAGAGCTGTCTGTAATCCCACGCAGCCGCAGCAGCAGCAGCAGGGCATGAGAAACTTTGGCCGTGGCTCTGCAGGCAGGATTCCTTAAAGAAGCTTAATCAGGTCGCTTGACATGTGTTTGGCATCTGTATGGCCAGCCAAACAACTCAGCCAAACACCTGGAAACATCATGGGATTGGTAAAAACAGATGCGTGACTAACAGGAAAATCCTGCTAGCCCAGTTTCCTCCTCATTGCTTTTAAAAGTGCCCATCATTTTCCTTGTGCACTCAGTGGGGCAAATATAGATGCATATCCATTTTTTTGGTAATTAAACTTTTTTCTTTTAAATAAATGAAATGTTCTGCTATTCTTACTGAGATGAGTCCCAGATGTGTGTGCATTAAGTGCAAGAATTTTTTCAGAAAATGTTACCTCAGCTTATCAGGCCTTAAGTGTCAGCTAGCACAAGTTATTCTTCCATACATCTGCGAGAATGCCTTTTTATTGTTTAGCTTCATGCTTTGTTCATTTATGAACCGTTATAGGGACAGATATCATCTTGGCTAGCCTGACAGAAAACCAACAGTTCTCTCCTGTCTGCCACTTTTATAACGGATACCCAGAGCTCAGAGTGGTGGCTATAGGGTGACAGGCAGAAGGCCATAGAAAATGGTCTACAACTGAAGCTCAGTTTTCAAGTTCAACAGACTCCTGTCAATACCTTGAAGCTCCTTGAGAAATGTTGAGTGTTGGCAGGGCTCCGTAGCTTGAGAGAACTTGGAAATCACTGATCTGAAGGGTTTAAAACCAGCAAAATCTAGAACCTAAGACTTTCTGCTCTTCTTGGGTCCAGGTGTAGGTAGCTTGGTTAGTTCAAACTGATAGTCACTTCTGTAAAATTAGCTTGTGAAGAGACCATCACTCCTGCAGCGGTTTCTGTTTTCAGTGATACATTCAGGCTAATGGGTCTTGCACAATCCTACTTCCAAGAAATAACTGACTCTATTACTAGGTTTGCATTCCTTCTCACAAGGAAACATTAATAATTTGACTGAGCTGTTAATACAACCCACCACTGTTGTTGTTCTCTGTTGCTTTTTAAGGTGTTTTCATGGGACCTGCAGTGGTGGTAGATGCTGACTAAAAATCCTGGATTAATTTGTCTTTTGATTTAAACAAAGATTTTAAAATAAAAAAGGAAAGGTCTTTCCAGCAAAAGAACATTGACAAATTATTAATTCAAAAGAGCTGGTGATTACAAAAGAATTATTTGGTTTGAGTGTCACTTAATGTTAGATTTATCACTCTGCACTTGTCAACTGAACTGGTTTAATGGGAAATTGCTTAAATAAAGTACACAGGAGTAGGCTTATTCCTAGGGCACGTTCGTTGCTCAGCAAGAAGAAAATATCTGTACGTCTGAATAGGGCGAGCTAGGATTTTTATTGCTCATATTCATCAGAGAGTGGTTAGAAAGAGATTTTTAAAAAGTTGTGTTTGCGTTTAAGCAGTCAGTATCTAAGCCTCTCAGACTGATGCTGTGTCAGGGACTCTCTACTCCCATCTCATGGTGAGCACAGACCACAGCATCTCTGGGACCAGAAAGCCTGACCCTGGAATGTCTGTATTTTGTGGGAACTGCAGACATTTCCAAAATATATTCGTTCTGTATGGGACAAAAAGTCAAATAAAATCACCTACTAGAATAAGATTTCTCCAAGTCACACACTTTAAAATGTACTGTTCTATTTTGATTTAAACTTCTTAATAACATGTATCACACCATCCAAGTGTATTCCTTTGCTTTGAAGAGAAGACCTAGTGCTTTAAATCCATTCTCTAATGCTGCTAGGAAAAAAGAAAATAATCTGTGAATTATAGTGAATGGTACAATTGCGTGAAAAAGAAGGTAGATCACTGATGGACACATAAAAGCAACTCCACTGCTTATGAATTGCTCCTGCTTGGAGAACCCATCCTTCCCACAGTGACATGTCTCTTCTGAAAATGACTAAGGTGGCCACTCTTTTCTTCTCTTCACACCTACAGTTTAGGAGTAGCATGGTAACACCCTATTTACAGTGGCAAATCTTAAGAAAAATGAAACAAATTGTTTCCTTCTGAACAGGAGAATAAATACTGGATGGTCTTCTATGCCTGACCCAGGGATCCATGGCTGGGCACTCAGAGGCAGTGACAAGACCTGCTTCAATGTTCAACTGTGAAATAGCCCTCCTGGTTCTTCAGAAGTGCTCCTGTTGCTGTGTCTGGCTTGGAAAGCTGCACTTGGAGAAGGTCACAGTTTTAGTCAACATCTTCAATTAACACACCTTTGCTTGCGTCAAACTCCTGCTTTAGTCCATAATCACTGATTGTTTTACAAGTCTGCAGTTTTAGCTGATCCAGTGTGAGGCCTCTGACTACCTCAGTGAGGAAACCTGGTTGTAGCAGGGGGCTGGCTTTCTAGCCTCCTCCCCGCTCTGATATACCGCTATACTAATCACCCTTCAGTGCTCAAAACCTTACTGTTGTGCAGAACACCCTTCTCACAGGAGGGAAATTCTGTTGCCCTGCCTGGTGTATGGAGGAGCTCCTTCAGTTATGGGAGACTGGCATGTTAGTTTGCCTCTTGAGGGTTTTTGTGCAGAAGCACACTTGGGGCTCAACCACTTGATCAGGTGCCATGGTGGAGAAAATTAGGGGTTGTGTCTAGCAGCAGTGGCTGACCAGGGCAAGAAGACACAGAAAAAGCATGAGGATATTCACTTTAAGATGAAGAATTGAATCAGCCTTCCCAGGCCACAGGCCTTTTTCCGATGGGGTGCAGGCATCTCTGGCATCCAGGGCAGAGGGAACTGGCCAACAGCACACCACCAAGGAGGATGAACCTTGCCCAACACCACATCAGCCCACGGAGCCTTGCTCCAGCAAGGACCCTGGAAAAGGGAAGTTTTGTGTCAGCTACGTCTGTTAGAAAAAGTTGGAGGAGAATCCAGGACAACAGACTGCTCTGTTTGATTTCTTTGGACTTGGGCAGGGGTGAGACGTGTCAATGATGTGGGTCCATGGTCCCTGGGTAACTTCTGTTTGTCTCTGATAGGTAACTAAGAGAAGCAGTGCTATTGCCAGGCATCTTACATTGGTATACAGAGCCATGGGAAATTGTAGAGGGATCTGCAAAATCAGAAAGGCTGGAAACCTGTTCTGTTTGATTTCTTTGGATTTAAACAAGGGCTAAGAGCCCACTGTTGGATTTGTTTGGTCTTGTGTAAAGGTGAGGAGCCTCTGTTTGATTTTATCTGACCTATTAAAGGCAAATTAACACTACTCACGTAAGTTCATGTTATTGACTTGTTCTGCTATAGTAGACAATACGCAGCCTCTCCTAGCCTTGAAAACATTTCATTTTACATCGTGGACTCCTCAGGGAAAGGTGGAGGGGTTTATTGACCTAGAAAATATTTGTTTTCTAGATATCTACGGGGATGGCATTGGCCTCTTGTGGCCTTATCTTGCTGCTGTTACTTTGCTGTGATGGCTTGTAATGTGCATATTGCCTTAAAGCTTCTTTATTGCTTGTCTCTTGGTGTAGGCCAAAAATGGCCAGTTTTGTAATGTTCCTGAAGGAATTAATACATTTTTCCTGTCAGAATCATTGGTGACCTCTTGCCCCTCAAGACCTTACTGGGGCCTTAGTGTTACCATTTCCCTCAACATCAGTCTTGCCATCCTACAGAAGGACTGTGGAGGCAAGACGTTCAGTAGGAAGGCATAGTGGTGGCCTGTGGTATGGGAAAGAAGAGAAACTGGCTGTGGATTGTGAGATTGCACAACTTTTGGAAGTAGATTAGGGAAAAGGATGGGCTGTGGGAGAGAGAAGCGCATGGGGGCTTGAGCAGACCCATCCAGAGGAAAGATGCTTGTGCCATGTAGGCTCAGAAATCATGGGCAGTAGAAATACAGTTAGTCCCAAACATGGTCTTCCCTCACAGAAGCCCTGATGCCTGTAGGGATGGTTTCAAGGTGGGTTCATGAGGTTCTGAGTGCTCTGTCCTGATGACAGGATTTGTCACCAGCATCAGAGAAATTATGCAGCATGGGACAGGTTGTGATGAGGCACACAGAGCTAGGGATGCTGGTAGGCAGGCAGTCTCTAGCTCTGGGGGGGGCTGGGGGGTTCCTGGAGGCACGCTCCACAGCCACCCTGCAGGGGCTGGGTGGGTACCAAATGAGGGCTGGCATCAGGCGAGCAGGAGCACATGGCTGGACTGGTACCAGGTCTGCAGTATCACCCACCATGTAGGCTCCTCTGTGGGAGGGAAGAGGGCATTATCTGGCCCAGGCTGAAAATAGCCCCTGTGTCAGTATTCACCTGTATGTCTTGTTTTCAACTCTATTAATAGCATTTTCTTCTGAAAATTATTAGTCTTTATTAGTACAGCCCCTATTTATAGATAAAAAGACAATATACCAAGATAAACCTTTTTGATTTCTATAACACTATGTTACTTTCTGATCCAAACCAATCCTGCAAGTCCAAGCTTGGTAAGTTAAGCAGTTTTTCTCTTGTGTTTCTTTAAATAAATTTTCCAGGAACTAGTTGTATAAGCCCTTTTTGTTCTTTTTTTTCCCTTGTTGATATATTCTAAGCCAATGAGTTATAGGGCCATAGAGAGATTGAATGATACCAATTAAACTCAAGATCTGACAATCTTTTTGTAAGTCAAGCAAAAAATTTGGTTCAAAAAGCACTTCAAGTTGTTTCCTCTCACAGGACGGTACTTGCAATCAAAATAGACTTTATGGGGCTAAGATCTATTTTTGGTTATGCTGGTGCACAGCCACGGCGAACCAGTGAAAACTCCTATGAGTGGAAACGGGTGTGTTTCAGAACTGTTTGAGTTGTTTCATACAGACCCGGTGTCAAAGCATGTGTCAGACCTCTCTCGCTTCAGCTTTATATTTGGAATGAGATGGCTGTTGTTAAGCACTCAAGCAAACATGTGCTTGCTTATGGTATTCTATACTTGGAGCTGAGAAAGGTACTCATTTCAACTTTCAGAAACTCTTCTATATTCCTCTCAGGAAAAGCCATTTTTCACAGCTAAATTCAACATTTGGAAGGCTAGATTTATAGACAGTTGAAAGCATTTCTTTAGCTGTATCTCAAAAAAGCAACACAGTGGGAACTTAAGTGTTTCAGAATCATACAGTTTGTTGAGTTTTAGAAGCCAATTAAGTAATTCAGCTTTCTTTTCTTGATATATGACCTAATCGTACATGTCCTTATTAAACTAATTTTGTTAAAGCCAAATACATTTTTTTATGTGAATACATTCATGCAAAATTAATTTCATTTTCAGAGCTTCATTTCTCAAATTCAGAGTTATATTTCCTAAAATAAATTAAAAAATATTTTTAAATGTCATCAGTCTAAACACTCATGAGCAGTGCTATAATAAACCTGCACTTTTACATGCTGCAGATGTTTACTTTAGTGCAGGAATAGATATAAGCTTTGAGTCTTCAGCAGGTCATGTGTGAAAAATAATGCATCAAATTCAATGCTAATTTGGGGATTTTTTCATGGTGTTCATCCATGCAGCATTTAAGCACTGATTTGTACCATATGGGACTTCACAAGAAAAAATATTCTGGGACAAACCAAAGCCATACCACTAGCCTTAGGCAGAACCTAATACCACGGGAAGACTGCAGGCTTCCCTGGGGAGGGCAAGGCAGTACAGGGAGACTGTCGCATGCACGTAAAGGCAAATGCTGACTTAAACAGAGGCAGGCAAGTAGCCGTGCCTGTGCCAGGTGCAGGAGCCCGGCTGCCTGGCATTGGCTGTGCCCAGGTAAATCTGTGCCTGGCAGTCCAAAGGGCAGCCAGTTCAAATTAAAGGACTTTGAGCAATGATTAAGCACAGGTGAAAGTCTAATGGGTGACTCAGAGCGAGTGAGAGCAGCCGAGGGCAGGGAGGAGAGCATGAGGAGGTCCAGGCAGACAGAGCAACATGTGGGAGCCATGATGGGGAGAAGGATTCAACAAGTCCAAGTTAGTGTCCCCTGGGCAGGGGATACTGAACTCTTCATCCATGCTTAGCTCTAAGCCAAGGGGGATGTTTTGAGAGGAAAGAAACAACATAGAAGACGTTGCTGTGATGTGAAAGGAAACATCTTTTCAAAGCAGTCAGGATAGGAAACAAGGGAAAAAAAATGCCAAAAATGTACAATGTTATTTCAAATTATATGTGTGACCTTTTTGAGGTAAAAGTCTCTGCTTCCCTCTATCCAGTTTAAAAGACCCTAGTTTAACACACACATCCACTGCAGTGAAAAGAGTAATATGATAGTTAAGAAGTATTCAGTATTTCCTTAGATGGGAGCATCTATTGCTGCATTACAGAGGTTTCAAAACTGGGTGAGATATAAATACTCATTCTCCAAACCATATATCAGCTGCTGACTGCCAAAGTGATGAAGAAAGGTCTATAAAAAGTGACTCCCTAACTGGCCAGTACAGATTTTGTGATAATCCAGTTCCCTGGTCTGGCCATGGGTAGGATTATGTCCACTGTGATGTTCCTTTTTCCCAGCTGCAAGAGCACTGCCATCACTCCTACTGCTCCCCAGCATGGTTCATTCCAGCAGGCTGCGCATATTGGCCATTAATTAGCCTCAGGAGATTAAAAACTTAAAAATGAATAATACCAGTAAGAAAAAAAAAAAAAAAGCCAACAACAGAAAAAACAACAGGTGAAAACTAAGTATCATTTTAAACATGAAAAATTAATTTTGCATAGTCCTGAATAGGCACTCACCTGATTCTAGAGGAAATATATTTCAGTGGTACTAATAAAAATATTCATAATTCTTTTTTTCTTTCCCTCAAAATGAAAAGGTCAAGACTAGCTCTTTTTCTGTGTCCTTTCTGAGGAATATTATCATATTATACTTGTTGATTACAACACAAAACCTAAAGATGTATTGGCCACAGCACTCACAGAAATAATTTTTACCTTCAGCATTTTTACATTATAACTCCTTCTATTCCTGTATTATTCCTTATTCTATATTGTAACTTAAGTGATTATAAATATATATTAGCAATAGCTCTAAAAACATCCAAGAGTACTTTATACACTGTCCATTTATGAAATTAATTATGGTTAGTTTATTTTGGTATGTCTTTCCTCTGGCTTGATCTTTTGGTATTAAGTTTTGCAATTTGAGCAAATTTTTTTCACATACTGTAAGCCTGTACATTTGACCTGCTGAGAAGTCTAATAGCTTGTGTACAGTCCTGTAGAAAAATAGGCAGGATCAGCTGTTACAAACTCCACCACAGACCCGAGGTTAAGATTCATTCACATTAATATGGTAGACAGATCTTAAACAAGCAGATTTCTTCTGCTGGAGAAAGCAGTGTAATTATTGCAGGTGATCAGTATTTCCATTCCTACCCACTGCAGATGACTATTTTCCATCACAGTTAAATCATCACATTCAGTGACATCCTTATGAATTTGGAGTGACAGTGACGTTGTTATTTTGGGCTTTTCTAAACTTAAGACTCATTTTGTATTAAAAGGGGACAAAGGATTTCAACCTTCCTCCTAGTGTTCCCAGCAACTATTGCCAAACTGCTGAAAGACAAAGAGAAGAAAACATTCCACTTAGTAACTAGTTCCCTATCCCAGAATTCAGATTCATCATTTCCACATCATATGTTTACAAATGTCCACTATTTGATCATGTTGGCTCTCCACACAAGCTATGTAAGTATGATATACTGTAATCCTCATTCTACAGCTAAAGAAAATGCTATCAAATGATAGCATTAATATCATTCTGGTGAAACTGGGTAGTGAAAGGAATCACTATTAAGAGCCTCTTCTGCGTTTGTCTGTATTTCAGTGGACTGCCCCACTTGGGTTGTTCTCTTGTGATCTGCCCATGGTGGCAGGTTGGCTGGGCTGGTCCCGAAGGACCACGCCAGCCCAGACACCCCCTCCACTCTGGGTGGGAAGAGGTGTGGGACAGTGATGCCCAAGCCAGAGCTGGACCCCTGGGCTGGCTCAGGTGCGGGTGGGCAGGAGCAGTTGAGGGGTTCAGCAGGGTGGTTGCAGGGACTCCCAAACCTGCCCAGGAGCCCTTTAGGAGGGTGCAGGCTGGTCCAGGCCAGAAGCACACTGGGGGGTCTTGTAACAGCTTGTCATTGCAGGTGACCATGTTCCACTTTTGAGGTTGTTTTGTGGTAGATCTGAATTCAGACATAACCATGTAACTCACCCCTCAGAACGGTCCCACCTGTGGGTGTTTGGACACTGTAATGGTTCACAATACGGTGACTGACACCCTTGAGATTATCTAAACAATTAAAAACATAGAAATTTATTTTTTAGCTAGAGAAAGGGTAAAAAAGCCCCAGCAAACTGATCCTTGACAATTCTGGCTTTTCTGGAAGACAGAAAGCTTGTGCGTATTGGTGGCACAGTCTCCCAAAGGCAGCCTTGGGATGACTGGGTGGCTGCATTGCTGTCTGTCTACCTGTGCATATGCAACTGCTGAATGCTGTGGCTTTTAGTCTTAACAGGTAATGGACATATACAAAGTAAGAGCATTTAGGGTTTAAGGAGACTCAGCTTAAAATTTTCTTAACAGATTGAAGACCATGCACACTTGATCTAATGGTCTAATAAATGAAAGAAATAAATTTATTGTGGTTTTCTATTATATACAAAAGCAATAGGTTCCCATTAGTGGATTAGTAAGAGGAACTAACCTTGTATGGCATTGATGTGCTACCTTTGAAATGTTTGTAAATGAGGAAATGGGACTGTTTAAACATCAAGTTTACAAGACTCTAATGAATTTATGTTATGGATTAAGCTGATCAGTGTTGTCAGACATTCATTCCCCCAGTATCTGGTAATCTTAACAGGAGTGTTGCAAGTGAAGTGATAAACAGGAGGATTAGCTGTAGGAAGTGCAGAGTAGCTGTGTCTAATACATGCGTATGTAAATGCCACCACTTAGGATAAAGCCAACATGTTTATGGATTTGGTTGGAGAAATGTTCTCCTCCAAAGATGTATCTGATAGCTCTCATTCATTTCGTTTCTGTTAAACAATGTATAAGCCAGACATTACTTCCACTAGGTTTATGTGAGTCCTTTTATGATGTTAGAAACAGGGTGAGGGTAAAACAACTCCCAGGCATTTGGCCACCTACAATTTGAGGTATCTACTGTGAGCTGAATGTCCAGGCTGTCTCTAGGGTTGGTGGGGACAGATGGGCTTTTCCAGAAGGTGGTTTGCTGCCCTAGGTTTAGGAAATTGCTGGGGGGGGAAGGACCCCAGCAGTGTCTCTCTGCCTCCAGTGATCACAGAGGGATCTTACCTGAGTAGCTTAGACTAGATGCCTACCTCCCAGATGGCCTAAGTAGGATAGAAGAATATTAAGCTTTGATCTTGTTGTGCTTATTGCACAAGCATACGTTGTTTCCTATAATAACTTCAATGACTTATATGTGACAGTTTAGAAGGAGGAAGCTAATTAACAACAGATATTTAACTGTCCTATCTTTATCTCTAGCTAACAGTGTACTGTACTCTACATCCAACTTTAATAAGAAGAGCAATTTTAAATAATAATAAAATGCTGGAGAGAAGCCAGTCCTACATATACAGTGTGTTTTTTAGCTGGAGTTTATTCAGTTTCCTAAACACATATCATAACTTCTAGCTGGGTTTTCATTTAAATTAAGAAAAGCAAATTAAAAAAGTACAAGCGACTTCAAATAGGTTCCGTTAAATCTGGCAGACTGTGCAAAATAATGTGGTTGTGAACTTATGTTGAACCTGGTACTTCCTCATTTCAGGACAGGTTATTACAGTCATGTGGCTCAGAGCTGTGGGCTACAGCAATAGACCACTCCTCACTTTCAGAACATCTCAGTGATGCGAGAGAGGAGAGCAAGCAAATACATTGTCCTGCTATGCACACGAGGCACAGAGTCAGGATTTTTAGGGGTGAATGTAACAAAACATGTGATCAATTTTTTAAATGTATCTTCCTACCCGGGGAGTTTCTCAAACATAATTTGAACTGATTTTCCACCCTTTCAACTGGAGCTTTGCCCAAGACTCAGCTGTATATCTGTGGAGACCCCAGCAACTCTCAGGAACTTGAAATCTGTGAACAATATTGCTGCAGCTCTCCAGGTGGTGGCACCCCAGCCCTGTTTTTCTCTAAAGCAAAAAAAGTGCCCTGAGAAGTCTAAAGGAAGCAAATGTTTTGTTTCATATCGTTTGTTCTATTTGTAAATAAGCATTTAAACTTCATTTTAAGAATCACACTTGAAAGAAATAATTAGCAAAACAAAACAAGGTCTTCTTACTATTGTTACCTATGGTAACTATTTCTTCAAGCTTTTTTAAACACTCTGTCATTCTGTGCATAGAGGCTGTTTATTATTTCATGCACTATTTACTCATGTTAAAAAATGAAGTGACAAAGAATAGAGGCAAAGGTCTCCTGCCTACAAGGAATGGTGGATAAATATATTTGTTTGTACTATGGGATTGCAGTTCCACTAGAAGGAACACTTGACATTTTGATGAGTGTCTCCAGGGAAAAAAGGTACTAACTTCAGAACTTAGTTTTAATTATACTAAGGAGATTACATTATTCAAAAGCATCCCACTGGTAAGGTGCAGCATTTCCTGAAACAGTTTAGTGGAAAATGCCACATTAATCAGTTCAGTATTTCACACAAATGGCTTAATGATGGGAAGAAGTTGAAAGCACTGTAGTGTGATGAAAAAAAGAGACAGAATGTTCATTTAAGGGAGTAGGATCACATTTAAATGACCTCTTTCAAGACTAAGTTTTAGAGAGGGGAATGACAGCGGGGAGGAGGCAATGCTGTTTCATTCTTGTTGGTGTGCTGGTACACACAGTGGCTCTGAGGCTGTGCTCAGTTGGAGGAAGACACGAAGCGTGCCCAAGAAGCCCACAACCCTGCAAGTTGTGCCCATGGACTTTCACTGACTAGCTGCAGCATAATATAATCTGCCATTGACATGTTGGCATTTATGCTGCTGGGATCAGAACTCTGTTTAATGAAGAAGGCAGATGGAGCATCTCCAGACCCACTTTGATTTGTCTGCCGTTAACAGTTAAAACACAAGACCACAAGGGTTCAGATGGAGTTGTTTCTCTTCTCTTCGGTAAGATAAAGGCCAGACATTTGGGGCCAACTCTTTTTGAATAGGCAAAGAAATGAACGTGAAGTACATGAGTGTGAGTTATGGCTGTGTGCAGTCACTGCACTTCTGCATTTCACATACAGGTCTGGCCATTTTTATCTTCTCATGTGCCCTCCATAGGCATTTGAGATATCTCTGTTAATGATGCACAACATTACACACATGTTTTGCTGTCACATTCATGTGCCTAAACATTTTATTACCCTGTCCTTTCTTCTCATGTTCCCTCATTCCCATCTGTATCCCCGGGCCATCAGAAAAGAGTTTGCACAGCTGGGTTCAATCCCAACCTACGTAAAGTGAAATAAAGTTGTCAGTCAAACTATTAACATTGTAAATTATCAGAGTGTGGGCTGCAATTTTTCTGAAGCAGTGGCACACAAAAGTCTCTCTGCACAGAATAGCGGTTCCCTTAGTGGTAAAGGTGCCCTTTGTGCGGGTGAGCACATTCAGCTAAGAGAAATGAGGAGTCACACTACAATTTTTTGGCCACACCACTTTGGTCCTCTTCAAGCAGAGAGGAGGGATGTGGTAAAGGGCCTTTTTGAGTGATGCTATTGATAGCGAAGACAAATGCGGGAAAACAGAATGATGCTGGAAGTCCTCCCTTGACTCACTACCACTGAGATACAGCCAAATTGCACTACCTGCATTTTCCTAAGGTACATGCTCTAGGAAAGTACAGAGAAGTTCACAAAGTGGTAAGTAACTTTGTCAAGAACAGATCATGTCAAACCAGTCTAATTTCCTTCAATGACAGTATAAGTGTCTTTGTGGTAAAGGGAGAAACTGGAGATGTGATATATCTTGACTTTAGTGTGTCTTTTTGCACTCTCTCCCATGACACGCTCTTAGGCATACCAGTGCAATGTTGTCCAGGGGAAACTGTGGAAAGCCAGGACACAGGTCTTGAGAAAACCATCATTAGGGGACAACCATCACCAGTTCACCTTCAGCTTGACCACACTTAACAAGGGGGGTTGTATGGGCATGTCATGGTTTAACCCCAGCCAGCAACCAAGCACCACACAGCCGCTCACTCACTCCCCCCCCACCCAGTGGGATGGGGGAGAAAATCAGGAAAAGAAGTAAAACTCTTGGGTTGAGATAAGAATGGTTTGATAGAACAGAAAAGAAGAAACTAATAATGATAATGATAACACTAATAAAATTACAACAGTAATAATAAAAGGATTGGAATATACAAGTGATGCACAGTGCAATTGCTCACCACCCGCTGATCGACGCCCAGTTAGTCCCAGAGCAGCGATCCCCCCACCTCCACTACCACCAGTTCCTATACTAGATGTGACACCACATGGTATGGAATACCCTGTTGGCCAGTTTGGATCAGCTGCCCTGGCTGTGTCCTGTGCCAACTTCTTGTGCCCCTCCAGCCTTCTTGCTGGCTGGGCATGAGAAGCTGAAAAACCCTTGACTGTAGACTAAACATTACTTAGCAACAACTGAAAACATCAGTGTGTTATCAACATTCTTCTCATACCAAACTCAAAAACATAGCACCATACCAGCTACTAGGAAGATAATTAACTCTATTCCGGCTGAAACCAGGACACGGCATCAGTCTTGTGTTGGCTACTATTGAATAAGGACTTAGTTAATAAACGAGAGAGAATGCCTGCCGTATTTTCATGTAAGTTTAAGCTGGGAAGAATTGCAAATACTTTAGATGGCAGGCCTACAATTCAAAAAGATCTCAATGAATAGAGATAAATGGACTGAAATAAATAGGCTGCCATTCAATGAGGATAAGTGGAAGTCTCCACCCACTGACTGAAGAAATGAACTGCTGTGCTGTGAGGGGGGGGCAATGAGACAGCAGTACCACAGATAAGGATCTGCAGCTTTTAGCAGGTCAGAAACTGAACACAAATTAACAGTGTCATGATGCTGTAAAAAAGCAAATCTCACGGTGGGATATATAAAACCAGGACTATGTCAGGCACGCAAAGCAGTCCTTCCCTTCTGGCAAGGCCTCAGCTGGACTGCAGCCTCTGCTTTTGCATGGCACACATAAAGAAATATATTGAGAGAAATATCTCTCAATCTGCAGAAACCAATGTAAAAACAGAGGCAGTACAGAGATTTTATATTACTAGGACTCCCACAGTCAAAAATGTATTACAGAATATTACTGTATGCTTTCAAATAGTTGAAATCATTAGGGCTAACCTGAGAAGCAAAGAAATGCAGGCAAAGGTGGTGGAGATTTTCAGGCAAGATTAGTAGAGTTAAACACGTATGGTTTGCTTAGGCAATCATTACAAATGAAAACATGTGAAAAGTACAGTCATTGGGAATAGTGAGAATAATTTTGCATGTTACACACATGTAAATAGGGAGTGGTGGTGGCAATCAGAACTAGAAATTGGGCTAATATTGGAAAGACCCCTGCCCTCGTGAACGTGCAGTACTACTAAGTAGTCTCCATCAGGATGTACTGGAAGCCCAATATAAACTAGTCTGTTACCATCACGCTTCAGAGCCTCAGTAAGGAACAATCCTATCTTCACTGTTAGTGAGAAAGATTACTGCACACAGGTGTTATCTTTCTCTAACTTTTAAGATTCTGTGAAAAAAAACCCCAAACCTGTTTGTTTCTTTTGCTGTCATGTTATTTACAAATTCTGTAATTCCCAGCAGGTTTTCCATTCATTAGTCTAAATTAACACATGCATCTTTAAATAGAGGTTGCTTCAAACTGAGATCATCATATCTGATGTTCACCAAGCGCACAAGAAAAAAAAATGCTACAGTTAGAGATTCACAAAGGACTCCTGTTTGCTTTGTCTTACTGCTTGGGCGACTACCTGAATTCCTCCAGTTTGGTCCCTCTTCCTTTCTCAGCATTTCTGGGATTTCTAGTTCACCATTGCTGAATAAAAGTCCAGGGCTCCTTTCTGAAGGGAGGAGAACTGGACCTGACTGTCAGGCCATGCACACAAACATTGGCAGTCAGAAGCTTAGCTGTGTCTATAGGGTGTATAAACTGATGGAACATGTTATTGTTATTGGTATTAGATAATTCCTTTCACACACCAGAGTCAGTGCCATGCTTGCTGAGCTGTCAGTATGTCATCCTGAATATCATATCAGCCATGTCTTTGGAGGTGAAGAGACTATCACCTGTAACAAAACCAGAATAACCTTTTGGTGTCTCTGGACACTATTAAATATTGAGTCAAATAACTGAGATGGGCCAGCAGGGTCTTGCAGTGCGTGCTGAGAGGTACACGGTGGCTGGTGCCTTTCTAGCAGCCTTTCTGTCTGTCTTCCTGATTTTGCTTTGGAATTCTGCAACTGGGAGTGTTGGGAGCCTTTCCTCCCTTTGCCGCTTGTTAATCCCATGTGCACACAGCATGTTTGGTAGTGATTTGCTGGGGCGATTTAGCCATTTTATACCTGTGGGATGTCTGATTTCCTAGGGTTTAACATTTTTGGGATAATACCTAATTTGGTCAACTTTGTGCTCTCTGTACCACTCCAATTACTGTTTGCATTAGTGCTGTAGCCACTTCTCCATTGGCAGAGAAATATAAGAAGGATGCTATGAAAGGACATTCTGGAATGGGAGAAGCCAATGTTTTGCTTTCTGCTTCCTCCCCTCTTTGTTAACACTGCCCATCAAAACCTTTTGCTCACACATACTTCTTGTGGCTAGAAAAGAAAAGAAACCCTCAGTTTTATTCTTAAAAAAATGATAAAAAGAGTAAAAAAATCACTTTCCTGCCATCTGTAAGCTGTTGCAGGTGCCTCCAGCCCAGAGCATTGCATGGTGTGAGCCATGCTTCCCGGCGCTGGGTGTCCCCAGGACGCCTCATCTGTGGGGCCGTGGCTCCAACCCCGAGCAGAGTTGCTACTCCTTAACGCAGTTTTCCAGCGTGGAGACTTAGTGCATCTCAAAGATTGTATATCTTATCCTTCACCTTATTTCCTCGTGCTTTAAAACATAAGCTTTTGTTTCTTTTGTATTTCAGCCACTTCAGATGGACATTGTGGTTATGAAGCCTTTAGGGCATTAAAAATCTATTTCATGGTAACAAGCATACTTTTTTTCTTAGGATTTCCAACTGAAATTCTGTACATCTCTCCCCACTCTTGACGTTTACTGTTCCAGCTTAGTCTAATTATTCCCGTGGGTACAAATAGGCAGGTAGGCAGTTGCCACCAATGGATGCTTGACTGCCACTGCTTTTTCTTGATTATGAAATTTAAAAACTCACATGGGAAAAAGTAGTCATACTTTCTTTACAAAATGTTGACAGTCTGAGGTTTAGCCACTACAGCTACTTTGTAATGACTAGATCTACCTTCTGTCATTTCAAATAATGGTCAAAATTCTGTTGTCAGTTACCTTTGGAAAACTCCCTAGATTTTAGCAGGCTTACAACTCCTTAGGAGAGAACAGGCTTTCCCCCATGTTCTCTTGCACGACTCCCAGCTGGATTAAGATCTATAAGGATACTGAAGACAGAATATCAACAGAACTGATGGGAAATGGAAGCAGTATAAAATCTAACAGAGGATGCTTGACATGGATAAGTCTCTCGCTTTACTAGAATTTTATAACACAACACTGTAAATTCACTGGTGTTGATTGAGCTACTCCAGAGTCATACCATGAAACCTGAGGATTTTGCCTGGCCTCTGCAAGCAGGGGTCACCAGAACAGCAGAGAAATGGGAAGATAGGGTTATTGTGCTAGATCTGAGTTACAGTCACAGCTTCTCTTGATTTGGGTGCCATTAAGGACTGCAGGAAAGACAATAGACAGGGGATAGAAAGAAGGAGAGGAAACCTAATTTAGAACCAAAGGAGATGCAAGAAGATTTGGCTGAGGGTGCCTGGTGCTTTCACTGCAAGGATTTGGAGGGCAGGACCTCCGGGACTGATTACAGGTATATGATTTTACGTGGAAGAGGAGAGCACTTCCTTATCAAATTATGGGAGAAGGAAGACTGCTTAAAGTGAGAAGATTTAATGTCTGGAAGCAATGCAAGCAAGTGGAAAATATAAAGTGAGGAAAATGAGAAATCAGGGAAC
Source organism: Aquila chrysaetos chrysaetos (assembly GCF_900496995.4). Classification (NCBI taxonomy): domain Eukaryota; kingdom Metazoa; phylum Chordata; class Aves; order Accipitriformes; family Accipitridae; genus Aquila; species Aquila chrysaetos. Next base: position 65,407,345 of record NC_044030.1, read on the forward strand.
TATTTAATCTGAAAAGAAATCCCTGGGGTTAGACCAGGAGACAAAAGGTCTGGATATCTGAGGTCCCTCCCAGATTTTCTGAAGCCAGGGAAGCTGTATGTCAGGTCACTTTGGCCATGGGACATCAGGTCTCACAGGTCCCTTTGGCTGGTTCTCCAGTTCTCCAGTGAACTGGGTAAAATACAAACCCCAACAAAATCCCATGAACGAACCAACCCAACAGCCTTCCCTGCCAATAATGTGCCTCTTCTGCAGTGCAGCAGGACAGAATGTACTGTCTTCAGGGCAGAAACTTCCCCATGGTTTGTTCATTGTGCAGTTACTGAGAGCTGGAGGTGATATTGCAAGGTAAGTAATAATAAAAATCTCCCTCATATCAAGGAGAAAACCTTCAAGGGCAAGGGTGTCTGGAAAGAAGTGTCACTGAAGAGAATATCAAGCTTCATAAGCAGCTACTGCAGATGAGATTTAATTAAAAGGAGAATAAAGAGAAACAGCAAAAGAAAGCTAATCAAAGAAGAAAGAAAAAGCAGAGAGGCCTGCTTGATATTTCTTTTGGTTTTGGTTGTTTGTTTTTTTTTTAAATGCTGCTTTTTACTGTTTATGAAGCAAATGCTTAAACAAGCACTACTGGTGTTGTCAGTAATACTGTAACATTTGCCTTCAGCCCCTTTGTTGCTCAGGGAACATGTCATATTTTCAGCACATTTAGCCTTGCCATTTACTTCACAAATCACAGCTGCAGAGTGGTACAACCAAGCCAATTTTACTAGAAATGAAATGCTGAGGAAATGAAATTTCTCCAGTGGTGTTTCCGGGTATTCTGACTTTAGGGTAATCTTTTCATTAATTTGGTTTGGCAAAGAGGTAAGCTGTAAAAACATGGTATTCCTGTAGGATTAAATAATAAAGATCACCGGTGACAGCTAAAGAATACAACATTTGTACCTTTGTGGGTCCTAGTGCAAGTTTGTATTACCAGTTTTTCAGAATATAAGCACCTGATATTAAAAAGGCAGATAACAGGAGATGGATGTAAAAGACAAAAAGCTCTGAAGCCCTCAATGTAAATTCACAAGCTGGTGTTTGAACTAAGATGAAATGCCCTCTTCTAAATGAAATGCCTTTAGTCAAGGTATTTCTTGCTATAAATATTTTACCTTGGTTAGTAACGATAAGCTTTTTTTTAAGGCATTTGCAGTGACCTTCAAGGCAGACAGTGGAAAGAAGCTGGTTGCACTGAATGAAATGTTGTTGCTGAATTCCAGATGTGGGACACAGGCAGCTCATGTAGCTGTCTCTGACTAATCCAGCAGCTAGAAAACAATACTATGTGAATGCACCATTTTTTACCCAATGAGAATTTAATTCCATGTGTTTCTTTTGGACAGGTTAAAGAGCTCAAGGAATAAGAAAATGAGAAAGGAAGCTTATTTTCTTCCTTATGTGTGAGAACTGCAAGTAATTCTAATATACTTTAGCAGGGGTCAAATGCACACTGTCTCACAATGGAGTAACAGCTATGGACAAAAATATTTCTAAACCACAGTGGTACTGTAATAAGATCGAGGCATTCAGAAACAGACACTTGACTTAACTCTTGTCTTACTGAAGCTGAGGTTTCCAAAGTCCGCTTTAGGAATTTCACTGTTGTTTAAAATTTGATTTGGAAGGCACTGGGACACAAAGGTGGTGGCTGACAATGTAAAGCCTCCAGGCAGATAAACACATGCATACCAAGAAGAAGAGTGGAGTGAAAGTCCAGTGCTTTTGCAAATCCACTTGAGTGCTTCCAGTGCCTTCTACAGAATAAGGATATTTCCCTCCCTCACAGTATGACATAATAACTTGGTAGCAAAAAAATCAATGTTTATTTGTGAGCATGGTGTAATTTTGATGTTGCATGAAAGCTTGTACAGTGTTAGGCACTTTCTTTTTTTTAAAATACTTATGTTTTGAAATGAAGTGCAGGTTACTATATAAGAGAATCACGGTAATAACTTGTCATATTCTTCTAGCCTAAAACACAAAGCTTGAACTCAGATAAATATTCACAATGAGAGTTTGGTCAAACATAAATGCAACTAATTAAGCCAATTAAAGATTTTCTCCCTGATCATTATTCTGATAACTGGCATATAGTAATGGTTTTTATGTAATAGAGGAAGTGCTTTTGCAATTTGTTTTGCAGTAAGAAATCTGCCATAAGTCATCTGAATACTAAAGTGTAGGCTCAATCTGTATCTCATATATTCTTTCGCTATTGTGGAACCTGTGTTTCCACAGAAGCATTATAAATATTAAAAAATAAATTTTGGAAATATGTAGCAGTGAATTACTTTATCTCTTCACAGAATATTTATATGATAATATTTCTTATTACAGAGAACAATAATATCTCTTGTCAAAATTCAGATTTCAAAATACTTGGCTTTTCTGACTTTTTTCATCTTTCTCCAATCTTATTCCACCGTGAGGCACATTTGCATTGATACTATCCCATAATTCCTTCTTCAGCTTAATTTTTATCTGAAATACACTATTATTGTTTTGGAATTTATTTTTTGGGAGAACAGAAGGAGAAATTGCAGGAAGGAAGCAATGAAGAGTAAAGCAAACTCTGCTATATCGTATTTTTTCCTGCTAATTACTTTCTAGGTCACCAACTCTTTTCTTTTCTTATAAAGATACACAAGCGCTCCCATCTAAAGAACAGCAAATTAGTGGAAAGCAGTTTCCAAGGTATATGCATTTTCTCCTCTATGCCATTGCTGACGTCAGCAATAAATTTGTTTGGAAATGCAGGTCCTCTTCTCTGTAATTGAAAGGTGTTTTGCTATCGATTTCAGCAAGATCCATAGTTCAGCTCTGCCTTTTCTGTGTCTCGTATTCTGAATTATTGCTCTGAACAGAGGACTACTCAGAAAGCAGAGCCACATGTACATAACTGAGGAATCTTGCGCTTTAATAAAGCATTTTCTGGAGTGTTAAAATTCAAGCCTCCCAGTGTCAGGGGTTGCTGAGCTTTTCAGAAATGTTTCTCAGTCCGAGTTTAGTCTTTGTCCCTTTCACAGCATGGCTGGATCTCTTCAGCACCAGCTTTAGCTGTTCACTCACTGATCTGTAGCCATGGACAAACGTGTCATCTTGCGTGTTAGATGTTCTGCGGTTTGCATCAGTAATCTATTCACAAAGTTGTTCAATTTGGAAGTGACACATCTGATTCGCTTGACATCCCCTTTTGCAGCAGGGCAAAACGGGGGAACGTGAAGCAGAGCACTAGCTGATGACAGAGGCAATAAGGAAAAAAAGGGCACTGTGAGACAACAGAAAGAGTTTAAAAGAAAATTAACAGCTCATGGGAAAACGTGTGGAGCAAAACCTTCCAAACAGACAGTGTGATAACACCTTCATAGATTGAATGTTGTCCTGGTTTCAGCTGGGATAGAGTTAACTGTCTTCCTAGTAGCTGGTATGGTGCTATGTTTTGGGTTCAGTATGAGAAGAATGTTGATAACACACTGATGTTTTCAGTTGTTGCTAAGTAGTGTTTAGTCTAAAGTCAAGGATTTTTCAGCTTCTCATCCCCAGCCAGCGAGAAAGCTGGAGGGGCACAAGAAGTTGGCACAGGACACAGCCAGGGCAGCTGACCCAAACTGGCCAACAGGGTATTCCATACCATGTGGTGTCACGTCTAGTATAGGAACTGGGAAGTGGGGGCGGGGAATCGCCGCTCGGGGACTAGCTGGGTGTCGGTCGGTGGGTGGTGAGCAATTGCACTGCGCATCATTTGTACATTCCAATCCTTTCATTATTGCTGTTGTCATTTTATTAGTGTTACCATTATCATTATTAGTTTCTTCTTTCCTGTTCTATTAAACCGTTCTTATCTCAACCCATGCATTTTACTTCTTTTCCTGATTTTCTCCCCATCCCACTGGGTGGGGGAGAGTGAGTGAGCGGCTGCGTGGTGCTTGGTTGCTGGCTGGGGTTAAACCATGACAAATGTCTTCTGTAGAAACACTCCTTAGTGTATAAATATGGTACCCCAAATTATTTCATACCATTGAAAATATATTACAGAGGTTAAAAGAATGAGGACATTTCCCACGAAACAGTAAATTCAAATAATGTAAGCTACAATATTTCTTATTCAAGTTGTCAAATTGTGTACAGTTAATTAAATGGTCTGACTGAGTGAGCATCCCAGCATGTTTCAAAATAGGATCAAGAAGCCAGCGAAACACAACCTCAGTCTTTGAGTACTTTTAGAGTACATCAGTGGCAAAACATGGTACATGACCATGTTGGGCAATGGAGGACCTGTCAGGCCATGAAGGGTCTGGACCAGGTGGGTCCAGTCCACAGTTCTGCCAGCAGGAATAAGAACATGGAGGGTACAGGTAGCAGATACATCTGGAAATGCACTTATAAAGGCACTTTGAAAGTATGAGCACAGTACATGTGTGCGGTATTTCATGCTTAAAAAAAGAGAAGCCTAAAGCATAGGATGTCAGCAGAAGGCTAGTTCTAGGAACTGCTCGTTCAGTGCTTTGCAATCTCCCGGCCACTGGCTGCTACCTTGCTGAACATGTGCTCCCTGCTTGGGCTTGTGAAGCGTTCTCCTCCAGATGTCCTGGATTCAACTCAGCCCTCATTCTGCCCTTCCTACCCCTGACCAAGGTCTATAAAAACCACCTCACAGAGATAAACACCTTGTCCCCTACCTGTATCTCTGTTCCTTCTGATGGTGCTGCCGAATAAGCTCCACATCTGAAGCTCTTGCTGACCCTCCTTTTTGTGGTGCTGTCTTCTCTTGTGTGTATTACTCCTCCATAGCACCACTTTAAGATTTCTTTCAGGTATCCCCCTTTTTCCCTCTGGGGAACGGCCCTTGGTCCCTGACTACTCTCACTCTATGACATTTCTGTGGATGATATCATCTGCCTAATATGCTTTAACTACTATATTTAACCTTAAACACGCATTTCTTTTAAACTGTTCTGTTACAAAGGAGACCATGACTGGTCTCCTTTGGTCGAATACAGTATTTCTTTCTTCTTTGGATATCTGATCATCAGCTTAAATTTAACTTGGCCAAAACTGAACTCCTTTCAATCCCTTGCCAACTCCCATGCTTTTCTCAATCGCTGATCACATCAGCACTTCATTCTCTGTCACTAGTTCACAGTCTGACTGCAAGTTTTAACAATTCTTTCTCCCTTGCTCTGTATATCTACCTTTTGCCTTTCTTCCCATTACTTTCTAGACTGTAGTCCTTCCTATCTTTTCTTCTTATTTAACAATTCCAGACAGATCATCACCTGCATGCATCTTGGAGACACTACCCACCTCCTGGCCTTTCCCAAAATTATGGCCTCATCCTTCAGCATTCAAAGAACAGATGAACTAATTTTCCTCACCTGCTGTGAATCTTCTCCTTACCCTCCTATTCACCATCACATGAAAGTTTTTGTTTTGTGTCTTCCTTATATTTATTGTGTCAGTGATGATTGCTTTGAAAGTCCAATTTCCGAGTAATTCACAAGCACCTCTAGTTTCTTCCTCCCCTACTGCTTCTTGCACTCAAACTGCTGCCTTAGATTAAAGAGGAAAGCGTAGCAGATGTATGGATCAAGATCTAATTCAGTCACATAAAACAAGAACAAAAACGCCCAAAAAACAACAAAGCCACCTGCAATGGCTGCATGGGAAGCAGTAGGAGTGGGATATAAGGTTTATTTACTTTAGATTTTTCAAATGATTCAGAATGATGAGGTTGCAGCCAGGGTTTTATGACTGTCCTTTTAACAGCTGTGCCTTCTCGCACTGTCTGATGTGCCATGACCTGTTTAACTTCCAAACATTTTGCAACACCCAGCTGTGTGACTGTCTATTGATAAAGTTAACATTCTTGAAAGTGGGTTTTTAAGTTAAAATTAAAACAGGGTGGTACTATTTGTGGCTGACCTTTAAAACTGTGATAATAACCAAGTGGTGGGGGCTGAGGATAAAGTGTTACTGCTTTAGTTAACTTTTATTTTGTATCCCTCCTGTTCATGTACAGTTAAAAGTATGTCAAGGACATTATAGCTCATTGATGAATTTTTTCTGAGTAAACACGTTCAAATAAATAAGCATTCTCATTTGCATTAGTACAGTCTCTTCAAGTTTGTAGTAGACTGAGGCAACATGCAGACATAAAAGGAAAGACAACCCCTTCTCCAAAGGGTTTATAACCTTAGCATAAGGCAAGATGTGGTAGTTGAAACAAACAAAAGGAGGCTCAGGAGGTAACAGGTAGCCAGAGGTCTCCAGTAGTCATACAGCTCATTTTTGGGAAGGCTGGTGATGTACACCAGATAAAGGGCTTTTATGATGTTGTTAGAAAAGACAAAGGAACACGTTAAACATGGGTATTTTGGTTTACCACTGCTCAACTCAGAACAAGCAAGCAATGTTTAAAGGTCATCATGCTATTGTTGTGGATGGAGTGATGCACTTCACTCCTAAGAAAGGAGTAGCAATACGTTCATTGATGTAAAACAGCAATTTAACAAAGTTTGATAGTAAATGCAACAGTGGTTTAACAAGATTCAATGGCAGAGTTCACTTGATATTTACTGCATAGAGGACAGGGTCAGACAAAACTATCAGGGAGACCCTCCTGTTGAGTCTTGAGGTTCAGAAAGGATCCCTTTGCATTCTAAACTCCTTCTCAGAGGGGAGTTCTGGTGCGGCTGGATCCAGACTTAGTCCCAGGTTTGATCAATGGTTTCTGTCTAAAGGTTTATATATGTGCAATCAATCCTTTATATCACTTAGCTAAGATTTAAAACTTTAACATGCTATTAATCACTTACTGAGTATCTGACATGATAAGGAATCTCTCAACCTCAAGGAGTAACCTTGAGAGGCATCCCTATTCAAGGGGAGATCTTGGTGTGCAGCCCGCTGCCGTGCAGGAGAGCTCAGAGCCCTGGGCTGTCCCCTGTTAATGGAGTAAGGTAATTGACTCATAGTCATACTTACATATGGACTACAGGTGTTAGCTTCTTCCAAGTTTGGCTTCAGTCGGACATTGACCAGCATGGTGGTTAGGTGGTCGCTTTGTTCAAATTAGCCCTTGGCTATTGTGTTGTTATCTGTCCTCCCCAAAACCACATTCAGTGATGCAGCCATCACAACCAGATGCATCCATTATGATTGAGGTTATGGCTTGAGCAGGATTACAGGAAATACAGGTCAGGTTGGGTGTGGGGCAGGGAGCACACTGCCACAGCCATAGGGAACAATTTCAAGGAAGAACACCATGGATTTGGGTAAAACAATGCACTTTTTACTGTTATTTCAGTCCCTTTCTCCTCTCTTGCTTTTTATCACACTCACACATTCTTCCTCCTCTGAGATTGCCATATTTAATGGTTCCTCATAAGCAGAGGCTGTATCCATCTTTGTGGCGGCACAGCCCTTAATGCAAGGGAGACCTAAGCAAGGTGCAGCCTGTGGTTACTAGGAAAAATATCATCATGCCTATTCTGCACTACTGTGCCCTTTGCTTTGCTTGTAAAGTTAAATGAGAAATAGGAACAGCAACATTCAGAGCACTAAGATCTTTAAACCCCTGCTTGTATATCCCTCCTGTACACTGAATGGGGCGTAAGCTGACAGAAAGGTTATATCTGGGCATACAATTTAAAGTGGTGATAAAAATGGTCAACAAAGCCTAGGCTCTTAAATCACTTGAATAGGTTTAACACCCATATCTTGATCCTACAGGTCATGCATCAAAATCTTCATATGGCACCATTGTACCTGTATCACATAGCCCCAAGGGTGGGGGACGAAGTCTACTACCGCACACAGCAGGGCAGGAGAGATTTAGAGACAGATGAAGAGTGACCCAGCAGCCCCGTCTGCACCCTGAGACTTCCCTCCACTGCCAGGAACGCACACTGCACACCATGTACCATGCACCTCACACCGCACACTGGGCACTGCACACCAGGCACCATGCACCACACACCAGGCACTGCAACACTGCACGCTGCAACGCTGCACGCTGCTCATGGCACACCGGCACTGCACACACCGCCATCTCTGGAGCCATGTGCTGACCATCTCCCCTCTCCATGCCACCTGTCTCAAAGAATACAACTGCATGACTACCTTAAGTCAGACATTTCACAAAGTTCAACCACTTGACTTCACAAATCTAAATCATATTCGTTTTGTTTGGAATTTCCTTTTTATTTAAGAGGCTGGAAACAAATTCTCTGAAGTACACCAGGACCACTGCCACTTTTCCTCAGTGTGGCCACAGGCTTTCAGCTTTCAGCAAAGAGCTCCTGGCACTCTATAAAAGAGCTTTTTAAAAGCTCTTGAACTCTTCAGAAACAACCAGATTTGCCATTCCTAGCTGATGGCTCTTACCTTAAGGGGGTGGCTGGCTGCTGGGAACATGTGTTTGGACCAAGAGGTGGTCATGGTATCCCAATGTCATTTCTCTTGCTGTTACGCCTTTTTACTGTGTTTCTGCTTCAGTATCATCTCATCAGGCTGTCAAAATTTTCCTGAACCAACTGAGCCAGACAAGGGAAGTGGCGACTTCTGTCAGTGTGTATTTCAGCAAAATCTAAACAGATTTCCTGGGGTGAAGTAGATGGTCTTTGTAAACTGATGCCTTTCTCCCCACTCAACGATGCAATGCCTGCAAGAGTGTTAGTGGCTCAGAAAAGACTGGACTGGAAATTATCTAAATAAATGAATGAATTAATGGAATGTTGTAGGCAGGGACCATGAACACAGGAGTTAATCTAAGGAATCACAATAATATATCAAACAAGTCATAGTTTGGCTAACTAATGTGTTCCCAGTTTAGAATGGAAAAAGTTTCATTCCTCACTCAGTTTCATTGAGAATGAAATCCTGAACAGAGCAGAATCCTTCACTAGCTATTTGCAAACTATTTAAGGGAAAGCAATGGATATATCTTTCCCAATACTTAACATATACTACTTCGCCGAGTCAATATGTTGCAGGGCAATACAGCTACATACCTCAGTGAACAATTCTTTAAGATAGAAAATGTAAAAAGGTTTTAAATATTAAGAAAATAATAATGTGGCTGGACATTACTAGTAAACAACTATTGCATCAGTATGAGAGCATGTTGTTTTCCTCTTACATTAGTAATCTGGAGGATAGAACATGTAGTGTGTAGAGAGAGAGCGGAGAGTCTGTATTTCAGAGGGTAATTGATTCTGAGTGATTTGGAAGGAGTAATCCAAATACAGACCTGCGTTCTGTAAATTAGTGCTGTCATTAAGTAAAGGGGAAAACTTATAGCTAACTATGCTTACAGCAAAAGTATGCAATAAACACTGGGATGTATATAAAACTATAGCACTCACCAGGCAGACTGAGTTGCTAACTGAAAGGGGTCTCTCTCTCTCTTCTTCTTCAACCTCCTGACCGTTTTTGAAATTTCATTTTATTTATTGTGCTGCTTTTGTGCTTATAGAAATGCACTCTTCCTTGTAGCTTGCCCTTATCAAACCAGCTTTTTTATGGAAGTCTGTTTAATGGCAGGCAGATATAATTTCAATCCTTTAAGGTCATGCTGCTCTCTTCAAAGGTTAGGACATATGCTGGAGTTAGGCTGGCTTTTTGATGTAGCTACGTTATGGCTTTTAAAGACAGACATGTAATGGGCAACATGTTCCTATGGAAATGCCATATATTATTTAAAAATGATAGTCCTCAAGGAATTTAATCCCATAGATAATATATGAAGCATAATCTATCCCTATTTACAGATAGTTTAGAAAAAAGTTTTTCTTTCTCACATTTATAACAACTGGCATGTAGTAAACACATTAATACTAACCAGGCAGCATTTAACAGCTTCACAGAATACACCTGGCTTTCCTGAAAGCTGCAAAAACATAAACTGGTGGGTAACCTGAGATTAAAGTTCTCAGTAAGAACAAAAACAAGCCCAGAGATCTCTGAAACAAAAATCTGAGTGACTGGAGAGGGGTGCCCCAGAGTGAGCAGCACTGGCACTTGTCACATCCTTGGGGAAGTGGCTTCCTGAGTCACGGTCTTTGCCAAGAATATGAAGTCTTAACAGCATTTACTGTGGTTTTTTTTTTTAAATTATAACCCCCTCCCATTTTGGCTGATTCCTCTCCATATAAGTCCTCACGCCTGCCCACAGTGCTCAAGCAGGGAATAGAAATTCCAGGTCAAATATTAAGGGATTTAAGTAATTTCTAGTATTTCATAATGACTTATGAAGCCTTTTACATCCCACACTTGAGAAAGACCTAATGCAATCACATCTAGAGTCTCTTATAAGGTATCACAATCTGCTGTGATAGGATGTGGTTAGAAAAGTGATCTTTCAGGATTTCAAATTTTAATTGATCTGGAAGACTTGATGTGATCCCTATTAGCAGTTCCAGTAAATATATAAGCTAAAATGTATTGATGGAGAAGGAAAGATTTATTTGGATTTAAACACTAGGTCAGGCCAAAGGGGATTTCTCTATTTTATCTTAGTTTATATTTCTATGCAATATTCTTCTGAAGCCCAAAGATGAATACATTACATTCATTCAGACTGGAGGTCACAAATTTATGGATCTTTTCCTAAGAACTTTATCAGAAAAAAAATTATTTAAGACCAGCTTTGAAAAACAGCAGTTCTTCTTTTAAGGACATGGCTGTTTCAGAAAGAAGCAGTTCTCTGCAAGTTTCTGGATCTTCGCTTCCTCAAAGTTTCTAGGGTAATTGTGCAGGCATCAGGATTATACCCGATGTATTGAATGTTTTCCTCAGTGAACTGGAGATAAGTGTAGCATTACAATGATCTAAAATTTGTGGAAAGCAAAATAATTAGTGATAAACAAAACTCTGGCCAGGACAGTCACAAAAAGAGGTCTTTTACCCTGAGCTATTCCTTATATGCAAGCATAGGAGTATCAGATAAGAGCAGGAGGATAAACCTAACTTGGAGTGTGGCATTGCTGGGGCTGCGTGGAGTCCAGTTGTATCCGAGAAGAGCACTGGCAAACTGGATACTGCAATAGGTCCAGAAAATGCTTAGAGGAAATGTTGTACAGTGAGAAACTTCAAGAGTTTGAGCTATTTATCTTACCAAACTTAATAGTGAAAAATTACTTGGGTTTAATGTATAAATGCCTACCGGGGAGAAAATATAGAATATTATAGGTCACTTAAGTTTCCCAGAGAAAGACCTGATAAAAAGATACAGTTATGCTGAAACCAACTGAACTCAAATTACTCTCTGATTTTAATACTGAGGATGGCTAACAACAGAGGGGGATGGTTCCAAATTCTTGCTTCTCAATTGTTTACAGGAAGGATTTGACCCAGGGCTGCCCACGTGCCCCTGGAGTTTGGGCAAAGCTGATCCAGAAGTCCCGGGGACAGTGAATGGACCAGGCTTAGGTGCTGAGGAGAGAGCTGTGAATCTGAGCTGACTCCCTCCAGCCCTGAAAAAGGCCCTCACTTACCTATGAATCACAATTTGAGAGCTGCATGAGGGATAAAAATGTTTCTTATTTTAAAAACTCTGTGCAAAATTGTTTCATAATCAGCAAAATAATTAAATATTTCAGGAAGAATTTTCTCAAACTGGGTTCAACTTGCTGCATCATGGCTCACAAATCTTAGTTTCTCCAATCTAAGGTGGTATGTTTTTTGTTCTTAAAGAAAATTGAAACTGAATGCTGTAGACAGCATTATAATCTAGTCTCTTCTTCATCATCATTATTATTGCTGTTGTTATTGTTATTATTATGATATTTGAATGTTTTTATTATCCTTTGTTAAATGCTCACAATCTGCTCGGCATTGTAGAAGATGCAGTAGACAACACCTGCCCCCGAGTGCATGTAATTTCAGCCTCTGATCTGGCAATTTAAAATGCATGGCTGGAATCCACATTAAAGTTAATGATGCTCCTCCACTTGAGCACAGCGGTCTGCCTGAGCATTATAAATTGCAGGATCAGGGCCATAAGTATTTGCATGTGGATATGAGATTCCCCTTCATCTCTTAAAGCCAAAGCTTACGGCTAGAGCTGATAGTGTGATTTCTGTACCTTGGAAGGATACAAGAACTGCTCTGAAACCAGGTGTGCAGCTTTACTGATTTGCAGTTATTTTCCTTACTTTGGGGGGAAACCTTTCTCTGACCCAAATTCCATGTGAACCAGAGGCTCCTTCAGCCCAGCAGCCTGCCGTTGAAATGACCGTCAGCGTTGGCTTCGCCATGGACAGAGGCTCTGGAAATCGCCTGTGGTGCTGAGGCAGAGGCGGGAGGTGCTGCCGAGAGGTACGAGGCACCGCTGGCATCCCTCGCTGGGGACAGATGGGCCAGCAGCACTTGCTGTGGGGCTGGGAGCCTGGCTCCTGGACCAGCCCTGCACCTCACAGGGGCACCTGCACCGCTCCAGGTCTCCTGACAGGAGCTACTAGGAACACCAAATCTGGCTCTGGGGTTGGCCCGAGGGCCAACCCAAGACTTTTTGAAGAAAACTATTTAGGTCAAGTGACCTGGTATTTCTGGAGGAAATTGTGTTCATCAGAAGAAAGTTCTCCTCAGATCTTCAGTCACTTTAATTACTCAAGTCTGTCTGAGTCCTATTTACTCGTGTGCTGTAAATTGAAAAATGCATGAATAAAAAAGAAGAACACAGCCAGTGGAAATTAGTTCCCTGTTGCACTTTTGTTTCACTAATTAAAGAAGAAGAAATTGATGCAGCTGAGGGTGAGGAAGGCTGGTGGAAGTGATTTGCATGCAAGGCATTCCTGTGCAGCACTATGAATCTGAAAAGAGTGCACAGCATCCACCACCAAGCACGTGCTTCTATATTTAGAGGAGCCTAGCAAAACCTACTGAGTATAGGATGTTGAACAGAAACAGTAATTTTCATCAGTGTATTATCTTCCCCCTCTTTACACTGATTCTTCAGGAGAAAACAGCCAGCTAAACTCTAGCTGCTATTAGCAAAAATAGCAGCAACCCAACTGGAAGTAATTTCACTGTTGACTGCATTGCGGTGTATACAACTGATTTCATTCCAGCTTTGGAAGAGAGCAACAGTATCATGGCTGTGTTGTCCTTGACCTCTGCCAGGTACAGCTAGTCTCCTGGCCCAGGCAGTGTGATGCAGGAATAATATTTCTCTCTCTGAAATGGCAAGTGGTTTTTTTTTTTTTTTCCCTTTCTCCTTTCAGGTTACCTATGAATTTTCAAGCCAGCTCCAGAAGCTTAATGGAACTGAGCTGCCTCTTGTTAACTGGGTTATCAATGGCACCATCCCCTCTTACCTCCAATGCAACCTGCCTCCCTCCTCTCTGTTTCAATTTCCAATCTGCTTTTCTTGCGTGCTGCCCTCTTGGACCAGAAAATATCCTCCAAAGTTGTCAGGCCACTTCTGTTAGAATTTAAGATCACAGAACTTACAGTTGGAGAAGAGCATGCTGCCCTCTTAAATGTGAGAAGGTAAGTGTAGCATGGGGTCAGGTGCTGCCCTCAATTATACCAGTACAGATCTGGAGGAATTTTGTTTTCTTCAGTGGCATTAATCCTGTTAACTGAAAGTCAAGAGCGCTGCCTGCGCATTTCCCTTTGTACCCCTTCCCCTTCTCCAGTTTATAAATGATTCCTGTCATAAAGGAGTTGGGGATATTCTGTATAGCAGAAGGTTTATAAATATTAACGGCATCATATCCTGCATGATGTGACACACCAGCCAGGTAGTCTGTTTAGAAAGAGCTCGTTTATCCTCTGTGGGCACCACAAACGTGGACAATCTGAGACAGTTTGAATATATGAGGTGCAGAGATTTCGGGGGAAGGGACCACCAGGTGTTCCCTTCTTCCTGCAAATCTAGAGATGTCCTGATACAACAGTGTTTGATCTCCCAGGTTAAGCTCACACTCTCTTCAAGGAAGTACATTCTCCAGAATTTTTAAAGATGGGGAGATGGAGGAAGACACGCCTTACCTCTTGCTTCTCTTTGCCCCTTCCCTCTTTGGGTCCTTCCTGCTTTTCTGTGTTTTCCCCTTCTGGTCTCTGCCTCTCCTCCCTGTATTGCTCCTCTCCCTGTTCCCCTAATTTATCCAAGAGATTTCTTCACTTCACCCTCTTTCGTTTCTGTGCCCACTGGAGAAGACCCATGTCCTAGACATGTTTTCAGGTTTTGTAGAGGAGAAATTTACCTTAAATTCTTGTGTAATTACTTCACCTTTTTAGGAAGCACAGCTTGGAAAAATTGCTCTAATTTGTGTAGTTTTTCTGGAATCACACTAGCACAAAATGTAAGTAACTGGAAAATGCTTTTAAACTAAAAAGCTACCAAACTGCATTCTTCTTTAAGAGTTTATGTTTGTAGTTGGATAATTACCATTATCTTTACAGTCTTCTCAGTTCTGCCATAGAGTGTTTTTTGAGTAAAATTTCTGTGGAAACTTTATTTGCATGTGAAAGTAACTGAAGGGCTCTGCCTAGATGCTCTATGCCTGCATGGGAACTGCAGTGGGGTTCTCCCAAGCTGAGTTGCTTCCCCATGGGAGCTGCCTCTGGTGCAGTCACGACCTGCAGCAAAAACTCAGCTATGTGTTGGTGCCATAAAGAGCAGCTATAATTAATGCCTGTAGTCTTCAGCAAAGCTGGTCCTGAATGGGTAGAGTGGGAAGTTACCACCTGTCCTGTATAAAACAGCCTCAAACACAAAGACGCTGGAACGCTGTTCCGCAGCTTCAGTGATGATCTGTGGCCCATATGTGCACAACAATAAAGATATTCGTTTCTAAGGCTTGCTTTTTTTTTTTTTTTTTTTTTTTCAAAAGGAAAGCTCTGCCCTTAATCTAGACATAATTTTTTCCATATTTTGCCTTTTCCTGCATTAGTATTACACATAAACAATTTCTGCATGGGTAAATACCAAAACTCTGTGCATTGGAACAGGAGACAAAGCTCACCATTCCTCAGGGGGCTGAGGTCTCCCCCACGCCAGCTTGATACGAGTCACCTCACCGCAGGCACTAAAGCATCCCGATACAGAGCAGGACTTCTCTGTCTCTAGATTTCACACTGGTTCAGCTGTGTTTTCCCTGAAGTTAACACTGACATGCTTTAATACCCCTATTTATCTCCAGTTTTATGCTTCTAAACCAGGGGAACCCTAAGCATTCAGTTTTGTATTAAAACCTCTCTTGCACTCGTCTTAAACCTCCCTTTCACTTCCTGACTTTTTGCTTGGTGATGGTGATGCCAAAGGGAAGTGGGGGTGTCCATGCAGGAGGGTCCCACCTGGAGGAGAACCAGGATGTTACTTGGTTCCTCTGGCCTTTCTGAAACGGATGAAGAAGACCCATGCCTGCATTGCTGGTGGTTTATACGGGACGGACACTTGCTTGCTAGGAGCTTGATGTAGGCCATTTCATTTTACAGCCACCAAATGGCAGTGATTGCTGGAAAGAACTCTGTTGTCTCTTGCAGCAAACAAGCATAGCCATACACAGGTTCACTGCTACATTATTAGAACACCAGAAGCGGCAGCAATCCCAGTATGAAAGCCATAGAATTACGTTCAGGAAAATTACCCTAGAATTTAGGGAGCACTATAGTGTATTTTACTCCAAATAATTAGATTTGTATTCAGGCAAGGGCTTTGCAGAAACAAATACAACTGCCAGTTATGCAGCTTTTTCCTGCTGCATCAGGATTCCAGGCACAGCCGTGAGACTCAGGGGGCTCTTCGCAGTGGCCAGGTGGTAGACACACCAAAAATCTGCGTAACACATCAGGAGAGAAAATAAGTTTGATTTAAAGATCCTGTTGTTTTTAAAAAGCAAAGATATTCTGGAAGTATTTTAAAATTAGCATCTTAAATTTGTCAGAGTTCCCATTAAATTCAGTAAGAAAATTAATGAAAATAATGGGCACTAAATAAATTTGTACAGTATTTCAGTAATTAAAGAAAATATATCTATCCATTTGAAAAGTACTCTAAAGATACTGAGAAATTTAGTACATCAGAACAACAGTTCTCTAATAACTTCCTTCATCTCTCTTGCATAAAATGCAGCTGCTTTGTTGGCTCTGTACATATTTATGTATAACATGTTGCATTTTAAATATAAACTGATGTGATGATAGGGCTTTTTTTTTTTCCTTCTTGTTTGCTTTGAACTAATAGAACATATGCTAGCTTGCTATTAGAAATCAGAAAGTCTTTTAGAGAAAGTTGTTCTGTGAATAAGCAAATGACTTTGAAATAAATGAGGGACAAAGCCATTTGCAGCTCTGGTCTCATTCACACCATGGATTAACCGTTCAATAATTCTGTCATCACTGAATCCATTTGTGTATTGGTTTATTTTTCAGTTTATTTATCTGAAAGATAGGTATAAAAAGAGTTATTTACCAAACAGGTGCTTTTTGCTCCCCCATAAGCTAAAGAATCATTTACAATGTCATCCCTGCCCCCCCCCCCCCAGAAAAGTATATCTTCATGCTCAGGCAGTTACCACAGCTATGCCATGAAACAACTCAGGTAGAATATTTTAGACTTACCAGCCTTGGGAGAAGTGTGAAGATAGCATTTAAGCAATGCCAATTTACTGTAATTCCCAACTGTTTTACATAAAAGAACAGAATGTTTTAAAATAAACATTGCAAAATAGCTCCACTGATCTGCTTCTGCTTAGAAACTAGTCAAAACCCAACCAACCACCAGAAGAAAATTACTGCAATGTGGTGGGGCAGTTTTCTTCTGTATACATCCAGAAAAGGGTGGTCTGGACAACACGAGGTAAAAAGATAAACAAACAAAGTGCATGCCAATTCAATACTCAATAGTCTGGAGATTTACTGGACTGGTTCTGCCTTAATATTTCTCAAAGGCTTTTCAGTCCCTTCTCAAATATTTTTCACTCCCATCATCTGAACTTCTTAATTGTTCCTTTACAAAAGCCATGCGGTATGTGATTGCTGCATCCGAAAGTCCCGTGGAAGTATTTGGGAGTGAGTATGCAGCATTTGGATCTCCAAGATTGAGGTTAAACTCCAGGGTTGCTTGTCAGGTCAAGAATTGTGTCTGAGAAAACTTCAAGGGCTCAGCATCTTTGGAGTGATTGTCCATAGCAGGGCTAAAACCCCAAGGAAGATTTCAGATTTCTGTGGACAGCTGAGACAGGTTAGTCTCTGTAACAGTGATCAAAATTGGCAGGACTCCAATTTAGGGGAGCCAGCAGTGATGTTGTTTTTCATCACCACCAGCAGACATACCACTCTTCATACCCGCTCAGGAGAAAACAGGGTTGCTGGAGGAACTTCTGAGAGAGCAAGCAAATGAGATATAATTTGCTGCAGAAGCTGGGAGGGAAGTGAGACTCTCAGTACCGCTCGCATGGGAAATCTGCAGCAAGAGAAGCTCCTCTTTTCTTCTTGCTTCTTCTGAGGCCTTTAGAGGGTCTTTGTCTTAGCAAAGGGAGTTGCCATGTCCTCACCTCCTGTGGCTGCTGCAAAGCAGGAGGCCAGCAGGACTAATGACGCCATAATGATGCAGTGATGCCAGCGGGAGTATTCAGAGGGGACCCAGCCTGAGAAGCAGGGTCAAGCCCCTCCACAGAGCTCTGTAACGGGCTGTCATGGTGCTAGACTTGTCTTGACTCTGCATCTGCTGCTCAAAACAAAGGCTCTGTACCTATTTCCGTAGTATATAAATATAAAGTAACTCTGTGGGTTTGACTGGATTCATTCCTCACTTACCCTGCTCACCTAGAAAACAGAGTTTGACCCACATAAACTGATGAAAAAGCCACAGGCTCAGTGATGGATTGCAAAATTCCACCATTCCACATGGGATGTGACCTTCTTATTAATTACAAAATGCTCTGGCTGATTAACTCTAATTTGATTCCATACTTTAAATATCTTCTGTAAGAAACAGAATTTGGGTGGGAAAAAATGAGAGTAAAGAAGGAGATTTTGTTCTGTGCAGCAGTCCCATCTGTTCTGGATGTTCTGTGCTTTATTTCTAATTGCATAAGGACAAGCCCACCCAGGAAGTGACATTTGTAGAGTTAGCCCACCCTGGGATGTCAAATTTTTTAAAATGCAGAATAAAAAATATAAAACATTAACAAGGAAGATGTAATGGACCCCAAAGAGATTTTTCTATTTTAATCTATGTGAAATAGTTAATCTTTTCCCTAGACAATGTACATTTTTTACTGTTCTCAGACAAGCAAGGAATCATGTCTGTAGTTTTGCCATCTTATTATCATCAGGCTGAAACATTCTGCACAATCCTCAACAATATGCCAGTAAAAAAAGATATTATTCTTGCATCACACTGGTTTTATGCCAGGTAATTCTGCTGATGTCAAAATTGAGACACGTGGCTGTATGACTGACATAACTCAGACTTTGTATATTTATTACAAAAACAGCTTAATAAGTACCATATGGTCTAGGGTGTGGGAGCACAGTGAACATTTCAAGAGACTATGAAAAAACACATCTGAACACTGCATCCCAGCTAGCAAGTGGGTACTGGGGAAATGCTGAAACAGCCCGACCTGGCGCTGGATCTGAAGGAGCCCATCACTAGCCAGGCCCTTCCTATGCCCCTGAGCCTTGTTTTCCCTTCCCAGGATCTGGTCAGAGTCACCTGAACCCTTCAGGATAAAGGAATGCATCCCACGCTGTTCCAATTATGGAAAACTCCTGCTGAATTTTCTCATGCATCTCCTCGTGCAGCTGCAGGTCCTTTTATCACTATCTACCCTTCCAGGCTATGAATAGGAGGAATTAGAAACAAAACTGAGCCTGCTTGCTTGGGTCACGTTTGCACAGATCCTCACACAAACACCCTTCCATCCCTATGCACATAGGGAGCCTCAATGGCATAAATAGGATGATGCACATAAGGCCTGGGAGGTGTATGTGTGTATAGGACCGCAGGGGGAGAGAGAGAGGAGTTTTTCAGCCAAGAATCTTCCAAAGTTAAAAAAACCAGCCATCAGCTCAATCCATTGGGATCTGTCTGTGCATATATATATTTGCAGACAGCTCACGTAATTACAGTAATTAAGTTACATCCCTAAAAACTTGGTGCTAGCTGTGTTGCTCCATGTCATTAATTGCTAACTTCCTAACAGGCTTCTCCTTTCCATGCAAATTTTTAACTTCATATCTACATTGCCCACTACAGCAAGGTGCATTGGAAAATTAATGAAAAACTTAGAGCTATATTGTTAACTTAGCAGCATTAGCTCTTCTGGATAAAGGTTGGTGAAGCATAACTCTACATATCATCTTAGAAATGCCAGGACAAGCTACAAAGATGTGGACACATATTTAGCTAACGGTCGCAAGAGCATTCCAGACGCCTTTAGAAGGCCTTGAACAGAATAAAAAAGAAGACAAAAAAAAAAAGAAAGATACCAATTAGAAGAACACAGGTGCGCATTCCACGATAAAGTGAACTTGGCACAAAGAACCTCAATTTAGCAGTTTATCTTGACGAATTAGACTGAGACAAGTTTCTCATGTTTTAATTAGTATAACCAATTATGTCTTATGTTTATGCGCGTGTACAGTGTTGATATAACCAATCATTAAGTGTAACTAGGCGCGTGGACAGTGCGTGAATAATGTGTGTAACCAATAGTAAAATAGCTAAACGCATGTACGGATGTAAACAATGTATAAAATGATGTCTGATGCTCTAGTAAAGGGTCTTCAACTATGACCATATTGATCTGTTGCTGAGTCCATGGGATTATGCTCCCGCACAAAGACTGACATTTGATATATAAAATCTTACACTGATGACACACAGAACTTGCAAATACTGGAAATTATTTGGGTCTAACACAGTCATGAGATTGTAACTGTATGTAGTGGCTCTTCCTGGGAGAAGGAGGGAGAAAGTCTCATCTCATTTTAAACTTTAACTTAACCTGAAGATTTCTTAGGGTCTTCCTAGAATCATCAAGGAGAGCGCAGCTCTCTTTTCAGCAAAAAAATTTGCGTTTTTGACATCTGTCATCCTCCGTATAAAAATATACAATATATTAAGGGCCAAGTTCTATTTTCATGCAGCAACATCAATCCAGAATAACCCAGCAGAGTGATGTAATTAAATGGTGAAGGCTGGCCTTACTGGAGTTACTGCAGTTTGATACTGGTAAGAGAGAACAGAGTTTGGCCTGCAAGATATGTGTTATGCATGTGCCTGTGTGTCTGTGTGTCTTGTTCCTAAGAGGAAGAGATGCCTGGTATAACCTAACTAGACTAGAGTTATACCACTGGCTTTCCTGCGGCATGACTGAGCTCTGACTGAGGCCCCATCACACTGGGAGCATTGCTGTTCTGCATCCTTGCCCATTGCTGTAAGTGTCAGGAGACCCTTTTGCTTCAGTAGCTGCAGACTGAGTAGTGAGCGTGAAAAGTGAGGGGCGTGGAAGACACTTCAGACGGATCCCTTTGGACAACAGAACATATTGAGATACATAACTGCTTCTGCAAATATAACCTTAGAAGTATTCTGCAAACAAAGGATGGATTATTTTCAGGAAATTTCTCCTCAGCCTAAGAAATCAAAAAAGAAAAATTGCTGATTTGTCTGCTTAAGGCTCCTTTGGTGGCTAGGAAACAATTGCTGCCTTACCTATATCATGTTATGTTATTCTTAGGAGAGGTTGCTCGCTACTTGATGAATGGTTTAGTAAAAATCTTTAGTCAAATGTGCTTCATCTGCAATCAGAGCAACTGTTTGCATATGGCAATACTGAAGTGGCAAGAAACTCTGTGGGTCAGAGGTGAAAATACTGACCCATCCCAGGGCATGCAAGGTTTGCACTGCTGAATGCAAATGGAGAATGTATATGAACATGATGAGAGAAGCACCAGCCTCCTGCATTTGTATTAAGGGGGTAGTAAGTCTAAGCAACCACTTGCACGCTGGCTTTCCTGTTCTCGGCCCTCCAGGGAAAGCCTCCTTAGGATACAGCCTGGAGAGAAGCACGTCGGCTGCTCAGCTGTGTGACCGTCTGCATGTTAAGGAAGATCCACTTCATAGTTTCCCCCATTTGGTCTCCAGTGTTGTTCTTTGGCCAAGAGCAACCTTCTCAGCCAGGGCATCATTATGGGAGGAGAAGGTTCCCCAAAGACATGTGCTGTGCTCCTTGCTGGGATGTTGCACATCTTGCCCCCATCTGTGGAGATGGCAGCTCTGTGTTAATTAAAGAGCTATGCCAGTTAGCTGCATCTAGGCTGTGAGTCAGAGCAGCAGATTACAGTCTGGTTTGGAGTCTAGATCCCAGTGTTGACCATTTACTGTCAGAAGTGGCTATCTTTTTGGATCCTTCTATTTTGCCTTGACTTGCCTCAGATGCACAAGTCTTTCAGAGGAATGGACAGTGAAGCAGCTCCTTTCACCATTGCTACTAATTTATACCTGGCTGCTTTGAGACACTTGCGCTCCCTCTATCCCTCAGGTAAGCACTGAGCTCCCCAAGGCATACAAATTTGGTGAAGGACAGACTACATTTGTTTATTCCATTCCCACAATGAAGTCAAACAACTTGTTTCTCATTTAAATTGTGCAGGAGTCTGAGCTATAAGCTGCATGAGTGGCAGAAGAACAAGGCCCTTAGCATCTGTAAAAAAGAAATTGGATTAAGTTTGCTTTATCTCTTGCAGGTGTTCAGCAATATTTTTGTCAAGTAGTAGCTAAATTGAACAGAAATATCTTTTGGGGAATGGAAAAATGAAATACTAATGTTGGCTAGTGTCATCTCATCAGGTTAAGTCACTAGATAGATGATACGCTGGGATGAAATGGTGCTAATGATACTGAGACTCCCTGCAATGGTGGATAAAGGGTGTTCAGATCTTGGTCTCTGTGGAGGGAGAGAATGGGCATGGAAAGTAAAAAGGATGTAAATGTGCATACAGATAACATTGTGAACTGATATGTTACCTATATCCAAATGTTTCAAAGACAAACTCTGCTGGTGTGTGATATAAAACTAGTTTAGACAAATCCTTAGGCATTCAGGCTTTTAAAGTCTATATGGAAGTGGTATGAACACTGGGAGTTGCAGGGACTTCATTTCAGTAAGGATGTGTTGGAAGAACATTGGCTTTCCTAGAAAACCTAGCAGAGGTCCTTCTGTTGGAGCCAGTGGGGGAGTCTTGTAATTCAGAGTTCAGAAACATATGTAGAGGTTGCAGCTGATATCTTGGCTGAACACTCTTTATCCACCATTATAAATATAGGCTTCCCTCGCAGAAAACTTGATATCTGCTGGAGTTTATTTTCTGGCTGGGGTTAGACCAAGGAGCTGAGACCACAGATGCCTTTCTCACTCTTCCTGTAACTTCATCCAGCCAGTTTGCTCTGAGCCTGGCTCCCACAAGGGGATTTGTTCCCAGTTGGAGAGGACTGCAGAAGGCTCCTGGCGAGAAAATCCTTTCAGGTAGGGCTGAGACATCGGCAGCTGATGGCCCTGCTGTGGCCTGCAGCGGCTAAACCGGGCAAGGTGACCAGGCACTGGCTTTTCAGCAGCACCCAAGGGTTGTGGGTAGCTGGGTGAGATCCAGCTTAGCATCAACGTTGGGAGGATGCACGTTGGCAGTGTGGCGGTGAGGTTAGAAGGTAAAACTGTTTGGGAAACTCTGTCAGGATCCCAACTTTAACATGAGTGAAAGGCAGCAGATTGCCAACTGTGAGGGACAGTGGTCCTCCTCAGGTTTAACCGTTCTGGAATATATAATTTGCTATAACTGCAGCAAATTCCTTCCTCTGTTACCAGTCAGTGGGGTGAGTAAGGACCTATTATCAAATAAGGACCTATTATCCTCCTCAAGATGGTTGCAATTCACTGCAGGTGGCATTTGTTTTAATCACTGTAGACAAGGGGCAGCAGGTATGGCTCACAGTGGGCTGTATCTGAAGAGGGAGGACATTTCATGGGCTGACAGGCCCTTCAGGATTATTTAAAAAGAGATGAGAATTGTTACTTAGATTTCATTTGCACTGCTAAATCATGCACCCAGTATTTATCTGACAGACTGGCAGTGCATGGACTAAAAGGGAAAATCTCTTTCTAGCCCTGGGATGGCTTCTGCAAGCTACAGGTGAGGCAGTACAGCAAGGTTATTGTGCCTGTAGCTGTCAGTGCTTCTCTCTGGCACAGGAGAGTCCTACCTCCATTGCTGTCAGTCAGGACCCTTTAAATCTACAAAGTCATTTCAGAAAAAAAAAAAAAAAAGAAAATATAATCCCTCCCAAAAGAGATTTCCCTGCTGTGAATTGAATCATTCCTTTTTAATATACTAAGCCATTAAAAAATTAAGCTTCTTTCTTTAACACCGAAGTAAGGGAACTGCACTTTATTTGGAGAATGTGAATGCCTCAAGCTGCAGTTTCTCTTTCACCAGCTCTCAGCAAGTGGCCATTTAGTCTTAATTGCTCCTCACAGTGTAGTCCAATTAAGAATGGCATTAGCAGGGCAAGAACTATTTGTTAATCTGTAAAAGGTATGAGAGACAGTTCTTGTTTTGCCTGAGGTTTCGATTCACAAGTTTGGGTGAAAATCTAACTGGCTGGAATGCTCTCCAAGCAATACAGGAGTATTAGCAAGCTATCAGTTATAAGCAAAATAAATGTACATATGTAAAACTGAGTAGAGCAAAGCTTTATAAAACATTTAATTATATTTGGAAAGACATGTGTTGCTGAACTGACAGAGCCAAATTATGAAGTGACAGTATTGACATTTGACTTGAGAGATGTTTCTGAGCTTGCTTGGACTGGAGGTGACTAGGAGGAAGATGACAGTTTATGGTCCAGCCACCTCAGGGTGCTTGCCTAGACAAAATGGAGAGTCCCTTTCTGCTGGAAGAACATTTTTCCCAAGATAGGAGTATGACGTAAGTTGTGGGGTCCCTGTGATCCTTTCTTGTATTCTTGGAGTGAGAGATTCAGAAGTCACACCTATCAATCTGGCTATTTCCCATTATTACTGACAGTTGCAGTGCAGCTCCACTAAAGTACATTCATGTATTATTTTTTCTAAAAAACCTCCACACTCTGCGTGGCTGTTTTCTGCTCAAAAATTATTGTTTCAAATTAATAAATACGTTGGTTGTCCCCATTTACATAAGTGAGATACTTGGGGTGGGTGTTGTCTAAGAGATATTAAGGTCTGGTATGCCATCTGGTCTAAGGTCACCATATTTTTAATAGCAGAAAAAGGAGACAACAAAGTGGGTAGGTAGAAAAGGGCAGAGAACTGGATGCAGTTTATTTCATGGTGTGGAGGAACATACATGTGCCATGGAAGCCTGCAATGGAATCACTTTGATCGGCTTGAACAAGTGTTAACCATGGCCTTTACCACAGTAAACTCAATCCACTGTCCCTTGGCTGGAAGCAAAAGCTACATGCATCATGGCTGAGCAAGAAGAGGTTCCACCTATAAAGCAGAAATCTTTACATAGTGCCCAAATTTAGGAAAATCCACCTGAACAAAACCAATGCAGAAATGTCTTCCATCATCTGGTTGCAAGCCAGCCTTACCCACTGAATTTTATGAAACTTGTCAGATTTCAGTCATTCTGAGACTCAGACAAGAGCCAAGTTTTCTTGTTACCTGGCTAATGAAGACACACTCTTTATTCCTGCAAGAAAAGTGTTTAATTTTGTCCACTCATTCTTAAGAAATAAGAATGGGATTGGATTTTTTATCAACAGTGTATACTCTCCCAACCGAGAGTTTTACTAATGTTTCTTATGTGTGCCCCTGTTTTTTCACCCTTTCTTTCTGTCTGAGAGCTTCATTTGTAAGAGGGCATGTGGGGATCCACAGGGTAGTCTGCAGCTGCCTGTGGGAAAGCTGATCTGATGGTTGGACTTCTCTCATCCCCTTCACTAGGTAAAGCATTCAGAGGAGCTTATTTTTCAAAGAGCTTTTATTTACCTTCTAACACTTAGGTAGATCTGAAATTCAGTGTCACAGAAGAAAATACACTGTATTCTTGTTCTGCACAGTTTATATGTCACTAATGGGCCTGCTTCTCTTAGGAAGATAATTAAATGACAAATCACTTTCAGACAGGCTCTCAGTAGAGAGCTTCACTCTTGTTAATCTAAGGTGAAACACTGTGGATCTTTCCTACATCTGGAGTTAAATTTCTTACCTTTCTGCTCTCTTCAGTGCAAGGGTTCTTTGCACTGACACTCTGGCACAGGGTGCTACACCATCACCTATAGCTGTCCAAGGGCCTTTCCACCCCCAGAGACAGACTGCCATTATTGCTGATAGCCCTCCCCATGGCAGAGGGCTGTTGCAAAGCTCTCTATTTTCTTTCCTTGTTCTTCTCCCTTTCTTCATTTTCCAGGGTATTTCCAATCTATTGATGTGTAGGTCTGTAAAAAGTGAATAGGTATAGTATTAGCTGACACCTTCACGAGTCACAATTATTAGAAGTTTTCCAAAGCTGAAGTTCATGCAGTATTCACATGATAATCAACAATAGTTTTGAAATGATGAAATAGATATAAAATAATGCCCACACAATGCACACTGCTGTCCCTTCGAGCAACCTCTCTTTGTAATCTGTTTTATGAGATTAATAAACTTATTGATCCAGAACCCTATTCTGGAGTGGCATGAAACACTGGAGGCAGCAGGTGAAATAGTGGCACAAGTGTAGGTAACAGAAGTTTTGGTATTGATTTCACCATGGTCAGGACTTCATGCCTGGTCTTAGGAGGAACTACTTGCTGATTTACCTGAGGTGAGAAACTGGTGCTGAGCAGAGCCGTGGGATCCCCACCACCTGGTCTGCCTGCAGGTTTCCGTATCCTGGCTAGGGACAACTGCTGTGCTTCTGTCCATTTCCAAATGCAAATCAGAGTTTGTTGCTACATCACTTTGTCCAGTTGTGGGCCCTTTGCTGATTAACTGACACTGCTGCAAGTGTACCAAAATGTGGGCATAGGGCTACCTGCTCAGAATAAAGTGACTGACTCGTTGTGACAGTTAAGTGTCATTTTTATGCCTCTTATAATTGAAAAGTTTATTGTACTGCTTATAAAAATTAATATCTAACAATTTTCAATTAAAATGCCTGCAATATGATGGCGTTAGTTTTCCTTTGAGTCATGATCCCACTGTGCCTTTACTTGGCTAAGTAACAACTTGCCATGTCTGGAGGCATTTTCATCCAGAGGCTTTTTCCTTTGTGTACTTTCCACTTGAAAGTCCCTTTGCGTTTTATTGCAAAGGCCCCAAAAGAACATGACTTTCACCCTTCAGTTCAAAGGACACCAGATGGATCAGCCAGAAAACAGGATTTGTCTTATTATAGTTGGCTTCCCTGATCCATCTGAAAACCATAGCTGTGGTTTCTCCCTTATTTTCAGACCATTGTATCTGAGCTGCTGGGCATCCAGAACTATGCCTCTGGTGAATCACAAGTGTGCAGTGGCATTGACCTTGAAACCACTGGGCTTGTTGTACATGCCTCATTGAATTACCTTGTGTGTGTGTGTCCCTCTCTGAATGTGCCACATTTGCTATCTAATTTGCTTCCCCACTGTAAAAGCTTTTCGTCAGCATTGTACCCAGAGTCTCCAGAACCATTAAAATATTTTTGGAAACTTTTCTTAACATGAGTGTGGGTTTTAGGCATGCAGCTTGAAACAGGCTAATGGATTTAAACATGAAGTCCAGGGAAATCCAAAATATTTGGGCACCTGGTTAACAGGATCTTCTTTCCAGAACATACATATTATTTCCATCAAAAATAACACATGGAAATCCCAGCCCTTTGCCACTAGGTGGTACCATATAAAACATTATGTTTCTTTCTTAATTGTATGTGCTCCTGTTTGCAGATAAGGTTTGGTCTGAACACACTCATGGTAGTTTATGTGAATGCTGAAGTCTCCAAGTTTTCCCTGGTAAAGAATATATGCTTTGGATACCTAATTATCAGATAATCACTCCAATGGTTTAACAAACTAGTTTTTCCTTGATTTGGCTGTGCTAGGGTTATATGGTTCCTTCAATCTGGCACATGTCTGTGCTGCTGCCAGAAGAGGTGGTACCACCTACCACCTCTATCTCCACCCCCAGCAGCTTGCATGGTGTGCAGGGAACTGGTCCAAACTGGCAACGATGGACAGGCACACCGCACAGCCAAGTGATTGCAGGGCCCAGCACCAGGGACACGGTGAGGACCAGCTTCTGGGAAAGGGGGAGGTGACTTCTCCTGATGGCTACAAGGACTTCTGCTGAATTCAAGTGCCTGTGCAATGAAGTGTGAGATTTGAAGATGTTCTAAATCTCAGAGGATCACACCTTCATTAACAATGTTCATTAAGGCCTCAATTCATCAAAATACTTAAGAACATAACTAGTTTTAAGTATCTGAACTGTATTATTGACTTCAATCAAGCTGCTATTGTGCTTCAAATGAGGTGAGTACTGAAGCAATTGATGGATGAAACCATATGGCCTATAGCAGCTATCCCAGGAATCAATTGCAAAATGTTCATTGATTTAACTGGGCAGAACGGTGCTGTCAGGCTGCACAGAAACCATGGCATCTTGGAGTGTTTCTCAGGCCATGGCCCCATGGTCATGAGTGCATATTGGGATCGGACTGAGAACACGCGCTTCTCTCCCTCCTCTGCACCCCATCTCAGCTGGGCACCCAGGCAATGATGCTGCCATGGGGTGTCCTGGGGTGCTTCTCCCAGCCACCTTAGGGACACAGGAGCCGAGGTGGAGCACACTAGCCCTGAACTTAGGAGACAGCTTCTGTGTCTGGTCCCAAATCCTTCATACCAGAAAAACTTTCTTTGAATTCCTCATGAATTTTTGGCTTTGAAAATCTTTAGGGTCCAGCTCAGAGTAATGCTAAGGATGTAGAGTTTTTCAATCCCCAGCAGTATTTCTAACAGAGACTATGTAATCTGTTCTCTGAGTGAGCATGAAATCTGATAAGTAACATGTCAGAAATAACTATTAAAAAAAAACAAAACAAATTTGGGTATGTCCCAGCAGAATACATACAGCTATTGAAAAGTGTAATAGCCCTATATTTCTAGCAGGACAGCTGTGTAGTGTGTTGCTTCATTAGAAGGTGTACTGCGAGATTAAATCACCCACCTGCACTCACACTTGGTTCATTTCAGTGTGTGAACTGTCATTGCAAGCACCAGCAGAGACGGTTGCTCCTTGAGTAGGAAGACTTGCTGCAAAATATATTTTATACTATAGTGCTGCAGGATTTAGGTTTTGATGATATCCCTGCCATTGGCTTCAAGTGATTTGATATAGAACAGGACTCAGGTTATGGTTAAGGGATGGTAAAATTTAGGCCAGTATTGAATTTTGCAGATATCATACTCAGGTATCTTTTCAGGGGGCAAAAATATTTGTATCCTGGAGTACAGAAGTTAGCCAGACAGTTCTCCTGCCTGGCCTGCTACCTGGTATGTACAAATCTCCTTTCTCCTTGGGCCTCTGTGTACATGGGAAAGGACCTCAAGGCAGCCAGGGTCTTCTCTCCTTGGGAAAATGATGATTAAAAATGGATGAGGCAGAGATTCAAGGTCATCGATCATATGCTCCAAGTTTGGGTCAATATTTTGTCACCTGATGGCCGAATATAACTGGTACCCTGTATTTTTTGGAAGTCTTTTGTTAATATTCTGCTCCTGCAGAACTTTATTCCCCTTGATTCAACTTTATCCACATTAGGCAATGTGTAAATGTTTGTGTTGTCTGGCAAGGCTATGTACATGGAGCTGGGGAACTGTGCTTACCTTCGAGAGGACACCGTGATTAAAATACTGAGATTCTTAGTTGCAGCAGTCACCTAAGTGGCGAGTGACCTTTATTCAGTTCTTTCCTCTGTGAGCTGGGCTTTCTCTCCTGCTCCTGAAAAAGACATGACCAGCACACTGGGGAGCAGTCTGTAGCAAAGGAAATGTTTTTCCCTTCGCATCTCCTGCTATGGCTGCCACAGTTTGCATATTCTAAGTAAATATTCAATAGGAAAGGGAGAGATGACTTTAAAATGTGGTGTTTAGCCCATGCACCTGTGAGAAGGGTGGGAGAACAAATGTCCCGCTGGGTGGATGTAGAACTTCTGTTCTTTCTCCTGTGGAGCGTCCAGAGAGGAACTGGAAGACAGGGTTCATGCCTCCACTCCCTCTCTTCTGGCTTTCTTATAGATAAAATGATTGTCACTTCCTTGGACTTTAGAAGAAAAAGTTAAGGTACTTAACTCCTAGGGCATGTGTAGGGCTGCAAATCCTGAATGGGAGAATCACTCCATGCAAGGCAGAGAACACAACAGTCCTGGAGAGGGACAGGATTCAACACCCATCTCTATATCCAGCTTTCCTTCTGGCTGCCTACAGCAGGATTTGACCTACAAGAATCTGGTAATTTTATCCTTTTTCTGAAGCAGGAGCCCATGCACCCCACCTGGGTTTTAAGAACACTGTAAAGCAGAAGGGCACCCAAGAGCACAATAGTGGAGTTGCTAGTCCACATGCACCTGGCTGTGAGCTGCCATGCACTGTTCAGGGAAGTCTAGAAAGGAGCAGAGCTTGTGCTTTCAAATTCTTCAGATAATATCTTGACCCCTTCTGTAGCTGTAATGAAAGTGTTGGGAGCAAGACTGCATTCTTACCTCTCAGTCATCCAGATTTGTTACCATTTGTTTTGTGCCAAAGAGAATGAATTAGAGAATGCTGCTATTTATAAATCTTCCATCTTTGTTGATGTAAAATGGGATGCTAATGAAATACAGAAGTGTGTTGTATCTGAGTGTAGTATTAGAGCTGTACATAATACATTTGCAAAATTCATAGGTATTATATA
This sequence comes from Aquila chrysaetos chrysaetos, assembly GCF_900496995.4. Lineage (NCBI taxonomy): Eukaryota > Metazoa > Chordata > Aves > Accipitriformes > Accipitridae > Aquila > Aquila chrysaetos. The sequence continues at coordinate 65,437,311 of NC_044030.1, forward strand.
ATGCAATGTTCTGTATGAGATCCTCCATTGCTAATAGTTTCTTAAGTATCATAGTTAAAAGTTGTCACATGTGTGCTAAAATATAATTTATATATAGAAATACAATATGATGCTGCTTAATTCAATGTCATTCAATAATATATTTCATACTAAAGCATCACAATCTATTAAGCCAAAGACATTTACTGGGGATTGACTTCAATCCTTAGGAGGTTGAAAGTATCTTCAGTGGGATTAATGGCTTAAAGTTAATTGTTTCTGCTAATGTTTTATTTGAAATGTCCTGCTCAGCAAAGGTAATGTGACATTTTGCTCAGTAGGGATGTCGAGCCAAATTCACTGCTGACATAGGCAGGCGTAACCCCATTGACTTAATTAGAGCTGCACCTACTTACGTCAGCAGTGAATTTGGTATCTTGCCCTTTTGAAGAAAAGGGAAAAATATAAAGGTTGGTGCTTAGAAACCTGGAGGTGGAGCACAGAGGACAAAAGAAAGAGGAAATACCAGTATCTGCAATGAGTTGGCCAGAGTTTTTCTGGAAGACTAGCTCTTAAAGGCAGCCAAAGCTGACTTTACCCTCTCCAGGAAGGGCTGTGTGTTAAATCTTGCTAAATAAATGGTGTGAAAATAATCTGAGGTTTTAATAACTACTTGAAAGAAACAAACATATAATTGTTTCTGGAACAAAGAATAATCATTGCTATTTTGTGAGGAAGAAACTTGCTCTTTAGAAAGAGAATAGAGATAGTGCAGAGATACAGATGACCTGGAGCAGGAGGGAGGCATTCACATTTAGAAGTGCATATTAGTCCTGAAAGACTGGAAGAGATAATGGGGAAGTGGAAGACAAGTAAGGAGGCACCTGGCCATTTGTCTTCTCCAAGACAAAGACGGTGACCCCAGGAGGTGCCAGGTGATCCCTTCCCAGCCACTGGAGTGGGAGTCCCCACTGTCACCTTGTGAAGAACAGAGCTACACACCTGACTGCCTCCAGCAAAAAATTTGCTTGTATGGGGTCTGTGGGAGTGGGATCTTTGCAGATGGACTTGATTTGTATTTTTTTACACTGCATCGTATTTCCTTCAGGGGGTTTTGAGCCCTCTCATTACCACATCATACTGTCATTCAGAACAGAAACTCTGAAGCATGGACCCATTGCCACTCTTGTTCTCTCTGTATGTACAGAGACAGAGAAAGAGAGACAGAATCCTTTGAACAGAAACACATGGATCATTTCAATTACATTTGATGGCGGAGATCACGCCTTCCCAAGGCAAAATCTATAGACCTAATGAAGGCTATAGCCTTGTGTTTCTTAGGCCAGTTGATTTTGGACAGCCAGGAGAGCATCAGCAAGCCCCCTGGGTCTCCAGTGAGAAGATCAGGATAGATGGCAGGGAGTCTCCTGGAAGATCTGAGGATGATGTGCTGTGTACAGTCTGTGGCTATGCAGCTTCTTGCTCCTGACCCTGCTCCTGGCCCAGGGACAGGCTGGCAAAGCTGGTCTTGGAAGTAGTGCCGGTGACAGCAGCAATGTCAACTGGTCTGAAGTTCATGACTTGTCATGGGATGTCTGAAAGGTTTCCTGAACCTGCCTCTTAAGAGCAGGTGAAAAGCTCAGTGTTCATTTAAAAAATCTTAAAGAAAGAAGCACATTTGATACTTAACCTTCAACACTTGGCACAGAGATGTAAGTGACCCTAAAAATGCAGAAACTGAAATGAGCTCCACAGTATTTTTTTTTTCAAGGCTTGTGGATATTTTTGAGGGGTTAGTTGAAGGATTACTACCCCCACCACTGGTCCTTGAAAGGACATTCACAAGGTTGTGAAAATATGTGCGTCCTCATCCTCAGGCCACTGTCTTCGCCCTCCCTGTGATCTCCTCCCTGGCCCTGTGGGAAGAAAAGGAGAAGAAGGAGAGGTACCATGCCACAGACGTGAGGCGCACCCTGCCATGTGCAGAGTGTGCTCATGGATAATGCACTACCCCAAGCTTTTTATTCCATGTTTGACTTCCTGATACATGTGGCACTGCACATAATTCAAGAAGCAGATATTGACTTCAGTTCAGGAATGTTAATGCCAACGCAATTGGCTCTGAATGTAATTTCAAGACTCACTAACTGGCTTTGTTTTCAGTCCACAAGCATTCCTGCTGTTAATTAAGGGGCTGTGCTCAAAAGTTATATATAAAAACATATTTTCTTGAAAAGATTAGGCAATTTGTTAAGAGAAAATCCATGCAAGCAGAGAATCCTCTTCCAGTATTTGATATAGACTGGAGGAAGAGGAGAAGAGGCATATTATACAAAATAATTAGATTTTGAAGCATTTTCTGAGTGGGAAGTAATTTTTTTTATGCAATAAGAAACAACCCTAATGGATTATCTTGCCCTTTAGGTTTTTTTAGGAACTCATTTTATGATTTTAAAGGCAGGCTTAAGTACCTTAGGCATCAAGGAAGTCTCCAAAAAAGGGTTTCAGCATCTCCTATACCACGTCTCACCATTGTGTCTTGGTATGCGCAAGAGGAAAAAGATGAAAAGTGGTGGGTTATTTGTCAGCCCAGACTAGTAATTTATGTAGAAAGTTCTTTCTAGCACTCAAATATCCCCCCATCCTATTCCTTTTTAACTCATTCCAGCTTCTCTGTGGGGTAAGTAGACAGAACTGGATCTTTCACTGTCTGCATAGATTGCCTCTGATATTCCCAACACTGTTTGCAATTGGCCAAGACCCCCAGTGTCCCATCAGGCCAGGTCTGCAGCTTTCCTTCTCCTCGGCCACATGATGCGAGTCAGTCTACCACTCTCCACTGACAGCCATTGACAGGGCTCAGAGCCTGTGGGAGCCTGCCCTCAGTGGCACAGCACTGCAAATGGTACATCATTGTTTGGTCTTTCTGAATATGGCCTAAATTCCTATAAAATCTGTATTTTCTGAGAGGTTCCTTTGGGAGTGCTGACTAAATGGATGCTCACCCATCCATCGTGGTGTAAAAGAGACTGTCACAGTGCTATTTATCTGTTAGCTGTCATTTAAGAAGATAGAAGCACTATCTTGCAAGATGGGATTTGCAGAAGTGCATTCTTTATTAAGTTATTTGTGGTATGTTATGAATTTGGTTCTGTCCTGCTTTGCTCACAATCTTTAATTTAGACTACAGGTCTTGGTTTACTTATTTCACAGCATCAGTAAAGTTCTGAGTTTTTAAATTTGGAAATTAATGTGTTTGTTAGAAATTGTGACCCTTGTGCAGAGCAGAAAGCTGGGATGCACAACCACACTGCACCGGAGCCTGAAACTGGAATGCGCAGCCATACCACCTCCAATCAGAGAGAATAGAAACCTGTAGCATCCCATACAAAATTACAGAGGACAGGACCATGATCAGTTAAGATACTAGATAAGATCCTAGAAGCAGTACAGAGGCATCAATATGCTACTTTACCTATTATGTCTGTCCTGCCGTGGTGATGGTTTTATGTTGCTTCTGGAGGTAGCTCAGACTTTACTGGCTGCCGTGATTTAGGCCCAGCTGGCAACTAAGCAGCATGCAGCTGCTTGCTCACCTTCCCCCACCCAGTGGGATAGGGAGAGAATCAAGAAAAAATTAAAACTCGTAGGTTGAGATAAAGACAGTTTAATAGGACAGAAAAGGAAGGGATGATAATAATAATAATAACAACAATAACAATAATAATAATAGAATATATGTGTAATGCATAATACAATTGCTCACCATCTGCTGACTGGTGCCCAGCCAATCCCCAAGCCATGGTGTCCCCTGACCAACTTTCCCAGTTTATATACTGAGCATGGCGTCTTGTGGTATGGAATACCCCTTTGGCCAGTTTGGGTCAGCTGTCCTGGCTGGGTCCCCTCCCAACTTCTCTTGCACCCCCAGCCTCCTTGCTGGCAGGGCAGCATGAGAAGCTGAAAAGCCCTTGATTTAGTATAAATACTGCTCAGCAACAACTAAAACATCAGCGTGTTATCGACATTATTCTCTTCCTAAATCCAAAATACAGCACTATACCAGCTACTAGGAAGAAAATTATCCCATTCGAAACAAGGACACTGGCTTAAGGCTTTCACCTGTGCTCCCTTGTGCAGGACATGTCCTGTACCCCTTGACAAGGCACAGGATGGCTTGAGGGCCTGGAGTGACTGTGAAAATATGCTTAATACAATAATCAGACTTAACCAAATCACTGTATGTAATATGTGTGTGTGTGTGCATGTGTGCATAACAGAGCAATCATTTCTCTAGGCCTCCAGCACCTTGTTCTTTCAGCCCCAGAGGTATATTTAAAGGAAGTTCATCTTCAAGGCTCTTTAAAAAAAGGTCAACTTTGAAATGTTTTGCTGAGAGCCAGCTGAAGTTCTGCTTCCTGGGATCCAAGAGCTGCCTCTGCAAACAAGAGTTTGCTCTGCAAATCTCTCAGTGCAAAGTTGCTGTGGCTGTTAGTGTAGCTGTTATCCCAACCATGAGCCAACCTGTGAAGTCAAGGTCCACATCCAAATACCCCTTTGGCTGATGCTGTTTAGAGTGGAGGCCATAGCAGGGCAGAGAATAAGGAAGGGTGAAAAATTGAATTGGAATTACCCCAAATGGTTTGTCTCTGGTGTTCCAGATAATTTTAATCATTAGTTTATAGTCAGATCCCTTTGCTGAAGCAACCCCTTTTTTGGAGGTCCCTTGGCACTCCTGTTGTCTTCAAGGTATGGGATTCCAAAAAAAGACAAATGTCTGCTTCAGTCTTATTAACAAGCTACCAGCCATCTGTTGGAGTGATTAATTCCTGTAGCATCATACTTTACATGCATTTTAATTGTTTTTGAGCCTTAGATGTAAATTGTTTCTAGATTTTTTTTCACTATTCCAGCTCCAAGCAGTGGACAACAGTGGTGGTGGGGTTTGGGGAATATCAATCCTGTAAATACTGTTCATCAGTTTGTAAAAGCAATAAAATGCCTAAAACTGCATCTGCAGCAACCCTCAACATTTAAGTGGTAACATTTGTTGTTCTCTGATGGTTAATACCTATTTTTTTCCAAACAATTCATTAGGTTGACTGCCCAGATTATTTAACTTAATATTCATTATAAATTATTTTTTTTCTAGAGCTTTACTGGTATTCCATATGATTAAGTGATTATTTCAGAGCACAATCATCCAAAAAATTAGTAGATGGTTTAAAAAAGAAATCCCAAACCATCAGTTTAATCTCAGTTAGCTGCTGCTATTCATAAAGTTCCTACACTGTTCTTGTGGGCTGTAATAATGTGGAAACTGTTTGCTGGAAATGTATCCTGTGATTCAGCATGGAAAAGCATGTTCTTCTGTACTTAATGAGAGAAAACAGCAGGTACAGAAGGATGTACTAAGTCATAAAAAACTCTGAGGTGGAAACTTTGCATGGGCTTTTTGTATTAATACAATGTTTTTGAGTCAAAATGGGCTGGGGAACTAAGATTTTAATTTTTATCCCAGTTGTTTGGATTTTGACTTAATAACGTAGGCTGCAGTTTGTCAGGTGGTGTTAGCTGTGCTACTAAACCTTTAGGATCATCGGGCAGAAGATCTCAGGTTTCTTCTCATGCATGAGTGGGGAGAATCAGGTTAAAAGAGGCTGTCCCAGTTGGGTTTGGATTATGCAAACTAAAGAACGGATAATTGATCTAATTTTGTATGCACCAGGTTTGGCAGGATCTGTATAGCACTCTCTGATTTTGGCTCATCTCTAACTGTGGAGAACTGGCTCTTGTTTAGAGTAGATAGCTTTTAAGTTTTTTTGTTGTTGTTGTTGTTTCTAGACAATCATTGGAGCCTTAAATAGGAACTCCATGCATTTTCAAAATTACATTTTTGGGGTCAGTCTTTTTTCAGTGCTTCTATAACGTAGACTAGACTAGACCAGACTAGGCTATTTCAGTTGGAAGGGAGCTACAATGGTCATCTAGTCCAACTGCCTGACCCATTTAGGGCTGGCCAAAATCTAAAGTATGTTGTTAAGGGCATTGGCCAGATGCCACTTAAACACTGACAGGCATGGGGCATCGACCACCTCTCCAGGAAGACTGTTCCAGTGTTCAACCACCCTTTCGATAAAGAAATGCTTCCTAATGTCCAGTCTGAACCTCCCCTGGCACAGCTTTGAACCATTCCCATGTGTCCTGCGACTGGGTAGCAGGGAGAAGAGCTCAGCACCTCCCTCTCCACTTGCCCTCCTTGGGAAGCTGCAGGGAGCAATGAGGTCCCCCCTCAGCCTCCTTCTCTCCAAACTAGACAAGCCCAAAGTCCTCAGCAGCTCCTCACAGGACATGCCTTCCAGCCCTTTCCCCAGCTTTGTTGCCCTCCTCTGGATGCATTGATATCATTACAGTGTCCTTGAACTGCGGGTGAACGCAGGGCTATACACTGGAGTAGCATCAATTTAGCCCAAAGGAAGGCAGGGAGGCAGGAGAAGGAATGCACCTTGCAGGGGTCAGTCCCTCATTTTGGTCTCTTGGGTATGCAGATTAATGAAGTGAGAAAGTGAGGCCCATATTGATCCCCATCCCCATACCACAATGAACATAGAGGGTTAAATTCTGCCAACAGCTGCCAATGGCTGTGGGCTTTGCTCTTTTCTTCCTCCCCTCATTTTTCCTCTGGGTGTGGAAAGAGCAACTTCCAGAGCAGGGGCTTAACATCTCTGAACCCCATCACATGTACAAGAAACACTGTATAGATGATATGTGACTCAAGCAGATGCTGATGGACAGAAGTGAGTTGCAGTGACTGATGTCATATGTAACAGCCAGCAGCCATGAGGTCTGGAACAAGGCAGGGTGCCACGGCAGTAAGGGCAAGATGTGCAGCCACTGGCTGGAGGGAGCTTGCTGGAACCTAATTCTGTCACACATCTGAGGAAAAGCTGGGGTGATTTCCCTGCTCTTCAGAGAGCCTGCTGGAAGTGGCTTACTCCTGCCTTTGCATCAGAGGATATTGTTTGGAGTAATGAGGTGTCTGTATAAAGGTAAACAACATTAAGGACTGGTGGCAGGGTCTTTTTACCCCAAACCCCACATTAAGAATCTAACTGAGACTGAGCCCTTTCTGTAACATCACTTTGCCCAGCCTTTTATCCAAGGACAACATTGAATACTTTTGGCACTTCCTGCATTTACAAGGTCTGTGATCTTCCAGCATGGCTCTGAGAAAATATTTGTACTTAGAAAGGAAAGCACATGAGTTGGTACCTTGATTTTTCTCACTCCAGGGACCTGAAGACCATCCCTGTCATCTTGCTCCTGTGTCTGGAGAGCCACTCCAGACGTCACACTGATGTCCTCCACAGAGCTCTGGCTCACACTCCATTCACTGCAGCGTATGCTGGCTTAAACAAGGCACTTTATATGACAAGGGATGCTGCTAGAAAAGGCATTGAAGAGACATCTGGGTATGAAACTCATGCTTTCAGTCGCTGCATGGAGCAGGTGCAGTCTGTCTAGCAGACTGTCAATGCAACTTCAGGAAACTGATTATTGTCCATGCACCAAAAGGACTGAAGCTACAGGGATACAACAGGGGTGTTTCCTTTGGGATATTCCCTATGTGAAATGAACATAGCAGAACACTGGGTACCAGCTGAAATGATTTATGGCCCCGGGTCCGGAATACTGGGCAGGCAGTTTGTGGGGCAGCCCAACAAATCCTAAGTCAAAAGACTGCTCTCAGGTGTAACAGGAGGATGGTCTCGCAATGGGGAGCCAGAGCAGTGGGTCCTGCATCATATCCCTACACCCATCTCCCTAGTGGTATGACAAGAAGAGATTTTTATACCTATCCCAGGCAGAGAAAGAAACACAGAAGAGCTGCCTGTGCGTGCCTATCTCAGCATTAGGAAGACATCTGAGTGACTTATACACCAGAGAGTCCTGTCTTGACATATCTGCTTATGACCAATCAATACTGCCATGTTTCCCCGATCCATCCCAGCCCTGGTCTGTCATGGCCCATCCCAGAAGGTACCCCAGCTCTCAGCAACCCTAGATGGGTGCTGGTGTTGGTTATCGGAGATGTTGCCTGCTCAAGCCAGACATGGTGCCTGGCAGGAGACTGTGCTTGGGGACAACTGAGTGGCTGGGAAGGAACAGGGGTTGTGGCAGTAAGTGCTAAGCCTGAGCAATGATTGCAAGATCAGCCCCTCAATTAGGGAAGTGAGGCCACAACAAGACTGGAAAAACCAGGTGTAGTGCAGTAATTATTACAGTTAATAATCAAACTTAGCTGTACAGGAACTACAATCATTAATTCCTCCTTTCGCTTTAGAGGCCGTGTTTCTCCACAGGTCTGACCCTTGCTGTCCAGCCGCCAGAAAGACTTTGAGACCCACCTCTTTCCAGACTCCCCTTGGGAGACATCATTCTGCAGGGAGCAGTGGGGGAAGCCATTTCTCATAGCCTCTTGCCCTAGTCCACATCCCGTTAAGGTCCTCCAGTTCATTTTTTTAAGACCTGCTGACATCACATTTTACCTGCTGTCAGCCTACAGCAGGGTTGTGACTGTGAACTTGTTCAGCAAGGTCAGGAACCCGGCACCCTTCCTTCCCTTCAGTGGAGGCAGCATGTGGTATGTGAAACAGCTGTTTTAATTCCTATTCTTGCACTGAGACAGCCTCCACATTTCTCTGCAGAATAATGTGCTTGTTCTGCTTGCTCCCCTGAGCAAAGCTTTGCTGAGACAAGAGGGAAGGGTGGGAGCTCTGCTTAATGTGACTTCCACAAAGGTAGTCCTAATGAGAGCCCTTCAGCTGTGCAAAGGCAGGGAAAAGACAACTTGTAGGAGAAATATCCCTCTTTAAAGATATGAACTTTTTGGAGAAATCTTCTTTAATGGTTTAATTTTAATACCTGTGTTTACCAAATTTTGGTTCCAGTTAGGGAATCAAGGGATATTTTCTGATGACTTCTCTAGCTTTAAAAAGAAAAGTTCAGGCATAGCTATGCAATTAACTGTGACTTACGCATGTCTGTATAGCAATAGCAAACCTTCTGCGGAAGAAATTAAATTTCTCCCCGAAGGAGAGTGATTGCATAGATGACTTATTCAAATGTGTAGATAAATTGCTTTGACATGTTTTGCAGGAAGGAACAGAGGCACATCAGTATCAAAATAGCTCTGGGTACCACAAATTTATTCACAGGTAATTGGATTACCTCATGTGTCTGGTACCAAAAAGGGGCTGAAAAAATGAACCCAGAATGATGGAACAGATTTACACTGAATTTGATCTCTCCACATTCGGTAGCAAAGTGCTGCACAAAAGAAACTCCCAGCTCCTGCAGGGAGGGGAGTGAGAGCAATAGGCATCAGCGGGAGCTGCCTTTACAGCAATGCCACGGCTTCCCTGCTCCATTCAGGCCATCCCGCAGTGCGGGAGCAAAGGGGACCATTCCCATTTAGGCCAAACGGAGTGTGAATCTCCTACAAGCTGCCCTGCTTTGCAGTTAAATGGCTCCAGCGTCAAAGTTTTCTACCATTGACAGCTGCCATCCACCACCATGGCAGCTGTGGAGACCTTCAGTGTGCTGGAGGGGTTATTCCCTATGGTGCAGGCTTGTGGAGCACCGGGTGGATGCGCTGAGGCTGGAAACCCTCAGCTGTTGGCTGTGTGCATTCTCACTGCGGTCAGGACACTTTTGGCTACCATTTCTAGTTACCAGTGTCTATCCCCACCTCGCTGCCTAAAGGCTGCTCTGATATTTTCATTAGTTACCAATATTCCTACCTCGCTGCTTGAAGGCTACTCTGATATTTTCATCCACATTTTTCTATTTCATCTGCTCTGCCTCCACAGATCTGGGAGATCTGGCATTGCCAGATGAGGAGCTGCCATGTTCAATCAGACTCAAGGTCCACCTAGGCTCAGACTCCATCTTTAATTATGGCTGATATCAGGTTTTCAGGAGAGGCAGTAGGAATCTTTTACCTATGGGATCTGTATGTGAGACAAGAGATCCTGCTCACTAGCAGTCAGGCCTGGAAAGCATGGTTTAACATTCTTTAAAAACATGTTTGTGATCAGTGGTTGTGGCCATCCTCGATAGTCTAATATCCATATGCTAGCAAATCTCACTTTGAACTGTATGTATTTCCTGATTTTGCTTTTTCTCCCTGTCACTGACACCAAAGTGTGCAAATATTGGCCTTACTGTTTTATTCACATACATTTTCCAGGACTGGTATGAGCTGAAAATGTGCCTGAAATGTGTTTCAGGACAGCACCAGAGCCAGCAAGCTTGTGTGTGTGCGTGTAAGAAATTCAGCTCCAGTTTTTAAAAATAATGAATGTCATTCACATCAGTGGTAACTGTCCGGTGTGTCACCACACTGCTCAGTGCAAGAGAAGAGTAAGAGCAGCCCTTGTTCCCTTCTGCTGCCAGTCCCATACCTTCGCCTGCAGGGAGCAGCCTGGTTAACTACTGACACCAGCTCTTAGGTGAGGCAAACCACTGTGAACCCTTTGCTAGAGGTGTGGAAAACCCCATCCAGACACCTCATTGTTTGCTCTTCTTTGTACAAACGGGAGGAGGGCTCGTGCTCCCCACCTTCCCAGCCTTGCTTCTGAGCTGGGAGGAGAGAGGGAAGAGGAGGACGAAGATGGAGGGAGGAGGAAGCGTAGGAAGAGATTACATGTGTTCAGCTGAAGCGTAACACTTACTCATTTTCTGCTTTGGTGCTACAGTCCTGTTGTGCCATTTCCTCCCCCTTTTAATTAATTGATGGCTAAAGCCAGAACTGCTGTTTCAGTGGCAAAATCACTGGCTTGCCTTACACATGACAAGTGCCTGCCTTTTATTACTGCTCATTTTTCCCTGCCAGAGCTCCCTCTGCAGCAGATATCCGTGGTGCACAGGGAGAGGCACAGCCTTGGTGCAGCATCTGCTCAAGTGCCTGGGCATCATGTTGCACCTTTTATTATTTAATAACTTGCAGTGGAAATTTTGACTTATCCCACTGCAAGTGCATGGCACACCACGCAGAAAATCAGATCACTGAATGAGTGCCTGCTGCAGGTGGCAGTGCGAGCCTTCCTCGCCTAGGTACTCCCACCCAAGGGGAAAAAAAATGGGAAGGAAACGTGCCATCCTTTGCAGCCACAGTTCGGGCCAAGGCCAGCCATTTTGTACTGGTCTGTGTGTCTCAAGGCACTCTGAGCTTCAGGTTTTGCTTGCAAAGTGAATGAACTCAGGCCCTGACTGACCTACCAGCCTCAACAATGGTGTGAATTGTGGTTAAGGCCTCCTACAGCAAGGTCCTTCCCTCTTCTTCCCTCTTGTACAAAGCCAAAACAATTGCACCTTTGCATGTCACAGCCAAGAAAAATAACTACAAACCTTGTGAGGTTCAGAGCTCAAGGAGACCGTTGTGCAACCTCTCCCATGGCTGCACCTTCTTCCTCACTGTGCCACTCTCAGCCACACCACAGCTCCCTCCTGAAGGCAGGGTGGGCACACAGGGAAAATACTGTCATCACTTTAGTCACAGGGTGCATTTACATAGCACGGTAAATGTTGTAAGACTGGAAAGATGGAGTATTTCGGTACAGAGAGAGAGTGAGTGCGAGAAGTGGTTTCACGGGCCGTCAAGTGCTGAATCACAGCTGTGGATGTAATTGCTAAAAGCAACTGGATATCTCCCACAGCCTGTGAGTGCTCCCCACACGTGCACATGCACATGCACCCACACTCACACAGACAAGCCTGGACACAGCCAGCCCGTGCCCACTTGCTGTGCCTTTCAGCTCACCAACAGTAGAGCTGGCAGCATGGGAAGAGAGCAAAAAGCCACAGGTGGGATGGCTGTGCCTTTACACCAAAGTCCAGAGAATGGTGTTTCTAAGAGCATCCCAGAACATCATCTCCTGAAGCAAGTAAGCTCCATGTCACACAATGGGATAGCATCTTTAGGAAGAGACCTTTCTGCACTCTGCGATCTTCCCACTGTGCACGCTAGATGTTTTTCTTAGGTGAGCTAGTCCTCATGTCCTTGTCCAAATGTAATTTCTCCCCCAGTCATGTAGCATGCGGTGTGGTGTCAGCCACTCTTCAGCCCCAAGGAGGTGGCATCTCAGAACTCTTTCACTGGCTTGCTTTGGTTTGACAGGTGCTGTGGAAATGTTAATTTGCTATGATGGTGGTAACGGTAGTAGAAGTTAGCTTTGCATAGCAGGTATTTTAAAGTCAACCACACTTTGAGGCAGTTAGCAACTGTCTATTAGAAATGAAGACATGAGAAGGCATCAGGCTGAGAAACTGCTAGATGGCTCAGCAAGGTGTCGGTGGCGCAAAGTCACAGAGGTGCTTCTCCCCCGGGTACAAGAGGAGAAAGCAAACAGGACAGATGCTGGTCACATTGTTTCATGTGTGACCAGAAGGCTCTCGGTGACTTTGCTGATGGTTGAGGCAGAAAAGCCTGTGCAGACCGGAGTCCTGCTTGGTGCAGTCACAGGGCTAGATTAAATGGCTTCCTTTTTTTTTTTTTTTTTTTTTACTAGGGACTTTACTGTATTTAAAATAATCATCCCCGATAAGTGAAAAGTCAATAAGTGAGCCCAGGCTGCACTCTGCTTTGCAATAGCTGAGCTGTGGATAATTACAAGATTACCCTGGGGGGCTGCTCCTTTACTCAGATGGGTTTGAAAAGCCAAAGCTTCGTGACATGGTGTGATGACTTTTTCAGAGACACAGGTTTTTGATCAGCCCTGCCTTGCTATTATCCCTGCAGCCTCATCATATAAGGGTCTATGTGTTAGTTGGAGGAACGGAGGATAGCAAGGACACTGTCAAGTGTTACTGGCTGCAATGAGGCTTGGAGCTGATAAGTTTCTGCTGGAGTATCTTTTACAAAGATGGCTATAAATAAAATAATCATTTATTCATACTGAAAGAGCGCATGGTAAGATAATTAAAATCTCCAAAGAGAGAGCCTGAGATCATGATAAAAGGGAAAAAAATTCAGGAAAAATCCAAGAACGGGGTCTGGAACAGCAGATGAAAGAGAATTTCATCAGTCATCATCAGCTTTTATTAAAATGAAACACCTCCCCCTTCCTCTGTCCTCCAGAAAGCGCACTCCACTCCCAGACGCCTTTTGCTGAGACCGGGCATTTCCCGTTAGTTTTCCTCCCACCGCCGCGTCCTTCCCGAGCCGCGGCCGGGCAGAGCAGACACCTGCTCCGCCTCCCCCCGGGAAGCTCCGCCGCGCCGGCTTCGCCTCCGCCGCTCGCCGGTCCTCGCTGCTGCCCGGCGCCGGCAGGCGCAGCCCGCTCCCCCGGGGGCGGCTCTCCGGCCCCCGCCGCAGCACCGGCGGCTTCTACGGCGGGCGCCTTTCTGCAGCCGGCACCCGAGCTGAAACGGGGGCGGTGGGACCTGGCGTCGGGCGGCTTTGCTGGCGGCCGAGGCGCAGGGCCGCCCTGGCGGAGGGGCCTCACGGCTCCGCCCGGCCTCCAGCCCCGTCCCACCGAGCGGGCGGGCGCCCGCCGGGTGGGTGCCGGCGGTCCTGTCCCGTCCTCGTCCCCGCCATACCCGGGAGGGGCGGCGTGGGGCCCCGCCGTCAGCCCGGCTCCACGGGAGGGCACTCTCGTTCCGCGCAAATTGAGCAGCCGGGAGCATTTGTCTTTCTTTTAAAAAGGCAGTTTAGCTATGACAGGTAATTTGGCACATTGCTAGCTGAAATGTGCCAAATGATTTGGCAGATATTTCGCATACATCTGAAAATAGGAGCACCTGCTGCTGGCCTACAGGGAGGCTGGGGATGGGGATGGGGGCGGGGCGGGGGTATTATGAGTTGCTAATTACAGGGCCTGTAACAAAAGTCTCACCTTGGACGCACCAGCCGGCCCCTGCGAGGGGAGGCCTGTCTTCCCAAAGACACGCAGAGCCACTCACTTCAGAATAATTCTCTCCCGGGTGCCAGCATCTTTTCAGCCGTCTTGGGCGGCTCCATCACCTCGTGATGATGAGGAGCGTGATTGATCGGTCCGGTTTGTCAAGCACACTGCGGGACCGCATTTGCACGACTGAATCGTGATGTGGCAGAAACAAGAGGATCTGATGGACTGGGAGTAGAGGAGCTTCGTGAGAACTCTACCTCGTGCTCTGGAAACACCTCTTTCCTTTCTATGGTCCCCCACAGGGTCTGCTGAAGTTTAAGCTGAAGCTAGAGAAGGATCCTGTCACTAACAAAAATTTCATTAAAATATATATAGAGGGAATATAAAGGAACTTATGAGAGGACTTAGTTGTGAATGTACCAGGCTTCTGTAATTAAACGAACTGATTGCCCAGAATTCATCTTAGGCAAGAATTTCAGACTAGGAAAAGAACTAGAGAGGTTTTGGAGACGTTGAAATAAGTAATAGTAACATGAAACGTATGTCAAATGTGAACGAAAATTACGCATTTAAATCTCTTTTTTCTGTGCCCTTTTTCCTAATTAAGTAATATTTTTAGTTTGAAAAATCAATTAAAAGTAGGACTTAATGCAGATGACAGTCTAGCCTACATGTGAATACGCACTTTGGCAACTGTAATCACATATATTGACAGAAAATAGTACCAGTGTTGGGCCAAACCCAGTATAGAATATGAAAGCAATAACAGTTGATGGAGCAAGACAGGGTTTGCTTCTGTCTTCCTGTCTACAGACCTACAGGACAGACAGATGGCCAAGGCTGTATTATGCTTTTAACCTAAAGGAACTTTCACATTTCTTGCTTTGAGTCATAGCTTTACCTCTGTCTTAGGATCCTATTATCTTTATGAATGGTTTGGAGGTACATTTGATTTTCTCATAGTTCCTCTCAGTGCCACCTTCAACAAAGACTAATGTCTATTTTTAATTATCAATATTTATTAACAGCCAAGCCAACACCACAATTCAGAACGGAACACATGGGAAAAGGTGAGCAGCAAGACCAAGTGGTAAGGATGTGACTGTGCATGACAAACTCCCCATGCTCACGTATGGGATCACAGGATGGAGAGAGTCCCTGGGTGCAGCAGTCTGTGCAGAGTTCAGACCCTGCAGTACCAAATTGGTACTTATGTACCAATTTGTGTTACTTATGCTCAGAGATAAATGGGATCACTTCAAATGGCATCCCTCATATTTTCATGTAACATCTGTTTTTATAAATTATGTGATGACCCAAAATGCCTTCTGTGAATGTCTACAGAAGAAATCTAAGAAAAATTAAGATTTCCAACAAAGCAATCAATCATGAAAAAATCAAATGGAGCATGTTTGCTCATTTAAAACATTTTCCCATCCACTGGCAATGACGAAGTCCTGTTCTGGCAAAGCCTTTGGCAGCTCTCAGCCCAGCACAGACAACACCTTGAATCCTGGGGGCAAAAGGGCTGCACTGAACATCTCTGGCTGCTCTGGGTGCCTCTTGGGGTGCTGGAGCTCGCCCCAGGGGTGCCCTGCCAGCCTCAGGCATCAGGCAACCCCTTGGGGATGGGGCTGGACCAGAGATGGGATGGGCAGGCACGGTAAGGCCTGGCAGCGCACTGCTGGCCCTGACAATGCCTGGTTATTTTCCTCTGGTTGTTCCCCCTCTCTGCTCTCCCTTTTATCCAGAGAACACGAAAAATCTGGGCCTGTAAATCTCTCAAATTCTGTAGCAGGAAACCAGCTACAATTTCAGGCTGTAACAATTTAAAATGGCAAATGCCACTCATTAGAAAACTCATTAAAATAGTTTCAAAGGTTAAAAATATGGGATTTGATGCTATCTACATGGAAAGAGACATTTCTTTCATTATTTTTCCAAGTGGATTTAGAGTTTATGGAGCATCAGGCCAGGCAAATGCCTTGAGCCAGGCACAGAGGAGATTAAGAGCAGCCCTGGCCACAGGACATACATCTCCAGTCTGTCCAAACAAAGGTCCCTCTCTTAGTGCAGAGGGGATGCTTGGAGGAGTACGTGAAAAGAAGTTAATTTTTAATTCAATAATAGGCTGCTAAAAAGATGCCAACCATGTATATCCAGTCAGAGTTAGGATCACAGGCTTATTTAATACAGCAGATCAAAAGAAGCAGTCTGCCAGCAGGAAAAATTTCTCCTTGCTCTTGAGGTCATCCATATCTGAGTTGGAGTTTTGAGGGGACAGAACTCACTTCCAAAGCCCAAAGAACAAAAACTTGGATTTCTTGTCCAGTTTCATCTTGGCAGCAACCTGGCAACTACTCTGCATGCTCTTCTTCTCCTGTAGGTAAGGTGGAAACTAACCTGCACTTGTAGTTGACAGCAAGTAGCAAGAAAAGACAAGAGATAGAGGTTGCATTGTAAGATGCAATAACATATGCTTTGGATAGCTATACGCTGTCAGATCACAGTCCCAATTTAAAAAAAGGTTCAGAGTGGGATGTAAAGAATAGGTCCACACATAGAGGAGGACCATCAGATAGCCACCACCGACACAGCACTTCCTGATGTACAATATAATGTAATTCATCTTTCTCTCCTTATGTTATATTACGGGGGAGGAAATTACTGTTTTTACAGTTGTGGACCTGGAATAAACATGAGCTGAACTATTGCTGATCTACACTATTAGGAAAGGAATTTCAAGCCCCATTTTACAGTATTTTCAGTCTCTTCACCTAATGTAAAGGAATTTTTCTTAATTTTTTATCTCACCTAGCATTGAGGAGCTGGTGTTACTGATCAGACTACTGGGAAAGGAGAGGACAGCAGAGATGCAACACGCTTGCTCAGCTTTTTAATGATGATAATGTAAGTTTTCTCTCAAGTATCCCAACTCATTAGGGTATCCAGAGCCCCTGCTTCATCCATTAGGAAGTCTTCAAACTCCGTTCTCCTGTTAAACTTCAACCATACCAATACATTGATTCAAAAAAGATCAAATCTCCATCAGGACCTGAGGCAGTGCTACTCTATGAGTCTGAAAGAAAGAGGTACTGAGGCAAGAGGCGGCCGTGATCAGTGCCTGGCAGAGGTTCCTCATCTAGTGCCAGAAAATCCTTTGAGTTTCTTAGAACTTGGTTTCCACATGATAAGCATAAGTTTGATCCAACACCCATAAAAATCCATAGGAGTTTTATTTGATTTAATGGGAGTATGATCAAATCCTAGGACAACTGCACTGGGTTTGTCTTCCTGGTAATTTATGGTAGAGTGTGTATACATCAGTTACTAATACAATGTATTGCTCTTTGAATATATTCTATTTATTTTGTTTTATTTTTATTTAGTGTTTTCATAATGAACAGAAAATTATAAATGTTTGAGAGGAACCTGAATGGCAAAACTCTAAATATTCCTACTGTTAATTTTTAAACTGTTGTTTTCACTCCACTTGGGAAACAGTGAATTAATGAAAATTATATATTTGTAATTATAGCATCTGAAAAGGACTTGAGTTTATGACCTTGAGACAGTCACAAGGACTGGGTCCCTTGCACCATTTTACATTTTATTATTATTTTCTTCTTGATAAAATCTCTAGACCAGTAACAAAATAGCTAGAGAGTAGTGCCTGCTGGAGTTTCATAACTATTTTAATTTTCCTCCTCAGGATAAGGAGTGAAAAGTGGCATTGAATTAATCCATTCTTGAGAACATCTTAAAATTATAACGAGGACAAAGTGGTACAAAATGTATTCATTCTCACGACTTCTTCATGATTGTAACCAGAATAGCAAATGGCAAAATGTATTAATTCTTATAATAAAAATGTAATGAGGATGGAGGATGGTGCAAGATGAATTAATTGTCATGGCAAACTTATAACTGTGAGGCATGGGTTTAGGTGAATAACATACTGCAGTTCTGTAGAAAACAAGTATGATACAAAAACTGCTGTACAGGTGTTAGAGAGATACTGATCTGGTCATGTTGTTGTAGTATAGTCATTCTCTTTTTAGAAACAGAGTGAATTAACAGATGTTAAAGAATTACGAATCTGGTCCAATGTTTAGTGATCCTAATACCTTATAATCTTGTTAAAGCTGAAACAAGAAAAAGTCTGAAGAGGAAAGCAAGCCTGTAATGATGCATGCCAGTAAAGAAAACAGAAACCTGGAGAAGTGGCAGTGAGTGCGATGGAAACAGTGTCCAGGCTGACCTTGTGGGTACTGCTGGCACCAGGATCTCCTCCAGCTTGAGGGCAAAAATTCACCATGGCTTGTGGCAGACTGGACTAGGATGTCCATCACATCCTTTTACCTGGGGTAGTCTGCCAGGTGGCCTTATACTCCACTGAAAGGTAGGATTGGCCCAGGGGAAACAGTCAGTTTGCGCATGGGTTTAGCAACTATTTTCTTTGCTCTCCAGTGGAAGAAACAGTTGTGGTCACCAACACTTTCCTTTAAGCAGCCCCAGTCAGAGCAGCTCCAGGCAACAGTCTTCAAGGTATTTCACAGCAAACACCCACCTCTGCTTTAGCACAGTGTGGCTCAAGGCACAGCTCTGCCATGCAGTGCAGCATCATGTCAGATAGCTCTGACTTGTCCCTGTACGCTCGCGGGTGGCTGTGCAGTCAGTGCAGCATCACACAGGGATGCTGCTGCTGCAGACCCTGGGAGCTGCCTGGCTCTGGTATGGGACAGCATGGGGCCGTACAGCCATTAATGAAACCTCTCACCCTGCAAGATTACTTAACCCATGTTCAGGGCCACCCTGATGCATGCACGCACGCACACTGTTTCCAATTTCAGAGCCAGTTGCAATGGTGATGATGATCCAAGTGTATGTGCTGAGGAATCCCTGGCTGGGTCAGTAATGCACGGCTCTTCATTTCTGTTGTCAATCGTATTTTACTGTGGAAGTGAGGGAAATACCACCATGGTGAGGAGGCGGTAATGTGGAGACTAAAGTGACTGACATTTGCCTGTTGGGGTCAGGAGGGAGATCCTAGAATCATTATGAGTACAGGGATGAATCCTAAAAGGTTCTATTTCCATGACAATTTATGAATCCAGCACAGTCTTAACCCCCCTGCTGGATGCGCACAGCTATTATTCCATGAAGAGAAAGGAGTTAAAATTGTTGTCGCTGTCTCATTCTAAGTGTTTGGAAGATAAGAAGCACTTCTCACTCTGAACAGGGCAAGTGGAGTTTGTATATGTGTGTATGTGTTTCTATGCGGTTTATAATTGCAATCGGATAGTGATAACCATCTTATGGCAAAGGTAACAGTGTTCTTATCATCACTAAGTGGAAGGCGAGTTGGGCTGACTGTAAAAACCAAGTTATTCCTGCTTCTAGTGCTGTTTTGAGTAAAATGCTTGCTGTTCAGCCACTTAAAATGAAGCAGATAGATCAGCTTTTAAAGATGGCTTAATGATAAAATAGAGCTGGAAACTGGCTTACAGTTTCCCTTGCAGGGCTCCCACAGTGCCAGTGTTGTAACAATCACTTTTCAGAGAGCTGGCCACCTCTAGCATTTGGCTGTACTGCAGGAATGCCAATTGTAATTAAACATGTTAAAAATACTTTTCACAGCTTATTCAGGGTGACAAATACTTCCTGTTCTGTAAACCTGTGAAAATTAAGGCAGCTCTCCTCCCAGATTTTTTTTTTTTTCCCAAAGTACTGGTTTCATTTTAATGACTTAGAAGAATTTTGCAGAGTTTTCTTCAACCCTTTCCCATGCATTTCCACCAAAAAGAGGCCCTTGTTGTCCCAGTTCTATAGTGGGGATGCTGAGTCACTGCAACCTGCTGACAGAGCCCGCTCCTGCTCTCAGCTTGGCTTCCAACTGACCTACTTGGTCCACAAGAACCACTTTTCCTAATTAGTCATCACCCTCTTTATTGACAGGTAAAGGACACCTCTGTTGTTAAAATGATGCTAGGCAAGGAAGGGCCAAATAATGGGAATAAAATAGTAAAGTAATGGTAAAAACAGAGGAAACTCACCCAGCACAGGCCAGGCTGTGAATAAAGGCTAATTTTCTTAGTGTGCAGTTAGTCAGCTGAAGTACAAGCGGCCGTACCACGTGCTGCTCAGCAGCAGGGTGGGCACACATGCAGTGAAGGAAACCCTTACTCTGCCTTCAGCCACAAATGGGAAGCACATGTGGGTCCTGTGTAGTTGAGATGCACTATGGGCCACATCAGACAGCCGGCAAGGTGCTCCCCAAGACATTTACCTGATCTGCTCTGCCAGGGTGACTGGGCTGCACGGACTGACCATCTAACCTCGCTGCTTCACATGAGGATTGATTTCATGACTCTCAAACCAACTTTCTTAGGACAGTGCTTATTGTCTACCTCTGAAACACGCTTTTATGACAGTGATGTGTAAATAGCTGGGAGATTGGCGTATCATTCCTGCTTGACCTGTTAGACTCATGCATTGTATGACAAGCCCATCACCATAAAGGCTGCTCTGTTTCTGCTCCGCTATACATATATGAATTATAATTTTGGCCTCATTATCTCTTCATTCACCACCCTCCAGTAAATTTTCCGAGTCAATAAAGTTCTTGTGTTCTCTGTACTGTGAGTTAATGAAATGGATTCGATGATGTGACTGTCTGTGATAGCATCAGGCTGTCCATGATGGCTGGTACTGGCTTCTCCCATCTAGTGTTCTAAGGTTAGGGAAAACATTCAGCCTGCTCTATTACAGACCATTAAGAAATTTAATTTTGGAATCACTCAGGGCAAAACCGATAATTTGTTTTTCAATTTTTTTTTTTTTTTTTTTTTTGTCAGAGAATGTCAGAATTGACATATAGGCTGTCAGGTGTGAACATGGGTCAAAACTTCAGAAATGAGGTCTCATACCTGCTAACTTGAGAAGCTCCTCCTCACCATTGCCCTCAGAAGCAATAGGGAATATTAACTGGTGTCATGCAGCATCACATTTTAGGAGGCTCTTAAAAGCTAACAGGAAGTCGCCAGTGATGTATAAAGGTGAATACTGATGCAATCTTCTCACACAGTGGTTCTAGGATCCCCTGCTAATGCTCCCAGTGACTGCAGATTAAACCATGAAGCAAGGTCTCAGGCCCTCCACACCCAGGGTACAGATCTGTGCTTGTCAGCATGTTTACAAAGTTCTCACATTTTTCTGAGACAGTTTGGCTCATCACAATTGGTTTTTAATCACCTGCGATACTTCATTTACAGTAAGAGTGTAGCTATGAGAGAATTAATTTTCTCTCCATGATAGTTGTTAGTGTAATTCATGCCTTACTTTTAATTGCTGGATCAAATTACTTAGTGTATTATTTCATGCATCATTCCACGACAGAGAAGTCCAGAAAGGTACCTGTATGCCTGGCTTTTCCAAAAAAAGGGTGACTCAAAGGTAATTTGCTAAACAAAATTTTCTCCTGTCCTCAGAGTGTATTTTTAAGAGGCAGAGGGCCAAATAAGTACAGTGTGTAAGTGAATGCAAATAGGGTAAAATGAAGATGATTGTACTATTTA
This sequence comes from Aquila chrysaetos chrysaetos, assembly GCF_900496995.4. Taxonomy (NCBI): domain Eukaryota; kingdom Metazoa; phylum Chordata; class Aves; order Accipitriformes; family Accipitridae; genus Aquila; species Aquila chrysaetos. The sequence goes on from NC_044030.1 coordinate 65,458,777, forward strand.
CCTCCAGAATGACTGGCCATCTCAGTTTAGATAAATCGAGTGGCACTCTTTCTTTAATTAAACAGCAGTGTTAACATTAAAAGGGAAAATGCCGAAACATAATTAAGAGTTGGCATTTAGCCACCTTGCAGGACAGAGAACAAAGGACAGGATCTGCTGTCTTCTCTCACTGCTCTTTCCGCTTCGTGCCAGTCCAGGCTCTCCCCGCCAGCCTGCAGGACCAGGCAAGTACAAAGGTGAGCTTCAAGCTGCCCCCAAGCAAAGTTACATCCTACAAATGTCCTTGCCGCTACTGCCATCTCCCATCCAGGCTGCAAATATCTGTCCTGCCACTTACACCTGAGTATCAGCAAGCCTTACCGCTGGCTTCAGAGCTGCCATGGGAGAGAGAAGTCACGGCGTGAGACTGGGAGGTGAGCCTACAAAGGGAAAAGGACTGTGGCACAGGCAGAGAAAAACTGGGTGCTGGTTTTGCCATGGGAAACCCCTTGATATCTCTGTGCGTTGCAGATACCCTGAGGCTGGAGAACAGGACTCCGGAGATTGACATGCAAACAGAAGGCAAGAAGCTGCCAGACAGCTACCCTGGCATGCGGGAACAGCAGAGAGGGTGGGCAGAGGCAGAAGGAAAGGGGTGCATGAAGCCCAGGTCTGTTTTCAGACTGCCAACTGGGATGCAGAACCCAAACAGCAGAAAGACCAACAGCTGTATAGGAGCTTTTACCTAGTCTAGCCATGATCTTAAATTTGAGTGCTGCTTAAAAATTGATTTTAGTCTACGTAGTCTTTTGCCACAGTAGCTCCACTGGTAAGAGGATCCAGTACAAAAAGGCAGGGTCCTGTCCTTGCTGCCTGGCCCCCGCAACCCTGCCCCAGAGAGCTGTGGCTGCTGCAGCTGTATCAGACCCCACTCCGGGCTCATGTCTTCCAGCCCCATGTCCATGCACGAGAGTGCCTGTGGTGGAGGAATGAGGATCACAGGCCGTATCCTGGGGTGGAGGTGACTCTCACAGACCAGAAGTCAGGGTGTGAATAGGTCTGTCCCTCTTTACACCTCTGCACCGCTGCCGTGGTCCTGACCCAGCCTCCCCACGCTGGCGAGACCTGTCAGCCTGGGACCACAGCAGGGACCGGGAGAAGGCACGGGTCGTCCTCTCCATCACTCATGGCCCTTCCTCCCCTCTGCATCAGGACGGGGTGAGAGGCTGACATTTATGGTATATACAGATCCCCTGTGCCCCAGGAGGATGCTTGCTAGGGTGATTAATCTGGGCAGCTTACAGTGTGCTGCCACCAAGGCCCCAAAACTCATGTGGCCAAAAGCTGGCGGGAGATGCTGGCACAGCATTGCTACTGCAACAGCAACCTCTGCCCTGGGCCTCCCACCACATGGAGAATTGTCCTGACCCGGCTGTTACATCGTTGAGTTGAAGCAGACACACTGCCCTAAGAGAGTCTGGTCCTTCATGACAGATAAATGCCTTATACCTAAGCAGTAAATTAATTTTAGAATAACCTATTAAAGAGTATATAATGTATTCCCATCACAGCTAAATGTCATTTTCTATAAAAACAAAGGTATTTCAGCAAATAAAAGCCCTGTAAAAATAGCACTTGGGAAAGTATATTTTTAAACTTCCACTGATGTTTATTTTTGAAGCCCTGAAATTTAATTCATGTGTTGAATAAATACCCTTCAGATATCTTATCTAGTTATTATTCACATCACAAAGGGTAATATGTTCTCTCTGTTCTTTTGCAACATCAAAAATAACTGTGGCCATCCCTTCAGACACTGATGGCTGTGTGTTTCCCTGTAGGACAACGGGAGGGTGAAAAGAGGAAAGGGGAAATGCACATCACATTACTGCTCCTGAGAAGCATGTGTTGTGCTGTCTGTTTCAGTGTTGTGACACACTGAGTTCAAAGCAAAATGGATTCATAATGAAGGGACATTTGTGAAGAATTGTTGCCATAATATGTTACCATAAGGTTCACCAGGATTGGTGTCCTGTCAGCAGCAGTCTTATAAAATACACCCCAATTCTAGGGAGAATAGGAACTGTCTGCGAGCGGGTAAATGGTAGTTGTATGAATATATAAAGATGCTGTTGCTGATGTAGAGCATTTGGGTAGCAGCAAATAAAGCACTCCCTTTAATCTTTCTGCTTCCTAGGTAAATAATACAAAAACCCAGTAAGTATAAGCAATGTTTAAAATGTCTGTGGTACCAGGAAGAAACGTAGCTTCACCACTGGGATTTGCAAGAAGGGATAAAAAAGAAACTGTGAAAAGGAGGGAAGGGAAGGAGCTGTGCCGACAAGCTACCCACATCTCCAATGAGTCCATTGGGGTCGATAGTGGCAGCTGTCCATAACCCCCACAGCCCAAGTTGCTGCCTCATGGCCACCCTTACAGAGCAGGCTCCTCGGCAAAAATGGAAGCTGAACTGCACTGTGGGACACCGTATACTTCCTCTTTAGAAGGAGGAGACACCTCCACACTGTGCAGCCACGGAGCCACCAGCCAGCTTTGCTCAAGGCACTGCCAGCGGTGTATCAGGGACAGTGGAGGAGTTGGTGCGGTTTGTGAGACCCATGCAGGAGATGAGGGAATATCTGCGGGACTAATCTGTGTCGAGCTGCATCCGCCCACAACTGCAATGTTTGCAATAGCCAAACCGGCTATTCCAAAGCTAGCTCAGGCCTGTCTGTATGAACAGCAGAACAGAAATAGCCTGCAGGCAGCTCTACTTTAAGGTATTTATCTGTCAGTGTTTTCCAGCCCATAATAATATAGCAGAATGAATAGGAGGTCTGCTGGCTTGGCTAAAGGGTCCTCCACATCACTGTCCCCTATTTCAGGTATGTGCATTACAACTTGGCACTATTTCGTGTTGTAAACTGAAGAGACCAACTTTGGCATGAAGACCAAACAGAGGCAGAAGCCAATAACAGTTTTATGTGAGAGAGGTAACTTCTGTCTTCTGAATGGACAGGCAAAGCAGCTCAGTAACCCCTACTGTCTAGGGGCAAATAGTGTCTGTCTTTTTCCTGAGATGCTAGTCCCTCTCACAGAAGACCACCATCACACTAAGTTCTCTCCATGGCAGTCTCAGCAGAAAAACTCAGTAAGGCTGGATGCAAAACCCAACCTTAACTCACAATGGGAAAGACTGTGAAGAAGGTAAGAGCTGATTAGGAGCAGGAGGGGAACAGGGAAGTAGAGGGCTGTGTTTGGTAAACTGGGAACTGTCCTGGTGGGGATGGTGAGGCTGTGTTGCTGTTCTGCAGCCCCTGATGTGGGTAACAGGGTGAAATGTGGCCTCTCAAAGCCCAGGCATGAGAAGGGTCTAGTTTCTGTGATACTGACCTGAAGCTGTTCAGTATGTTCATCAGTGACCTGGATGGTGACACAGAAAGCCCCCCTCCCAGCAAATCTGCAGATGACACTATATGAGGAAGAGTAGCCTATGCAGGGAACAGTAGCACTTCAGTCCAGAAGCACCTTGATGTTCAGACACACACCTGAAGGTGTCACTCCAGAAGACACAAGAAGTTCAAGCCACCAGTTGGCCCATCAGGCTTAGCTGGGAGAAGCACAGGGTTTGGCCACTGGGCAGTAGAAGCAGAAGCATGGCACAGCTGGGGATTGACAGGCTGAGTCACCACCCTGCTGAAGAGGACCCAGGGACTTGCAGATCCTGCAGGCTGAGGCAGCCAGGCACACTCGCTGTGAACAAGGTCAGATGCCCACTGAGTTGCATTAGAAGGAGCAAGGCTTTTGATCAAGGGACGTTTTTGTTCCCCTCTACTCAGTGCTGGTGAGGTCTCACCCAGGACAGAGCTTGGCTAAGGAGGCATTTGGAAATACGGTCCAGGGGAAGACTACCAGGATGGACATGACAACCAAGGAGAGGCTTGAGGAGCTGATGTTCAATTACATGAAAAGGGAGCAAAGGTATGATCACCTAACAACTACTCAAAGGGGACTTACAAAGATGACAGAGCCAAACTCTTCCTAGAAGTGGAAGATGATACAGAAAGGGGCAATGGCTGCAAATTGCATGTTGAGAAGGTCAGAGTGGACATCAGGAAAATTTCTTTGCTAGGTGAAGAGTTCAGCACAGGAGCAGGCTATCCAGGGAAGCTGGAAATCCTCCTTGGAGGTTTTCAGCACTGGAAGGAGTCAGAGATAATGGGTGGGTAAAATGCCATAAAAAGCAGGTCTACTGTCAAAAAAGCATGAGACTAAGGTATTAGTGTTACTCTTAAAGTTCAGCTATGGAAAGCAGCTGTATTCAAAATCATTTTGCATGGCTCTGTGAGTGCACAGCAGGGGTGCTATACTCTAGGAAAAGCATGTGGACAGTGAGGAGTGCCATGTCGAGCAAGGTGAGGGACTGTTGCAGGTCCTTGTGCTGCACAGAAATGAATTGCCTGCTCCCTGCGCGACTCTTCTCTTCCTGTTCATGGGGAAGGGTAAAAATGTGCCTGAGGCAAGGAGAAAAGGGCATCTTTAATGAGATTAGGGCTTGACTGGAGCTGCAAGACTTTTAACGAGGCACTAAGCATATGGTTCCCTCCTTCCATTGAGAAACAAGAAAGACTTGTTGGCCATTCAGCAGCGTTCCACGTTTACTACCACCTTGCTGTAACCTGGGCAGAGGTTTGATTGCTGTGGGGCACAAGGAGGAGCAAGCGAACCTAAGGCTCCTCCTTGTGCCCCGCAGCGATCAAACCTCTACCCAGGATGCCGTGAAGCAGCTGGGCAAGGGACACACACCAGGTCCATATAGTGCATCATGTCCCAGGCAGGTCAGCATCCCCTCCAGGGACCTTCTCCCAAGGTTTGAGGAGCATCACTGAGAGACGTGTCAGCAACCCAGGGAGGCCATCGCCTACTCCTCATTTCTGAAACCTCTTCTTACATCCCACTGCACAGTTTAAGACTTAAAGACTAAGCTTTGGGTGCCAGCTCATGTCTTTTCAGGGTTTTCATTGTGCAAGCACAGCATCCTACTGAAGCAAGGGGTTGAAGCAAGTACTGCATCCTACCTGGGCTGTGAACAAACAGAGGAGCTCAGTTTCCGTTTGACAAATACATTCATTCACTGGCTGTTTTTTTAATTTTTCTAACGGGGGGAGTAAATCGCCCATTACAGTGTATTCTCCATGTCCCCAGGCCCACATATATTTTCCAGCAGCTCTCCTCAGCATTCCACATTATAAAATCAATCTCTATTTAAGTAAGAGGGGGATATTTATTTCTTAATTTTTTAATAATGTATTTTGTGATTTGTTACAGCTCTCAGTGTTGTATTATTTATTTATTGTGCCTATAGGGTGCCCTGCCACATGGTAATAGAGGAGCTACAGGAATTAGAGACCTAAGCAAAACCAAGTTCAATAATTTTGCTACACTGTAGGACTCGGTCCAAAATTAACAAAAGAGCAAAACTGCAGTGCAAGGACAATACCATAATGTTTTTGCTCCCAAGTTTTTACAAATCCAGTGGAAGCGAGCTAAAAGACCTAGAAAGATCAATCACCACTGAAAGCAAAAATTAGAACTGGATCTTAATATATCTCCCAAGGTGTTTCACAATTGAGTTATTTGCTATGGAGTTCTTAAAAGTTAATTGTAAATTTGCACAGAGACCTGAATGAAACAAGTATCATGGTTTTAGTTTTCTTCCTTTCTTGTCTTCTCCCTGCAAAGATGATTCCCTTTCAAAATACACTCAAAAGTCTTCAGGTCAGAAAAAAAAGGGGATTGGTTTACCTTGCAAAACATCTGCATTCATTAGGTGATATCTCAGCCCAGTTCATCCAGTGGCAAAGCTCTCACTGACTTCAGTAGGCTAGGGTTTACCTTAAGCAGCTGAGTTAATTTATCACTGAAATCTGAAAGCCTGAAAAGCAGGAGTCCTCTGCCTTGCCTGAGCTGTGTGCTAACACTCGGGGAAGTCATGGTTATACCTGTCGAGGCACGATGGCTACAGCATGCCTGCATCCTCAGTCTTTGGCTGCAATAAACCCCACTAGTAGCCCAGGGCCACAGACCCTGCTTTTCATGGGGACGGTGTCAGTGATCACGCTCTTGGGTTGTGGGGGGTGGAAGAAAGCCAGACATAGTGTGAGTTTACTCACAACAACCATACAAATCCCCAACTGACCTCCTTCATGGTGCACGGGATCTGATATAGAGAGGAGCTAGAGCTGCCAGGAATCAGCACCTTACTGTTTCCCTTGGGAAATATTTACCAAACTTAGCAAAGCTGATTCAGGTGGAGCTTGTTCAAATTTCTCAAGGTGTGACCACTCAGTTTACAAACTTAAATTCTTCTGGCATCTCTCTGCAAAACTCCGTGTCTCATTCCCTCCTCTCAAGATCACATCGGAGAGATTTTTGACTGAAGAGTCTTCTCTCCCTGTTGCTTCTTCCCCAACTCCACAAGCACTCCTGGCCTCCAGAGGTACATACTTTTTCAGTGGTATTTGCCTGTTGCTGTGACTCCTGTCACTGTCTCTGAGCAGCGTCCCAGCTGCCAGGCCAGCCTTCAGTGAATGTCATACTGCAGCACTTAGCCCTTCACCTCACTGCCAGATTTCTGCCTGTTGGACTTTTGTAAAGGAGTCTTCCCAGGAGACGTTCTATCTCCTGACTATCAGGATATTTGGAGTTGGGGTGAGAAGGTGGGTGCGTGCTGAGACAGAAGCAGAGGTGATCCCACTGAGTCTTCCACTGCTTGCTGCAGTCTTCTGTGATGCTATGCTGCTTCAGACACTAGAATAAGAGGACAAATTATTTGGTTTTGGTTTTGCTTTCTGGAGCTGATGAAATGGTAAGTGACTAGGCAGGAATTAGAAAATCCAGCAGTGAGAGACTCAACAATCTCAGACCCTACTTGGAACAGTTACAGACAGAAAAATGCCATTTTGTTGACCTGCAGGAATGGCTGCCTGAATCACACCTAAGAGGAGATTCCAAGAAAGAAATCTACAGATCATGGGTTTCTTCAGATGTGATATTGTTGACACACTATGTAATTATCTCTGAACCTTGGCATTAGGGGCCTGGTTTTGCCTCATATGGAATAAAAACTCACAGTTTTAATTGAGTGTGGCCTATAGGCAAAGCAAAGAAATCTGAGTAATGCTCTTCATTTGGTAACTCACTGACTGACGTCAGGCAGCCAAGGCTGATTAGAGCCAACTGCAGCTGCCTCCATTCTAGGCAAACAAAAGCTTTTCAGCTCACAAAAGTCAGAGCTGAGTCTCTGGTGGGGAGAGTTTGAGCCTGGCTCCCTTCAGAGGGAACCCTGACTGTGTCTGGACTAGCCGATTCCTTGTGAGTAAGGTGAAATGCATCCTCCAGTGGGACAGAGCAGCACTGCCCTTTCTGCTCAGATGCAGGAATTTGGGCTGGAAGCGGAGAGCCTGCTTTGTGGTGAGGGCTTCCCGGCAGACCTGTCGGGCGGTGAGCTGCTCCAGCAGCTGGACGTTGGCACGAGGGCTCACCCGGTCCCTGGAAGGGCTCGTGCTCCCTCCCCAGCCAGCGAGGCTTGTCTTCTGATGCTGCAGTCCTCTCCAGTACAGCTACGTTACCGATCTGGATTTCGGCATCAAATACAGCTAGTCCAACTGAATGAGGGGCTGTATCACACGTACCCAGCCATAGCTGCTTCCTTCTTGCAGGTGGGTATTCTGGTGCTTCCTCACCTGACCTCCCTTGTACCATGACACAAGGGTCTAAGAAGTGTCCTCCTGGGTCCAAGGGACAATTCGTTCCTTCTCATATTCTTCTTTTGCGGTGCAAACATAGATGCTACTCCAGGAGAGCTTGTGAGCCTGGCCGCGACCTGCCTGGCCAACACCTGTATTTGTGTGCGCATTTCCACACACTGCCCCAGCAGCCAGAGCTGTGGTGGTGGGGACACTGGAGGGTACATCCCTGCACAGCTCTTCTAGCAGCTCTTTAAGGATCTGTTGTCTGCTAATTTGCCCAGCCCCACACGGGGCACGCCAGCGCTGTCCACCTCTGTCAACTCTTGTAGCAACAAATCCCACTGCTCACTGTGTAGAGAAATATTTTCTTTCATCTGCTTTAAACTGATCTCTGTCTAATGCTCCCTGGTTCTAGCATTATGGGATTTAGTAAATGACAGTTCTAAAGTCACCTTATTACTGCCTGCACATTTTTGTAAAGGGCATTGATTCTTTCCATGGCTGCAAAGTAAATATCTCAAAGAAATATTGGAGACTTCCATTCCCCATGTTGCTTAGGAGAGCTGGAAGTCACAGACTCCGCTGCTCTTTTAAGACAGTAGCACATGTTTTACACTCAGCTCTTTGATGACGAGTGGTATTTTCAGAAGGTTAGCTGCTGAGCTTCTCACAGGTACTTTCCACAATTCACAGCTGTGCCTGAGGGATAGGAATTAGCTACTTCCCTAGCTTACACGCTTGTGAAAATAGGTACACAGCTGCAATTTTTAGAGCCTAAATGCCTTTGAAAATTCATAGGTCAGTTTTGAAAGCTACTCATGGTTGCTTTAAGCTGTGTAAATACTTTTCTTCTAGTAACCAATGTCTCAGTGTGGTTTTGAATGAATCACTCAGAGACTATTCTCATTAGCACTCCCCTGCCATTTAGCCCTGAAACGTGAGGCACAACTTGCTGAAAAATGTGAAGCGTTTTGGTGCCGATCTTCAGGAAGTCTGGCCATGGATATGATTGCATCGCTAACTAGCTTATACTAACACACTCTAAAGCAGAGTGGAAATCTTTAGCAATCTGCCCCCAAAATCTGCCTACCAGTTTCACCCTCTGGAAACCGGAGCCAATAAAGCAGGCTGACCCCAAAGGGACTGTATGCATATTAATTGGCCCAGGTTTGTAAGGCACTTGGAGATAAAAAGTGTTATAAGAACTCTGGGAACGGAGCCAAAACATGACTCCCTGCTGGAGCCTGGAGTATTTCTGTGTTGCTCTATCACAGGAATGATCTTTATATTCTCTTAAATCTGCTGGCTGCCTGTGTTGCTTTATTTCATCTTAGTTGTTGGAAAACAACTTGCTCAAGGCCTTAAGTCAGCAATAAATTAACTTTTTTTAAACAAAAAAACATGGCACACCCAGTAGATCAACTGACCTTTAGCCCTGAACATAAAATTGAGAAGTGCATTACTATTTGTTTTGTGAGGCAACAGGCAACTCTCTGCTCCTTTGCATCCTCACGTGGTGCTGCTGGTGTTGCTCTCGGCTAAGCTATTACAGTGCTGCAGTGATTCAGGCTCTAAATAACTTGTAGGATTCTTCTCCTGAAGCATGTTAATAGGTTAACTTCACTTCACAATTGCTAATTTTATATTATTTCAAAGGATGATTACATATTTATGTATTATTTATTACACAAATCTAGCACGATACATTATTTACAGCAGTATTAACAGTATTTATTATTTATTATGCTACAGTATTAATATATATTATTTCAAGCAAGACTTTTTCCAGTGTTGTTTGTTGATTCCAGTTACTGGACTTAATATTCTGCAGAGTAGACAGTACTGTCCTGTGGGCTGAGGCTGCTGAAATCTAATTACATCGGCCAAGAAATGCCATTCACTTTTGCCTTAGTAATATTTTATAACTTGGGGACGTATTGTGGTTAGCTCTGCCTGGGTATAAATGATCAGAAAGAGGGATGTGAGATATCTGGTCTTCCCATCTATATGGTGTACTCGTGCAGAGTCCCACAGTCCCAACTTTCTTTTTTCCTGCCTGCAAGCCTGGACAGACCCACAGACTGCCGCAGCTGCTACAGACATCCAGTTAGATGTGGACACTGTCATCCCCTTCATTTTGCTCCCTCTCAGGGAAGCCAGAATCACGGTAAACGTATTGCCCAAGCCCCAGTTGACCCTAGACACTGGCTGGTATCACCGAGTGGGTTAGGGAGGTGGTTTCTTGAAATGACATTGCTATGGCAGCAAAAGCTCTCTCTTAGAGGTGGCTAGACCTTCACA